>NC_057811.1:492883087-493186105 GCF_018294505.1 Triticum aestivum
ATTGTTTTAAAAAACAATAATTATTTAGTAACACTAATATTTCTTGAATAAGTAGTTTGACCATAGTTTGACCACAGTTTGACCAAAATTCAAAAAAACTGAAATAATTATTTAGTAACACTAATATTTCTTGAATAAGTAGTTTGACCATAGTTTGACCACAGTTTGACCAGATTGAACCAAAATTCAAAAAAAACTGAAATAATTATTTAGTAACACTAATATGTCTTGAATAATTAGTTTGACCATTGTTTGACCATAGTTTGACCAGATTTGACCAAAATTCAAAAAAACTGAAAAAATTATTTAGTAACACTAATATTCTTGAATAATTAGTTTGACCATTGTTTGACCACAGTTTGACCAGATTTGACCAAAATTCAAAAAAAACTGAAATAATTATTTAGTAACACTAATATTCTTGAATAATTATTTAGTAACACTAATACTTCTTGAATAAGTAGTTTGACCATAGTTTGACCAGATTTAACAAAAATTCAAAAAAAAACTGAAATTTGAGCATAACTTTTTTTCCTTTTAGAATTTGAGGATTCTAAAAATTTGCAAACAGGCCGTAGGCAGTCAAAATCGGATGCGGATTTTCGTGCTGAACATTTTGATATATTATACTTTTTTTCTGACATCGTATGCAAAAGTTATAGCCGTTTTACATTTTCCCTACACTTTTTTGCAAAACATGTCCAAATTTAAGTTTTTAAATTTTCCTAACTAGTACATGTAGTAACATAACTACATCTGGAAGGATTTTAATTTTTGAAGTTTTTATCATTTTCTTTTGCTTTTTACAAAACTGAAAAGGCGATCCACAGGGGCGCGGGGCCGGGGGGGGGGGGGTAGAGTTTGAAAATGGGACCTTTAGTCCCGGTTGGTGCCATGAACCGGTACTAATGGGCATCGCACCCTTTAGTCCCGGTTCGTGTCTCAAACCGGGACTAATGCCTTAGCCGCACGAACCGGGACCAATGCTCACATTAGTCCTGGTTCGTGACTGAACCGGGACTAATGTGAATCCCTGTGACCAAAGTCCTGTTTTCTACTAGTGATATCTCGCTTACCCCACTCCTGTTTATTTCTGTGTTAACCGTACTAGCAATGTGTAGAGATGTGTCTACTGTTTCCGTAGCACGTGGATGTCTAGATCGTAATTAGTATGTCGTTAATTCTATTAATACCATGTTCATGATTATTTCTCGAAAAATTGCCTGTTTACTCAACACATACCTGAATAAGCTCCTCCTCTTCCTCTTTGGTTGACCTTAGCAGAAGCGACCGTGGACAGCTGCTACGTGCATCATCATGCTACATGTTTTTTTTCATTATAGTATAACTCAAGGGATGCACTCAGCTCGCGTGTGGCTCTAGAGCGGCACGATTTTGACCCACTTGCATTGCATCAATTTTCTTTTTTAGGCTCTGACTGTAGAACAGTTGTTCTATGGTGATTTTCTCATTGTCAAAATATATACAAAGTTATTTACAAAACAATGAAAAAACATCACTATCCAATACCCTGCTTACGCATCATAAAGATTATTCTGGATCCAGCCTTGCTGAATCTGCTTCTTGGTTTCTTTTATTCTATAACACAACAATGTTAAGATCCTGCTTCAACGGGGATAATAACACTCGACGCCCGCGTTCCCCTCTTCGCCTATCTACAGGGCCAAGTTGTGCATATACTATAGTAAGCGTCACTACTACCTGGCTACTACTAGATGATTTTTTTTTTTGAAAAGGAGGCAAAAGATTTGCCTCTTCAATTAAATAAGGGAGAGAAGAGTTTAGAGTTTTACAACGCACTCACAAATAAGCGGCATGACAATTACTCGTACAATATGATGTTCCCTAGCTTTCTTGCGCCAGCAGTAACCCAAAGTTTAGCATCTTCTAAAATGCTAGTTAGGAGGACCGGCGGTGGTGCGCTTTTTCGACGGAATACGCGGGCGTTTCTCTCATTCCAAATGGTCCAAGAAACGGGCATGGTGAGGGAAGCCATTGCGTGGCGGTGAGGGTTGCGGTCGTCGGTTCTTTTTTGCCACCTCTCAGTGACGGTTGCTTCTAACTGCCAATCGGAGGTGTCCATGTGCGTGAGCCCAAGCTTCTCGATGATTGATCTCCAGAGCCTAAGTGTGTAGCGACACTTGACAAAGAGGTGTATCCCCGTTTCTTGTTCTCTTTTGCAAAGCGGGCAAGGGCCACAGTTTGGCCAACCACGCTTTTCCAAACGATCGGCAGTCCAAATCCTATCTTGCAAAGCCAACCAAGCAAAGAATTTAACCTTTGGAGGTGCCCAAGCCTTCCACACCATGCGGTCCATGGGGGATAGAGTCAGGCCTAAAAATTGCGCTTTGTAGGCGGTGCTCGCCGTGTAGATCCCATTGTTCGCATGCTTTCAAATGATGTTGTCTTCGGCTTGCTCATCAAGGTGGAAGTCATGCACAAGCATCCAAAGGTTAAAGAATTCCGAAATGTGGTTGACAGAGATGGCAGTGTTATGTTTGATCTTGAGGATCCAAGCGTTCCCCTTCAGAGCCTCACGCACCTTCCAATTCTTTCTCTTCGATGCCTCATAGATTAGTGGTGCAATGTCCTTGGGCTTGCGCCCCAAGAGCCAAGGGGAGTCCCAGAAAGGTGTTTTGGCGCCGTCGCCGACAGTGATAGTCGTAGATGCATAGAAGAACTGGAGGTCCTCTTCAGTGCAGGGGTTGCCAGAGCCAACCCATAATCTGCGGGGCTCCTTCCATTCGTACCATAGCCAACGAAGCCGCAACGCCCGTGCAAACTTGTCGGTATCGAGCACCCCAAGGCCACCATAATCTTTTGGTCTGCACACCATTTTCCAGTTGACCTTGCATTTGGCTCCCGTGGTCTTCTCCGCACCCGACCAGAGGAAGGCCCTCTCGATCTTGTTGAGTGTATCCAGAATGCCCTGCGGCACAATGAGAGGCGTGATAGAGAAAACCGCTTGGGAGGAGATGACGGACTTGATGAGAGTCGTGCGTCCGATAGCAGTGATGTTTTGCCCATCCCAAGTGGTTAATTTTCTGGCTGCCTTGTCCACCAGGTATTGGAAATCCACCGTCTTTAGCTGCCAAACCGAGAGAGGTAAGCCTAGGTATTTCACCGGGAAGGAAGCACAGATCACCGGCATATTCCGAAGAATGCGCTCAAGGCCAAGATGGTTGCAACGAATTGGCACGACCGAGCTTTTTTGGAAGTTGGTGCAGAGGCCCGTCACATCACCAAAGCCTCGTAAGATCGCAGCTAGGTTGTCAATGTCCCTCTTGATGGGTGTCACAAAGACCACGACATCATCCGCATACAGGGAGGTTCTCATCACAGCTCCCCGGCCACGAAGCTTATGGAGGAGCCCTTTCCGCGTGGCGAGGTCCAAAATCTTATGCAAAGGGTCAATCGCAAGGACAAACAGGAGGGGGGAAAGGGGGTCCCCCTGCCTGAACCCACTCCCGTGCTTGATCGGAGGGCCGGGCACCCCGTTTAGCATGATTCTCGATGAAGATGAGGAAAGAAGTGCCGCAATCCATGCCCGAAATTTAGGCGGGAACCCTAGCCGTTGCAGGAGCTCAAGAAAGTATCCCCACTTGACCAAATCAAAGGCCTTCTTTATGTCAAGCTTGAGAAGGAGGGCAGAGGTTCTCCTCTTGTGTAGGCGCCGGGCGAAATTCCGAACGTACATGAAATTGTCATGGATGCTTCTTCCCTTGATGAAGGCGCTTTGAGCGTTGGAGACAAGTTCATCCATGTGGGGAGCAAGCCTGAGCGAGAGAACTTTGGCAATGATTTTGGCGATGGCATGAATAAGGCTAATAATGGGTCTGTAGTCAGGAATGCCTTCTGCACCATCCTTTTTCGGTAGGAGGATAACATTGGCGGAGTTGACCCACCGCAAATTGGAGGTGTGCAAAGAGTCAAAATGCTGCACAACCCTCATGACTGTATGCTTGATGATTCCCCAACATTTCTTGAAAAACATCCCCGTGAAGCCATCTGGTCCAGGCGCCTTATCACTAGGCATCTCTTTAATGGCAATCCAGACCTCGTCTTCTGTGATGCTATCATCAAGGTCTTGCAAATCATGAGGCTCGGTGCCAAGCTCCTCCTAATTGAAATCTTTGTTGCTCGTACCTCTCCTCCCCATAACCTCAGAGAAGTGGTCATGTACGATCTTCTCTTTTTCTTCATGCTCAGTCACCCACCCATTAGCGTGCTTAATCCGGTGAATGTGATTTTTTCGTCTGCGGGCATTAATACACCGATGAAAGAACTTGGTGTCGGCATCCCCGTCCCTCAAGTTGGTAATCCTAGCACATTGACTTTTTCTTGCCCGCTCAAGCACAGCCAAGCTAATCACCCTGCGCTTGAGCCTAGAGCGTAGGTCACACTCCTCCGGGGATAGAGATCTTTGCTCTTGTGCAGTATCTAACCGGAGGATGACGAGAAGTGCTGCATGAAGTTAGTTTATGCTGCATATGGCCTACAAATACAGCCGTTGTTTGATGCATTTTTTTTCTAAACACAATACAAATATAGACGCTCACAAACACGTACATACACTCCGCGGTATGAACATACTTACTTCTATAAGCACCACCGAAAGACCGAGTCGGTAAATATTGAGATTGACGAATCCATCACAGGCGTCTCATAGTCGAGAGAACGTTGTTTCCCACTTAACAAAAATTGGGGAAAGGCCTAGAATAAATTCAGAAAAATATGAGCGCACGTGCAAATATATGACTTAAACCCGGGTGGGTTGGTTTCACCACAAGAAACCTAACTTTCACAAGGGCTTCTTCTTCCTCGTCTTCTCCAGAGTTTTCAAAGATCAAAAATGATGAAAAGATTTGCTTTCGAGAAGGAGATGGCGTGCGTCCTGCCAATGCCGCTGGAGTAGGCGATGCCAATGCCGGTGACCGGCCCCGGAGCGGATGTTTGGGGCAAGACGTAAAATCGCGTGTTCCCGTCGTTCCAGGTGATGGGCGGGCGTCACAGTTGGAGCCCGGGAGTATATATTTTGCCTATTATATTGTTTGTGCATCATGTGCATCTCATAAGCATCATCTCACATCAATTAAATGATTAATTTGAATATTTTATTTCATCATTTTGTTAAAAATGGTGAATAAGTAAACCCCCTCTCCCTTTTGGAGTTCTCGCCATAGCCTTTCGCCCAAGCCGGACACACAATCTTTTGCGAGAGGCCACCGGAACACAAACAAGATTCAATCTGAGATAGGTCTCCAGCCGACGCTGCCCGTGCCTGACGCGTCAACTGACTGCGGTGCGAAATACCGATGATTTGATCTTCTTCGTTCTCTATTATCTGTGGTATCTTTAACACACCTTCACTTCGTGGGGCTCACGCCCACTGGACATGGTAACGCAGGGAACAATAAGGACGTGGATGTTGAATGCCGGCGAAGATTTAGACAAGGTTGGGGTCTGGATGCTTTGGTTTAATGAAATATGTCGAAAAAATGAACTTAGTCTGACTTAAATATATTGAAATATATGCTGGCAAGGTTCACTATTCACAGACGGGTGCGCGAAAAGATATGATGTCCGTTTTAAGGGTCACTTTGATCATGTGTCATATGTTGCTAACTGATGTCCATCTTGCTGACAAGGTAATGAAGACGGAGTGGGTGGTGCACAGGTTGTCACTGGCGCAGAGGGGGCGGAGGACCTCATCCCCACCAACCGGTGGCTGGAGAGGGTGGTGCTCCCTAACAGGGTGGACTACATGAGGATGCTGCTAGGTGCTGGTAGGAGACCGAGGATCGGCCACGAGGAGGGTGCACGGGAACCTATGAGGTTCTACGTGCATATCAATGACCAGGAGGACATCGCCATGCTCATCATCCCGCGTAGATTCAGGTCGATGATGTAGCAATGGCTGGTTTTCGGCCCTCCTCGCGTCGTCAGCCTGTCCGCCAACAAGTGGTGCGAGTTTTGAGTCCATGTGAAGATGTTCAAGGGGCACATGGTGCTGGGGCGCGTCTTGGAGTACTTCTGTGGCCGACACAAGATCGTTTCCGGTGACCTTGTAGTCTTCAAGCTCTCCGGCCTAGGGCTGAAGGTGCATATCTTCAATGCCAACAACTCCAACATATGTACGGTCCGGTGCTCGAAGCACAGCCGAGTCGGTGACATCACTCAGGCCCTCTAGTTTGTCTGTCAAGTCTGATCTCTAATGCTTGTAGTCTGAACTGAAGTAGTGTAGGTTTGAACAGAAGCCCGATCGTCTCTTTTGTTGTGAACTTGTGTATATTTTGCCCAGGGAGCAGCACTGTGGGGTCCAGCAAGGGCATGAGATGCCCTGCTATTTTCAACTTATGCCTAGTAGCTTATGATCTTCCTGTTCTTTGCATGTTTTTGCTTTGTTCTTGCTGTATTTCTGTTGTTGTTGATCATAGTATGTTGTGTGTGTGTGTGTGTGTTTTGTGCTGTCAAATGGGTGGTAAGTCCACCACATTTGAAAGGGGTGAACAGATCAAGAACTTGCACACAATCAAACAGTTGTGCTTTGCATCTTTTCACATCCGAAGCACAAACACAGGCAACCAAACAACATGCACCCAGCTGGGTCTTGATGCAATGCAAACAACCAATCAACATGCAGATATTAGCCTGCATATGCTCAGCCAGGCCCAACTAGAGGAAGTATGCAAAGTGACAAAAAATGATGCAGGTAACCAAACGCGTCCTAAGCTAATGGGTCGGTCCGATATGCACATGCTTCAGGCTAGAAGCAAGATATAGCATTGATCTAAAAGCCTCCAAGGGCCGGCAGCGAGCAGGTAGTCGTGGTTCTTCTAACAAAATTTGATGGTCGCGGCGAGCGTGCTCCTCCAGACCACCACCCGCCATGAGATGCATCTGCTTGTGCTTGTGCTTGTCTAGGTTTAGCAGCGGCACACGAACACGGAAGGAGCAGCCGCCTCCCATGGCATTTCGTGCAGATCTCACATCGCACGCCCGTGTGCTCTCCATTTTTTATGCGCAACCAGCACAGTTATCTGCTGGGATCACCAGCCACTTGTCCACGCCGCAACGGCCTCCAACCAGAGCCAGGTTCCTAGCAACTACCTACAAAAAAGGCCAATGCTCACGCAGGCAAACCTACAGAAAAGCAACAACAAAATTCGCGAAGAAAGCAACGCGAAAGACTCGAAAACTGGATTGCCGTGCTCTTCTTTGAGCTGGCCCGCCAAATTTTTCTTCGAAGCTCCGCCACTGGCCGGCCGCTGTGATTTTCTCCAAGATGTGGCTCATGTTAAATGTCAAATGGGATTTAGGCTCATATAACAAATAACTCCTGGATAAATTTTATGCTCCAATGTATGGTTTCATGGCATGGTGGGAAGTTTAGTCTGAGTTGAGACCAACATATAGATATAAGGAACTCTCTTTCATATCATTTAGAGCGTGAGAGGAAAAGTTGTACACGTACGTCATGTCTCGCCCACGCGTGTGCAAGCCGAGCTCATACCTATGTCATTTGTGCACTTTATTTTTGCTAAGTGGAAACGGATAATTAACCGTGTCTCCCTATCCGACCATCTAGATCACATATGTTCTGGAGTACTTATGAGTCTCATAGTCTCGTATGAATACTTTAAACTATATCATTTATCTTGACCAATGTCATCATGTTTTTGTATGGATTAAATTAATCTGAAAACGCTAATATATCCAACAGTTCATGCTAAAGTAACAGGTCCTGTCTAAAGGGGCCCCTGGCTAAGGATTCTGAACATTTTTTAGGTTGTCACATAATCAGTGGGTACTGTTGCTCTCTGTGTCAATTGATTCTCGGTTTCACAATGTAAGGCAGATTTTGATTTATAAAGCCAAGAGTTTGACCAACATTTCCTCTATTAATACCCAATTTGCATGACATAAAAGTTACTAGCAATTAGATACTCCCTCCGTCCGGAAATACTCGTCGGAGGAATGGATGTATCTAGATGTATTTTAGTTCTACATACATTCATTTTTATGCATTTCTCCGACAAGTATTTTCGGACGGAGGGAGTACTATTGGTCTTTTTAGTTTTGACACAAAGTACCATGTCATAATCTCATCCCAGTTCTCAACTGATGCTTTTTTTTTGCTTTCTGAAATGAGGTCCACTTATTGATATCCTCCTTACCACATTTCAAAGATCCTGCTCTTGGAAATTTTAGTCTCATGAAATACAGGTCTCTAGAGAAGGAAGGCACGATTGACCTTGAGAATATATGAAGGCCCTCATGAACAAGTGCGTAGGTCAAACCTGAATAAGCTCCTCCTCTTCCTCTTTGGTTGACCTTAGAGGAAGCGACCGTGGACAGCTGCTACGTGCATCATCATGATAAATATATTTTTTCCATATATAATCCAAGAGATGCACTCAGCACGCGTGTGACTCTAGAGCGGCACGATTTTGACCCACCTACATTGCATCAATTTTCGTTTTTAGGCTCTGACCGTAGAACAATATATATCATAATATATACAAAGTTATTTGCAAAACAATGAAAAAACGTCACTATCCAACACCCTGCTTACGCAACATCATAAAGATTATTCTGGATCCAGCCTTGCAGAATCTGCTTCATAAATGTTAAGATCCTGTTTCAACAGGATTTTCCAGGATAATCCTTGAGAATACTCGACGCCGGTGTTCCGCTCTTCGCCTATCTCCAGGGCCAAGTTGTGCATATACTATATTAGGCGTCACTACTGCCTAGCAACTACCAGATGATTAGTTTATGCTGCATATAGCCTACAAATACAGCTGTGGTTTGATGCATTTTCTTTTCTAAACACAGCACAAACGCCCGCACTCACAAACACGCACATACACTCAGCCAGATGATTAGTTTATGCTTTTGTGAGAAGCCGCCGGCAGGCGAAGAAGATCCGATCTGAGATCGGTCTCCAGCTGACGCCGCCTATGCCTGGCGCGCCAACGACTGTGCGAAATATCGTTAATTTAATCTTCTTCGTTGCCAATGTCTATCGTATCTCTAACACACCGTCACTTCATAATTTAATCTTCTTCGTTGCCAATGTCTATCGTATCTCTAACACACCGTCACTTCATGGGGCTCGCGCCCACTGAACATGGTCATGCAAGGGAACAACAAGGACGTGGATGTTGGGCGCCGGCGAAATTTAGACTAGGTTAGGGTATGGACACTTTTGTTTAATGACATATCTCGAAAATATAATGACATTCAAGCCTACATTTTCGACGACCCAAGTTGAAGCTCGGGCGGGGGCGGCGCGGGCCGTCCGCTCCGGCGGGAGCTCGACGCGGAGCTCGCGCAGATCTGGCGGGGGTGGCCGTGGTCGGGGGGCGGCGCGGCGTGCGGCGGGGTTCTCCTCGTCTGGCGGCAGGCGCTCGAGGTGGGGGAGGCTCGATCCCCTTTCTGCTGCGCGTCTCGGCGGCTCCAGGCGGGACGGTGGCCTCGGCAGCGGAGCCGGTAGGCCTTCGGGGCACGTCCTCGTGGCTCTTCTCCGGCTTGCCGGTCTATAGCAGCGTCTCTCGCGGGTGGCAGCCGCGGTTTGCTTCGTCGGCGGGCTCCGGTTCTTCAGCCGGACGCCCATCTCCGGCGAGTTGGGGCGGGCGCGGCCCTCCCCTTCCTGCTACGAGGGGCTCGTCTTCGCAATGGCTGGCAGCGTGCCGGCCTTTGGAGGTCTCTGTGCTGTTGCAGCGGCGGTGGAATGCCAGATCTGGCCGTTTTCTGCCGGATCAGGCTCGGTGGCATCTTTCTAGCCGTCGGCGAGGTATGTGGTGGCTTCTACTTGGTCATGGCGCGATGACTTCGTGGGAGGTGTGCGGGTCAGCGGTGCAGTGCTTTGCGTGTGGGTGTGGTGTTGGAAGGTGCTTCGGGCGAAAGCTTGCCGGATCTTGCCGGCCGGCGGCGTCGGCGTCCACGGACGTCGTGTCACCTCCTTGGAGGCGCCGCCGTGGAGTCCACCCCCTGCACACCCTCGGTTCCAGCTCTTCGGGTGAAAGCCTAAGGCCCTGTCAGGTCGGACGACAGCGTCGACATCGTCGCTTCCTTCTTTGGGGTGTCGTCTTGAAGAGCTTTGGATCCCGTTTGCGCGCTCCATGGGCTGGACGCTCGCGGCATTGCGGTCGGCAGGTGTGCGTCCGGCAATGGTGATATGGCGCAACTTCTTGTGTGGCAACGATGGCGGCTTCAGGCGGAGTTGGGCTGCTGCTGAGCTTTGGTAGTCGGTCTCATCCGGCGTGTTCGAGGGGTTGTCGAGCCTCACTTGTCTTCCTGAAGTCGGAGCTGCAGAGGAGGTGCTTCCGCGGTGACGATGACACGAGACGGGTGGTCGGTTCCGGCGCTGGCTCGACGCAGGTCCAGCGCTTTCTCCCTGCAATGCTCGTCGCCAGAGTCGGAGCTGCCTGGTCTTCAGCGCGTGCGGTGGACTGTTTGGCGTTGTTCGGCGCAAGCCTCGACGCTCGTTTATGGTGAGGGCTCCATCGGTGGTCGTTGATGGTGGAATCGGAGTCGCCCTGGCGGAGGTGTGACGACGATGGCACCGGATTGCTACCTCGACGCTTTTCTCCTCGACGGCGTGTGTGCGTTCTTGTGTGGGTTGCCAGGTCGCCCGGGATGTCCTGTGTGGGCATGTTGTAACGGTTTTCGCCCGGTTTTCCGTTAATTAACCGGGCAATTCTCTTCTTCTTTATTAATGAGATGAGGCAAAACTTTTGCCTCCGTTTCAAAAAAAAAGAAAAGAATTCAGTCACTGAGCCACCTATCCAATAGCTTGTTCGGTAAACTGTCCTGACAAGTAAGACTCATCATCGCCCAAAATATTGGCTCAACAAATGGCGCAAGCACGGGAAGGATCCATAAATTGAGCAAGTTTGACAAACTGGAAAGTCAATCTCTTTTTTATTACTCCTAAGACAACCCTGGCAGCTAGCTGTTGGTGTTTCTCTGAATATATATTCCCCCTATCTTTCTCTTGGCTAACGAGGGTGTATACCTCTGTATTTCGCTTGCATTTTCGACCTTGAGTTAGAACCATTCAGGCGCCTTCCACGGCTTTTGGATTATAAAAACACGAGCAGCTGCAATCCTCTGGGACACCCGTCACCTCCTAACTCAACACACACAAAAGTCGCAAGTGTAGAGTAATTCAGAAAATCGGATATTATATTGCGCTGACGTTATGTTCCTGTCGGATCAAACTGCATGCACGCTTCGCTAGCGGCGCAACGCAAAGAAAATCTCTTGTTCGCAGCCTATAAAACATGACCACCAACGCTAGCTTCTCTCGATTCAAAGCAACAGCAATCCTCTCCTCGCACGACGAAACGAAATGGCGCCTGCATTTGCTGGTGGTCGGATTGCAGCCTCGTCCTCCATCGTCGGCATCTTCGCCGCCGGGCTCCGCTTGGCACAGCTGTGAGCGTCACCTCCGACCATCCTCTTCCATTGTCTTGTACCGTATTTCAGGAGATGGATCATTCTCTTCATTTCTATTCTAGGTGCTTTGATTTGGACTTGAATGGAGCTGGTGAGATGATCTTCCAAAACTTCCTTCTCATGGACAAATCGGCCACCTGCTTCAAGCTCTTCTTCTCAGCATACCGTCAAGTCCATGCCGACGGAGTTGGCATGTTCACCTTCTCGTGTTTGTTTGGGTTGTCAATTCACCTGTTTACCATTGTCATTCATCTCTACAAGGACCACACGTCCTTGGCTAGAGCTTGGGTAAGCTCTTATTGTCATATCATAAGTAGAATTTGTCTTGTACCCATCTCTACAAGGACCACACGTCCTTGGCTAGAGCTTGGGTGAGATGATCTTCCAAAACTTCCTTCTCATGGACAAATCGGCCACCTGCTTCAAGCTCTGCATCAGAATGATGCATGCAGCCATAATACTGCAGGACGTTCATCATCATTTTTTTACAGATTTCCGGCATGGCATTCTTAGCGGCGGCTGGAGTTTTTTTGCTCGCGATGAAGATCCCAGAGGATTATGCTTGGCACAACACTGCAGTCGAAGCCATTTTAATTTGTTTTGCCTGTCTTGAGGCCTTTCTGTTAGTACGCAACAAGGTACTACTAGTATTTCATAAAAAGGAAAATAAAAACAGAGCACCCCAGAGAACATCTGAGGTAGGAAATACTAAAAATTGTAATACTAATTTTTGGCACAGATGAGCGAGCATGGAGACAATGAAAACTTGCTCCGGGATCTACTCATGATATTGGCCGACACACTTGTCGCCATTTACCTGTTGTTCTATTATCTAGGACGAACACGTAGCCCCTGGGATGCAGAGAAGATTCTGCATTTGGTAAGGTCCTTTGTTGTTTTCTTTGTTCGCTGACAAAAGAAGAGCTGGAGAAGGAACTAGTGTAATCTTTTGCATTCACAGGTCGGTAGCTGTCTGGCCGTGCTAATTGGATTCGGTCACATGGTCTGGATCATATATAAGGCATGCGCCCATGGAGTTCTTGCTGGGGCAGAAGAGCAGGACGCCGGAGCTGCCACGGACGGCGGTGATGTGGAGCAGCAGAGGGTGGATAAATGTGCCGAGGTAGTGATAGATAAATGTCCCTTGCACCATCAATCAAAGAGATGAAGGATGAATTATAACCATGCTCGCTCTGTTTTCGTCGCAGGTGGCGGGAGAAGGGGACAGCAAGACTGCCCCACTTGTATTTTCAGTAGTTGCCTTGGCACCTCCAGTTTTCGCCGAGACGACTGCCATAGAGGACGACGCAGGCGGCGAGGAGGGGGAGGAAGTACTGCCAAACCAAGTCGGCATCGAGGTGGTGGTGCCGTCGCCGGCTTAGGTCGCCGGCTTGCGCAAGAATGTTTTTATAGAGATTTTGCGTTGTAGTTAAAACAAGTAGAGAAGCTCGCAGAGATGCCAACCAAGCCATCTCTTGAACGCCAGCAATTTTTACAACGTTGACATGCTATCCGAACGTTATGAAGAAAAAACAAATAAGGTTATTATATTGCCGAGCTCGGTCCCTTGTGGGGGCCAATAAAATAGAATAGAATATCAATTTGTATATTGTGCTTCTGCTTCGGTACACCCCCAACACATTGAGGTGTACGTCGCCCCGGGTCGAGCGCTATACGTGGCAGGTGTACATGGTGGACCCATTTTATAGATTTTTTCCTCTCGAGCGTGCGACGAGATTCGAACCCAGCATCTATATGTTTTTTTGTTGTTGATGGCTTACCAAGCTGACCACTTGGTCAACACCTATATGTTTAGTACAACCGCAATAACCAGTCGGACTACTTTCTTATTGTGTGTAGTTATCTTCTTTTATTCTTCTTAAAATATAACACTAACCAATGTGAACCTTTGTTTTTTTGAGTTTTTGTTTGTCCTTTTTTTTCTCTTTCACTTTTTTAATTCATGAACTACTTTCAAATCGTGAACTTTTTCTTAAATCTGCAAAATTTCAAATTCGTGCATTTTCTTAAATTCATGAACATTATTTTCAAATCCATGTTTTTTTAAATCCACAAACTCTTTTCAACTAATACAAATTTGTTTTAAAACCTGTGACTTTTTTAAGTTCATGAGCATTTTATTTTCAAAATTGATGAAATTTATTCAATTCCGTGAACGCTTGGGCCAGCCCAACAGATGCCCAGGGGAGCAATCTGGTCACCTAGTTGGGCCAAGGCCTAAGCATTTTATTTTCTTTTTTCGTTAATTCATTTTTCTCATTTTAAACTTTATTATTCTTTTTGAAACATGTTCTTGTTTGGAATACCAAAATGTGTTTTAAAAAATGTGTTTTGTTCACATATTTAAGAAATATATGTGTTTCAAAAAATAATTTTTTTTTTGAAAATACATGGTTTGCAATTTCTGTTCAACATCAATTATTGGGAACTTGTTCATTTTTTTGGAATAAGTGTTAAAGTTTGTAAAATTTTCACATGCAATTTGAAATTTCAAATTGTTGAGAAATTTTGAGAAATGTTTAGGATATCAAAAAAATGTTCATGTTGATTCATAATGATGGGAATTGAAATTACAAAAGCATTCAAATAAGGTTTGCAACAAGGGTTTTCTTGTAGAAAAGTACAGAACAAATTTGATAACAAATGGTGTTGCAAAAATAAGGTTTGCAATAAATGTCTTGTTGCAAGAAAATAAAGAAGAGATATGAACAACTTGTATTATGCAATCGGACAGCTCGCGACCCGACGGATCTTTTGTAGCACGCCCCCAAAAACAAAAGGCCCGGTCACTGGTGGGCAGCTAAATTTCCCCTTGCCCCTCCACCACAAATCTCTCTCTTTCTCTCCACCTCACGGCTCGCTCCTGTAACTGTTGCCGCCGTGGCCCGCGACCTTCTCCCATCCCCGTGGCCCACGACCTTATTCCACCGCCGCGGCCAACTGTCGGCTTCTCCCGCCGCTGCAACAACCCACCACCTTCTCTTGCCGCCGCCACAACCCACCATCTTCTCCGACCATCGCGGCCATATGTCGGCTTCTCCAACAGCCGCGGCCACCCACGACCAGCGACGACACAACCGTCAGTGTGCCGCCGTGGTTCATCGCCAGCTTTCAACGGACGCCCGCGGCTCCACGATGACTTCCTCAACACCGGCTACCCCGACTCGACATCGACCACGGCATTCTTCGCACGGCTACCTCGACCACGGCTCCACCACATACATTCTCGGCTACATCAACAAACGGCACAAAGGGCTACCGCCTTGCTTGAGCAACCTCGTCGTTTGCCACTCCAGCCACGACTCCGCGATGCGTCGACCGTTACGACTGTGGGGGGTGTCCGTCGGCTTGCCTTCGGATTCTTCTCCAGTCTCACCGTCTGCGTCGCTACTGTTGTGACTGCGGGGGGATGTTGAGTATAAGGATTATTCGGAAGTATAGGATAGACTAGAATTTGGTCCTGCCTTGTCTTGTACTCCAAGTTGGTCTTTGTACTCCTATATATATGCCACGAGGCTCAAGCAATATATAACGAACTATTCCATCAATCCTCTCTCTCCCTTCTAACAGCGTGGTTGTAGAGGGTACATGGCAGATTGGCAGGTCAATAATACATGTTTGTACTTGAGTCATCATACCGATAGTCTTAGTAAAGTAATACTCCCTCCTTCCCAAAATATAAGGCGTGGTTTGACTTTTCTGGTCTTCGTTGCACAACTTCGATTGAGATTTTCATGTATTGTATGTCTATAAAGTTATTATACGTACATATGAAGTAAAAAAGTTTTGCAAGACAAATACGACGATGCCATTTATATATGTTCAATCCATATAGTTTGATATGTATTAGTGGTCAAAGTGGTGTATCAAAGACCGTAAAAAGTCAACTGCGCCTTATATTTTGGGAAGGAGAGAGTAGCATTTCTTACCTAGCTGAGCCTCGTGGCTCTCCCCTGTAATGTAAGTGAAAGAAATGTTGTGTCTCCTTTTCTTGCTGCTAATTTAACTTGCAAGAGATTCAAACAAGAGTAGTAGTATTGTACTAGTTACTTGGCCAGATGTATGTGATGAATGAGATTTGCAAAATATATGCAAACAAGTTGTGAAGTACAATCTGAAGAAATTGTCAAGCGTATGTAACAGTCGATGACAATGACGTCGATCACTGATAGTAACGGGAGGAACAACAAAAGTCATAATTATTTGTCCAGAAAAAAAGAATACTATTCAATTGTAGCTTCATCTGGAAGAAATATGTATGTTCGGCCATGGAGAAAAAAATGTCCACCCTTGTGTAACAGGAATCGTACAGGCGAGCAGCGAGGAAAGACGGATTAATAATAGTTGAAGAAACATATTACAGGCAGGATTATCACAAACAGGACTCCAGATCACCAGATACATCACAGCATTTGCTGCTGAAACAAAATGTTGACACACCTGTGAAATGGAAACATCGGTGACCATCTGTCCACACACACCTAAGCCGGTGACACGCCTTGTTCTGCCGCCATTTCCTCCCCGTCATTGCCGCCTCCATCGCCCTCGATGCAAGCTCTCCAACCATCTCTACGTCGCTGGTGAAAACTAGAGGGATCCTGTTTGAAAATAGGAGAGGTTGATGCCTCGAAGTATGTTCCTGCCGCCATTCGACCACCTGCGAAAACAGGGGAAATGCAGATAATCACATTGTGAACCAGACACCTTGGACCACCTGCGAAAACAGAGTGCAGTTGCAATACATTCTTCAGCTCTTGATTGATGAAAAAAACTGGAATGCATCTATACATGACTAAGGTAACCTCTATCTCGGCAGCTTCTTCCACCATATGCTGCTCGAGATCACCGCCTCCATCGCCGTGGCCCGCCACTACCTCGGCAAGTACTTCGACCATCTGCTGCTCGATATCACCGCCGTCCATGGCAGCTCCGGCGCCCTGCTCTTCTGCCCCAGTAAAAAATTGATGGGTGTATGCCTTGTATGCGACCCAACCGAAACGGCAAAGTCCAATTAGCACGGCAAGGCAGCTACCGACCTGTGAGTGAAAAAGATGCCACTAGTTCCTCTCAAGGTCCTGATTCATCCGACAAGGAAACAACCAAAGCATGGACCTTAATTACCAGATGGAGAATCTTGTGCGCATCCCAGGGACTATGTGTTTTTCCCAGATAATAATCCACAAATAGGTACACGGTAATAACCGTCTCAGACAATATCATGACCAGATCCCGGAGCAAGTTTGCATTGCCTCCATTCTCGCTCATCTGTGCCACAAATTAGTATTAAAAAAAAATCAGTATTTCCTACCTTTCGCATGTCTCATGTACAAATGTCCTCTGGGCTGATCTGCTTTGATTTTATACCGTGTTGCATACTAACAGAAGGGCCTCAAGACAGGCAAAACAAGTTCCGCATGATTACACCCAGAGATATCTAAGACCAATTTACCTATTAATGCTATTAAAAGTGGATGCAAACCAATTCAACTTACGTATGATAACTCTAAGTGCATATGACAAACTCATATTTTTTTTTTGAAAAGGAAGAAAACCCCCGGCCTCATAAGAAACTCACACACATTACATATAATTTTCTCTACTCCTGGGAGTATGTACTCTCATGTTCAATAAATCACATAATCAAATGTTTAATACCTCAATACAAATTTTATGAAAAATATCATCGAGGCCCATAGTTTACGCAATACACCACTTTGTACGTGCAAAAAAGCAGCTTACGTGCATATAAAAGAAAATACATGCACCCAAATGAACTTTTTCACAAAAGTCACTTTGAGGTATCTAGTAATTATTAATAAGTTATATTAAAAACAATAATGAGGTACAGCGGCATCGTCTATGTGGTATATGAAGAGCGGGAGTACACTACATACTCCGAGGAGGAGTACATAATGAACAACCCGCGCGCATAGGAACACGGATACAGACCACAGGCGATCCTCACAGAATACACAGGAACAAGCTCCAGGCTCCCGGCGTCCATCGAGGGCGGCCGCTCGCTGTCTGCTCGAGCTGCCATGGGAAACAAGAACCACTAGGGCTTCAAAGCCATGAAGGTATATCTATATGCATGATGCATTTTTGTTCTTCTTTACCGTCATGTTCTTTGTGTATGGCTAACTTCTGTTTGACGTTGCAGGAGGACAAGTTGAAGAGGCCGCTCCCAGACATTGAGTCGTGGAAGTTGGCCCGCGAGCAGAGTGATCGCAAGGACGACGAGAGCCAGTACTACGGCAAGACCGAGGAGCACCTAGAGTCTTACACTCAACAGTTTCAGAGGTTGCATCCTGGTGTTCCTGACCTCGCCCAGTCTCAGATCGACGACACGGCGGTGGTGGCCATCCAGGGGAAGCCCCATGGCCGGTATCCGTGTTTCGATGGCATGATCACTCGTTCGGTCTCGTACACACGGCTTCGGGCTACCAACCCGAGCCCGTTAGAGAGTACGGGGCGTTCGCAGCCTCCCTTAGCCCGCCAGCATGTTGTAAGTACTTTCCCTTTATCTTCTTTCTATCTAACTTTCTCAGTTTATTTTCAGCATTGCTCACTTCGAAACAACCTAAATTTTGTAGGCATATAAGGCCTTTGTCGAGCATAGGAATCTCGAGGTGCGGGAGTACTTGCAACGAGTGAAGGCAAACGATGATTACAACCGTCAGATGATGACGGTTAGTTTTGCCCTCTTAAAACCAAGCTAAATTTTTGCACTTTCATTCCTTCTGACCTTCTAGTTTGCTTGTTTAACTAACATCCAGGCTATGTTGGCGTCTTGGAGTAACCGCACGGATCCACCACAAATGGGACCCCCACCACCACCTGCGGGAGAACCCCCACACGTGCCCACGTTCGATGAATGGGTGGCACTAGGCAGTGATAGTCCGGTTAGTACATTTTCCTAACTACTAACAAACTAGTTCTCGTTCATTCAACACTATCATATCATATTTACCGTTAGAATCTTCTCTCAAACATGTAGGGGACCGGTGGCTCGACTCCTGCTTCGTCGACCCCGGTCACTCCGATCTGGCAGAGTGGTGCTGGTCTTGGCGGTGGCGGTTTTGGCGGAGGTGGTCTTGGCGGTGGTGGTTTTGGCGGAGGTGGTCTTGGCGGTGGTGGTTTTGGCGGAGGTGGTCTTGGCGGCGGCGGTCTTGCCTGATGTCGGTGATGATACCTTTCATTTGTGGTGGTCTTGCATGTGGCCGTCGTGACATACCTTTCATGTTCCTACTTGTTAGTTTCTTTAGATGGCGATGATGATGTTCCATGTCTTGCACTATTTATGTTCATGAAGTTTCGCCGATGATGATCTTTAGATGATGAACTTGAGTATGTTTAAATGATGATGTTGATCTTGAGTATGTTTAGATGATGAACTGTCATATTTCTGCATAATCCCATATTTTCTGTTTTGAAATGCTGTCAAAATGAATTGAAAAAGAGAAAACCGGGAAAAAACACAGATCTATGCCGACGGCAAAGCCGTCGGCATAGATATGCCAGAACCTCCGAGTGGCTGCCACGTGGCTGGGGTAAGCCATCGGCATAGCCCTGCTGCCAGGAGAAACCAGGGGCTGCCACGTGGCAGCCCCTAGTTTGTGAGCGCGGTTGACGGCATCGTCCGTTGCCGTTAGGCGAAAATCACTGCCGACGGCGATGATATGCCGACGGCCGTACGGAAGCCGTCGGCATACGTGCCTATGACGACGGCTTTTCTATGCCGACGGTCTGACAAGACTACGCTGACGTGATCTATGCCGACGGCTGCCGTCGGCATAGACGTATGCCGACGGAAAATGCCCTATGCCGACGGCACATGGCCGTCGACTTAGAAGACGAGTCCGGTAGTGACAGTACATGGCATGTAAAGGTCATCGACGGCCAGGTAGGCCGGGAGCAGAAGCTCGCCGACGGGATGGAGGACGGCGGCGGCGCATCATGGACGAAGGAATAGAGAAGCAGTTCCGGAGGAATGAAGATAGACCTGGCAAAGGAAAACTCGGCCTGTAAACATGCATGTTCGCCTGGACCTGGGCCTTTGACGGCAGATTACGGACAGAATCCGAAGCTCATTCTGTGGAGCAGCAGCCCATGGAACGTTGCGTGAATGCGTGATGACCTAGAGCCGGCTGAGCTGATCTAAATCGTACATTAGAGTGATCCGACGGTTCAGAGACTTAAAACGCCGTGGAGGCTCCTAACTCACTACGTTATACTGTTTAGTAATTGTATCTCTATTTTTTGGCTAGCTATAATATAAATACTCTTTCCCCATAAATTGTTTTTTATTTCTCTCTCTATTTTGTTGAAAAAAGAAAATTGTTTTCCTCTGGATGGATGGAAGACGAGGCTAGATGGATCGATCGATCATCAAAACAAAACGCGTCATACGCGAGCGGCGATGGATCAGCCCGAACCAAGCTACGCCTCCAAAGGAAAGGAAAGGAAAGGAAAACCACATGAAAGGAAAGGAAGGGAAAAACCTCCCCGATTCCTGTAAAATTAGTTCCCTCGTCCCCTAAAAAAAAATTTAGTTCCCTCGATCGTTCCATAAACGTAGAGTACAAGTCCATCGACCTTGGCTGCCAAGCTAGGCAGGCAGAGAGACACATCCCGCCGCCGCCGCCGGTGCCCCACTCCCATGCACGATCGATCCACGTCGTACGGAAGCACCAGCATCGCGTGCTGACCGATCGACATGGGAACCCCCATGGCCGTGGCTGTGGCTCCCTCCCTGCCCGACGACATCATCACCGACATCCTGGTGCGGTTGCCAGCCAGGTCCGTGCTCCGGTGCCGCTGTCTCTCCCGCGCCTGGGCCGCCACGCTCTGCTCTGACCACTTCGCCGATCGCCACCGCCGCCTCGCCAATCACCGCAACAGCCCCATGGTCTTCTTCCTGCACTACTCGTTCCGCGACGGACCACTCATGCACACCTGGTCGCACCAGGGCTGCCCCAACGGGGCGCCATGGCGCATGGAGATGCTATCAGCAGCTGCGGCACCGGCCATGATCACAACAAGGAAGCCACCATATGCATCGCCGCGCTCGAGTGCCGTGGCCTTGTGCTCCTTGAGGCCTTCCGTAGAGAGATCAACTATCTGTATCTGTGCAACCCATCAACTCGTCAGGTGATGGCACTCCCACGGGGCCACAAGAAACTCTCAATGAATTCTTGTGTGGACGGACATTATGCGTGTCTAGGGCTCGGCTATGATGTACATAAAAAAGAGCACAAAGTTGTGCACATCTACTATCGTGGTCGGGCATGTGATCACAAGGGACACCCCAGGTTTGCGGGATGCGAGGTTTATGCTGTCGGTGCCATGGGGCGGCAACGCTGGCAGCCAATCCAACAGAAGCCGCCTGGTTGGGCGAGGCCTAACCACCCGAGCGCCTTTGTACAAGGGCATGTGTACTGGTTAGCCACAGGGAATTTCACCAACATACCCACGGACATGGTCATCATGGGACGCGGCTTGCCTGCGGCCGCTGCGTGCGACCATCCGTGCGGCGTGTCCATCGCACGGCCCTGGCTCCACGGATGCCCCGCTCCACGCACGCAACGATTGATCCTGATTTTAAGTTTAAAAAAAAAACAAAATACACATCGTAATACTGATTCCTTCTTCAATACCCGCCAAAAGAACCACAGAATACACAAAAAGGCGCCAAAATGCAAGATCTACATCTCATATGAGGCGGAAGTGACCTTACAGCCTTAAAGCGCACAATTATCAATAGCGGCTTAACCAGGAATCAGGAAACTCTTCTCTTCAATTGAGCAGCAAAGGAATCCGCGTCCCTGATGACTTCTCCGAGGAGTGTTCCAGGGAACCAGGACACTGACGAACAATCTCATGCACCAAAAGTAAGAAATCTCATTCGGTTCTGACGATGAATCTGCGGCAAATTCTCTAATTTCTTTGTTTTGAACCATTGCGGGAGACTTCTCATCCAGCAGTGCACACAAATATGTTTGCCTAAAAGATCCACTTTCCATCAACTGTGACACGATCCAGAGTGTTGGCCGGGAAAAAGCAGTGTGCTGCACCCTTGTAGAACTTCTACAGGAATCTGTGACCGCATTCTGCAAAAGCCAAACAACAATGGAAAGTTAGTTTTTTTTTTTAATTTAGAAAAACAAAGCAGTGTCATGTACAGTAGCCAATTTCAGACGTTCTTGTACCATCTCTGATTTCAGGTTTTGGAAAACATGCACTACAGTTTTTTCTATTCTTTTTACAATACATATAGTTCATGGACAAACATAAGAGATAGTTGAATATACTTGCACAAACCGTGTACAGATATGAAATATAAACAGAACAAGGATTCTAGAGTGCATCATGATTTCTTCTCTAAAACTTAAGACTCCTGATGTCTCAATGCACTCCATGTTTCTTAAGACAAATACGATTGCAAGAGATATAAATATGATTTATGATGCAGTTCATAAAAACTCATGATAGGCAAATATGATTGCTATATGTGTGTATTAACTAAATTGAATCCTAACTGATATAGGATCAAGAAACTACAGTAGATCACACCGATGAAAGGGTACCAAAGCATGGCATGAAATTTTTATCTGAAGAGGAAGCTTATTTATTTTATAACAAGTATGCTAAAACCATCGGTTTTAGCATCAGAAGAAGCAGTGGTCATAAAGTGATGAACTCTTCTACATTTCAGCAACGGACATTTACATGCTCTCGTCAAGGTATGGGTTATTTTCATTTTTAAAAATTATAATCATTTATTTATGCTCTAAGACAATTACAACAACTTATAGGCCATCGCCGGGAAGATAAAAGAGAGGAGACATTCACTTACAGTAGGCCTGAAACACGATGTGGTTGTGATGCCCGTATGAAGATTAGCCTTAGAGATGGATTTTATTATGTGTATGAATTCGAGGCGTCACATAACCACACTCTTGCTAATGGACTCATGGCCCAATACTTGAGATCCCAGAGAAAAGTGACAGAAGCACAGATAGCAAACGCAGAGGTTGCAAAGTCAGTTGGCATTTCAAATAAAGCAACAATCGATTTGATGGCTAAAGAAGCAGGTGGAAGTGAAAACCTTGGCTTTACACCTCAAGATATGAAAAATTGTTTGTACTCAAAGAGAACAATAAAAGCAAAGGTAGGTGACACAGGGGGGGTATTAGAATACATGGAGAAAAAGGTCTCAGAAGATGTCAACTTCTTCTATTCAATTCAAGTGGATGAGGATGAGTTGATAACTAATATTTTTTGGGCCGACTCCAAAATGGTTTCAGACTATGCAATGTTCGGCGATGTTATATGCTTTGACACCACATACAGAAAACTAGATGATGGACGTCCATTTGGTTTGATTGTCGGGGTGAATAATCATAAGAAAACTATTGTCTTTGGTGCTGCACTTCTGTATGATGAAACCGCTGCTAGTTTTGCTTGGCTTTTCAGAACTTTCCTAAAAGTTATGTCAGGAAAACATCCACGTACAATTCTCACCGATGAAGATGCAGCAATGGCGAAGGCAATTTGTGAAGTCTTTCCTCACTCTCACCATAGACTTTGTGTGTGGCATATGAATCAAAATGCTTGCAAGCACCTCGCCGGAGTTGTTGACGAATATAAGAAGTTTAATGTTGATTTTCAGCACTGTATATATGATATAGAAGAGGAGGATGAATTTGTAGGTGCATGGGATAAAATGATTGACAAGTATGGACTGCGTGACAATGAATGGCTGCAAAGGCTATTTGAGAAAAAGGAACACTGGGCACTAGTGTACGGTAAAAATACGTTCTCTGCCCACATGAGCACTACCCAAAGAAGTGAAAGCATGAACAATGAACTGAAGAGATACATTAGTATTAAATATGACATGCTTACTTTCTTTAAGCATTTTGAACGGCTAGTTTCGGATAAAAGATGTGAAGAGGTGAAGTATGACTTTAAAGCAACACAGACTACTCCCAAGTTGAAGGCTGAATCTAGCTATATGTTAAAACAAGCTGCAGCTACATATACTCCAGCAATATTCAAGATGGTTCAAGATCAAGTGCTTCGGACTCTGAACTATGACACAATGCTTTGTGATGAAAGTGACACAAAGGTGAAGATTTATGTAGTAAAATTTCATGGCACACAACGTGAACATGTTGTTAGATTCATTCCAAAAGAAGAAAAGGTTAGCTGCAGTTGCAAAAGGTTTGAGTTTGCTGGAATTCTTTGCTCTCATTGCTTAAAGGTACTTGATATTAACAATATCAAGCATATCCCTGGGGAATATATCTTGAAAAGATGGACAATTGATGCCAAAGTTCTAGATATAACAAGCAAATGCAACCCGCGTGATAACCTAAAAGCAAGAATGTCTAACCGCTACAAGGAACTATGCAGAATATTTGTGAAAATAGCTGCTCGTGCCGCTGAGTCTGAAGAATCATACTATAAGGCTGCTAAGTGTGCAGAGCAATTAGCACAAGATGTGGAGAAATGCTTGAAGATTAGAGCTGATCCAGATTTGGTTAGCGTCGATCCACATTTGGTTCATGTTGATCCGGATTTGGTTCGCGCTGATCCAGATTTGGTTAGTGCTAATCCAGATTTGGGTAACTCCAGTACTAAAGAAGGTACAAACTATACTAACAATAATTACCTACACTATTGTTGAACAACGACTGATATTTGGCATTATACTGGCAGGAACGAACATCGCCTCTAGTAGAATTTCAAAACACGGTGAGGGGCTTGCAAAACCAAAAGGTATGAAGGTCAAGGAGAAGACTGTGAAAGGATCAAAAAGACCCGTTGGTGGATTTGAGAAAGCAACTTCAAAGAAGAAAAAGAACACAAATGATACTGTGCATCTAGAGCCTCGTGGCCCCTCAACGGTATAATATTTAGTCACTCGATTCGTATAAAATATTTAATGTGTTGACCTTTCTCTATCATTTTCGATAGGGTCCTTTGAAGAAAGCAACTTTAAAGAAGAAAAAGAACACAAATGATATTATACAACTACAGCCTCATGACCCGCCGACGGTAATAATACAATGTTGCTTGTTTCTTATAAAACCTCAACTGTACTGACCTTTCTCTATCATTTTCTATAGGGTCCTAAGGAATTTTTCACAAATCAAATGGCTGCATATCAATTACACTATAATGCTATGCTAAGTGCTTCAATGCAACCATCAATTGGTAATGCCATCCCTATGCCACCACAGACCCAACAACTGTTGGCTGGATTCCAACCATACAATACAGCAATGGTAGAAGCAGTCCACACTTTCATTTTTCCTATTTTTTTAAACTTCAGTGCAACTGAACTTTGCTTTCTCTACAGGGCCATCCGACAAATAACATGTACACCTCGCTGCAGGGTACGTTGGGGCCTCTAACTCTGGTTTGATGACAGGAGAAAATCAAGACTTCCTCCATCAACCGAATCCAACATCTATCCTAAATGCTTCAATGCTGCAATCCAGTGGTCATACCATCCCAATGCCACCGCAGATCCAAGAACACGGCAATACTCCAGTGGTATAAGCAGTCCACACTTTCATTTCAAGTATAGTTTTAGAACTTCAATGAAACTAAACTTCTCTAATTTTTTGCACAGGGTCATCCAACAAATTACATGTATACATATTTACAACAGCAACATTCCACGCTGAATTCCTCACTGCAAGGGAGCATTGGGACCTCTGACTCTAGTTTGATGACAGGACAAAATCAATTCTTTCTCAATCAACCGAAGCCAACCTAATCTATTCTGTAAAAGGAATAGTTTTATCGCATGTGTGTTAGACTTCCAAGCTACAAGTGATTTTTATTTGAACTTGTATGAACCAGTTTTTTTTCTTTTTGAATGCTACTCCATCTCCCCAGTCAAATATAATCGTTCACAGAATTATCTATGCACAATGTCCACATGCATCATGCGCATCTGACCTGTCAGCTATCCTTCAGTTTACGTATGATGATAGGGATGGCAGGAATCAATTTTAATTCTATTGACAAAAGTGCAGACATAACCATCTATCCAAATGTCAAACCTAGAGGCATAGAGCAAGCAGAGAACAGATCAATTTGGATTTGCTCTCAGCTTTATCCCAATTCAATTTGCATTAGATGGGAGCAACACAAAAAGAAAACGAGATTTACCTGTGTCCTGTGTAGGTGATGTTGAGTACACGAACTGCAGCCCGGCGGCTTTCTTGAGGACGGAATTGACGACCCGAGCTGGAGACAAAGATTGCAGTCCCTCTCCCCCTCCAAGCATCCCCGTCCCCCTTCTTCCTCTCCAAGGGCATATCAAATCCATGGCGCTCTAGCTGCGGTCCTCGACGTCCTTCATCTCGCTCCCTCGACCCCTCCTCCAAGCTCCTCCACAAGGCCGAGGCGCCGCCCTCTTGTGTAGTCGCCCCGTGCTGGCTCACCAACCTCCGCGCCACTAGGTGGCGACGCTGGTCCGCCGTCCGCTCGACGTCGATTTAGGCGCCGATTCTGGCCAAGCTGCAGCACGGCTAGGTCCGGCAAGCGCACATGGGCCGCGGCCAGCCAAGCGACGCAGGTCCGGCCGACCCCGATGGGGGCTTCGGTGCCGGCCAAGCTGCTGCACGGTCAGGTCCGGCAAGCGCACGCGGGCGGCGACCAGCCGAGCGGGGACGGGATGAGATATGGTAGGTTGTAAGGCTTCAGCTCGAGCTCTGTTCAGACAGAAGGGGAAAGATGTGGATAGAAGTGTATTGAAGAAGGCATTCAGTATTACGATGTGTATTTTGTTTTTTTTTCACTTAAAATCAGGATCAATCGTTGCGTGCGTGGAGCGGGGCATCCGTGGAGCCAGGGCCGTGCGATGGACACGCCGCACGGATGGTCGCACGCAGCGGCCGCAGGCAAGCCGCGTCCGTCATCATGTCCTTCTCTCTCGCTGACAATAACTTCGGAATAACTACTCCCGGTTGTGCGCATACGACCCGCTGACCGGTGATGTTGAGGACGTGTTTAGTGGCAACAACATGGTCTATAACTACATGGTAGGGATGGAAACTGCAGTGTACCAGGAAAGCATCGTCTTCCCTGGATGAAGTGGCCTGGAATTGTGCCCTATGGAGGACTAGGGAGATGTCATTGAATTGACGATATAGAGTGGTTAGATGCTCTTGGCCAGCAGTTTGTTTCGCTCGCGAGGCACTAGTCTGTGTAATAGGCTACTCGTTTCATGGACGTAAATGCAGGCAGCTCTGTTTTTGATTTCTTTGGTTAGGAAGCATAAATGAAGCAGTTATTAGTTCCTTCGCAAGTACTAACTGTAATCGATCATTACGTGACAATTCTATAGACTGTAATCGATCTGTACGAGGAAAGCATTACGTGACAATGCTGAGTTATCCCGTTTATTATTTGAACTAATCACGACCCGTGGGCTAGATTAAGCCTGTATAACGAATAATTTTTAAGAAAAATTAGAGATTTGTTAGTGTATGAGTATAGGTTTTTGAAATTCACAATAGTATCTCTTCACACTTTGATACCCACTTTGAATGAGGAAATCCTGATAAAAGATTTTATATGTACGTAGTATGGTTTTCAATTTCTCACCACCTGAAAACTCTTGATTCATAAGAAATGATATTTCTAGTTCTCAAGCTTGATGAACACGTATTTTATTCAGCATTGGATTGCACGAATTTGCTTCTATCTCAAAAGAAAAGCTGGATTTGCTTTTTTTTTCTGAATTGCACTGAAGATTGGGAAGCTGATGCAGTCACAGCAGATAAGTGGGTGCTGCATTTTTTGGAAATGGCCCTAGGTTGGGATCACGAGCAAGCCTAGAGGCGGATTCAAACGCCCAACCTACTGCCACCGAGCGCGCTTCTGAGTTTCTGAAACCGTCTTCCTCTTCTTCTTCTTCGTACTGCCAGCCGAACTAAACTTCGTCCCGAAAATATTATCCATCCCAGTGAAGAGGCGTCTGACCTGTACTGTAAATGTCACTTGAGTTGCTTATCTGTTCCTACCTGCTCTCTTATCCATGGTAGTATGAGGAATGAACGGGTTGGCGCAGCCTCGGCGGTTTGGGAAGCTGGTTCATGATGTGGACTAGTCATAATCATAGTTAAAAAAAACGAACCGGTGATGCCACCGGTTCAGGTTTTTACTGGTCGGACTGTCGGTTCACGGTTCATTTGCTGGTTTTCAAGCCATAAACAAATGTAAACCAGGTCAAATATGCTAAGTTTCTATCCTTTGACAGCTAAGTTGGATTGGTGAGTCGACTGTTGGTCCTAATTCGTGATGTCGGTGAGTTTCATAGCGCCCAAGGATTGATCCCCAGCAGCCACAGTTATTTTTCATTTTTCCCGGTGATGCTAGCACGTGCTACCGGTCCAAACGGTTTCAGTTTTCCATCTGGTTTGAGGAAAAAACCAACTGGTTTTATCCAGTCCATTTGCAGAACGGTCCTATTAGCTTATAAAACCATCGAGGCCGCCGGTTTCGGGTTTTTTTGTCCGACCGACTGTTCAGTCCGTTTTTTTTTAAACTCTACACATAATAGGCTTACACCGCCAGTTGCGGGCTTGCGGCCCACAAGACCAACACAGGGTGATGGCTCCATGCATACAAGTCTTCGGTTCATTCGGTTTCATGGACGTAAAATGGCTTGTGGGTTGCAACGGGAGATTTTGTTTTCATAATATTCAATGGACATGACCATATTTTGCTGCATCACTGAGTTACACTATCACTCTCATTTTCGTGAAATCATGAACAATTTTTGAAAATCATGAACATTTTTTTAAACTCGTGATCATACCTGACATCATGAACATTTTTCAATTTTGTGAACATTTTTATAGATTTTTTAACATTTTTAAGTTCATGAACATTTTATACTATTTGCAAACATTTTTCTTGAATAGGCGACATTTCTAGAATCGACGGACATTTTTTCAAAGTTGGTGGAACAATTATTGAAATTGACGAATATTTTTTTATTAAAAACATTTTTTGAAATGCACGATCATGTTTTGAATCAGTGATCATTTTATGAATCAATAAACTAATTTGTAAGTCACAAACAGTGATTGATTTTTTTTGGATATATTTCAATTATGAACATTTTTTGAATTGGCGAAAGTTTTTCAATTTAATTAACATTTTTAATACACAAACTTTTCCAAAAAAATCGTGAACATTTTTTTATTTCCCGAATAATTGCTTTTAAAATTGCAAACTTTTTTTAAAATCACTAATATTTTCTGAATCCACAAACATTTATGAATTATTAAGCACTTTATATCAAAATTCTCTCTCTTTTAATTTTTGGAACTTTTTAAGTACCAAATTATTTAAAGTAGAAAAAATAAAGACGAAAAAGGAACACGCAAAATGAAAAAAAATAAACAATAGACCGCCCGGACATGGGTAGTCCCAAAGAGGCGCGTTGTATCTTCTTCCAACATGCAGAGCGCGGGCCGGCCCAGGCGGGGATTTCCATGTTTGAAACCTTTTTTTTATCACTTGTAGGTGGCATCAGTAGGTTATATTTTGTAACATTGAGACAATTTCGGTGACGTACTACCTGAAGCAATAGCCCCTTTTAGAGAAGCAGTTTGGAACTCGGCCTTAATACCACAAGTGTTTATTCCTAGGCCACTGCTACTCGTAAACCAACTGATGGTAGGGATTTTTAAACCGCCTTCACAATCGTTGATTTGTGTTGATCTGGGCCGCTTGATCTCTGGACCATTAGTTCCATCCCAATACGCCTATATCTCCTGCAACGACTCCAGCCCGCCATCGGATATGTGCACATCATCCTCCTTTCCCAGGTTGCAGCAGGCTCGCCGCCGGTCATCTCACGGCAACATGCCGATGAGCTCGCCATACACGATCACAGCTGCATTGCTGGGTTGCAACAGCGCAATCCCTTGAAGCATCTGCGATGCTCCATTGAAATATCAGCAATGCTCCAACACAACACCGATGATGCTTCGTGCAGCACCGGCGATTGTCCGGCAGCCCGAAGATGCTCCATTGCAGCACCCGCGAGGTTTCGGCGGCCCTACGAAGCTCCATCACAACATGGTGATGCTCCAGCGGCCCGAGAGTGCTCGAGCGCAGCACCGACATCCGCCAATGGATGTTGTGTCGCAGCGCCAGTGCCGCTCTACGCGTCATGGGTGCTCCATCTGTCCATGGCAGCACCGGATGAGCCAACGACTGACGGAGCAAGGCACGTCGCCGATGGGTTCATAGCAGAGGAGCTACCCACAACCCACCCTTTGCACCGCCCAGAGTGAACAGCAGCGATGTCGATGCATCACTTGGCGCCACACTGTATCAGCAGACGCCGCGAGCATCCGACCTTGCGCCACCGCTTGTAGCAGGCACCCACCAGCCTTCAGCTGTGCATCACTGAGCGGCTGGACGAAGGCGGAAGTAGCACGTCTGGATCCACAGGACACATGTGACGCCTACGACACGGCACACTCTTATGCAAGAAGAGAAATCAGTCGGTTGAAACTAAGATCGGAGCCCATCCACCAAATGCCTTTTAGCCGGCTAATGCTCATACTCTAAGCTACTTGATGATGGGCCGATAAATACACATAGCTCTCAAAAACAAAACAAAAAACCAAACAGCCTCACGTAGAGACGACCTAGCCCTCAAAAAGAGAAACGACCTAGCCCTCAAAAAGAGGGGAAAAAACATTGAAACGACCTATAGCCGGGGGGGAAACGTAGAAACGACCTAGCCCGCACAAAAAGAGAGAAAAAAACGTAGAGACGGCCTAGCCAACTACATCGATCGTGTGTCGATCACCGGCCTCGTCCGCGCCGCCTCTTGTTGGTAAAAAGGGAAGGATCGATCGATGAAGGCGCGGCGGTTGTTGAACGTGGCGTCGGGGAGATACGGCGGAGGATCATTGAGCCGCATCGTCAACCCCAAGAAGGAGCTCTTCTACCCTTCCACAGCCCACGCACAGCAGATCCAACAAGCAGCCGTGGCGGCAAAGTCGAAGGAGAAGAAGACGACGCCATCGCCATCGCCATGGGAGGAGGAGAACGAGAGCATCTACGACGGCGTCTTGCAACTGCCCCAGCCCAACTTCACGTTCTAAGTCCTTCTCCCACGCGGCCGGCGCATTCTCGACGAGGCTCGAGTTTTTCCCCTTCTATGCCGGTGGCGAGGGCAGGATCCTCTGCGTCGACGAGGATGGCAATGCCGCGCTCTACGATGCTGACATGTCCACCGTCGAGATGATGCCCGACCTCATCTTGCCCGAGACCGAGAGGGGTATGAGCGACCCCGTCTCCTTCTCCGTCACCCATCCTCACGCGCTCTACGTCATGGACAGCGCGGGACGCAGTCTGCAGGCCCTCGTCCACGACCACGACGACCCCGACCCGTCGCCGCTGCTCTACAAGAATAGCCGCAATTACGCTTGGCACTGGCGCCAGCTCCCTCCGCTGCCCTTCGATGACGAAGACGACTACAACTTCCTCTTCGCCCAGTGCTACGCGCTGCTCCACGGCCATGGCGGCGACGAGGGCACATCTAGGAGAGGCCGCAACGACACCATCTGTGTCTCCTGTGCGGCGGTACACGTGGGTGGACATCGACCCACCACCAAAGTGGATATCGGACTCCTGCGGCAGCCTAGCCTACCTCGGGGATGGCAAATTCTGCATCCACAGAAGCTTCGACATAATGGAGGAGGACGGATATAGCAGTGGTGGCTACGACCCCGTCGACACAGTGGTCCTGCTCACCGGCGTGTGGAGGTCGTACGGGTAGGATCCAAGCTTCAGATGGTCAAGCACAAGTCCAGACGCCTTGTTGACTCCAACATCTACTCTGTCTTCTAAGATACATAGCTAATGAAATACTACTCCCACCAATCCAAAATATAAGATGTAATAATATTTCAGAAGTTGTCAAATTTTTCTATATTTGACAAAGTTTATTACCAAATATTTTCAACCTTTATAACGTATGAAAATATATTGCATAATGAACATAATTATGCCGATTAGATATTTGTACGTGCTGATAACTTTCATGCATGGTTATGAGCATATGAAATTGGTCAAAGTTAGAGAAGTTTGGTTCAAAAAAACATCAACACACCTCATATTTTGAAGGCGAAGGATAGGCGCAGCCGTTCGATTGTGCGTGCAGGAACGGTCGAGAAATCAACTCGCTGGCTCGTGGAAGGAAAAAATGGTTCGCTCGGAGTGCACTCGCGTTGCTCTTCGTCTTCTTCCCCTCGTCTCTTAACACATCCAAGGACGCGCGCCGACCGCCTCACTCGCATGCTCTGTTGCCGGCCATCCTCATCGCAGGTTGTCGCCCTTGCCGGCCGTCCTCGTCGCCGGTCCCCCCACTTGCCGCCAGTCATTGTCTGTATTTGTCGCCGAGTCCACGCATGCAACAGCTGCGGCCCGCGGTTGCAGCTCCGTGGAAACAGCCGCAGCTCTCCGGCGTGCTTCGCCGCCGCTCTCGCCGGATGTCACAGCAAGTCGATCACACCTCACCGTTGCAACATCTTCCTCGGCCAGTTCCAGCAAATTCGAGCGCCAGTTCCAACAAAAACCGTCTCGCCGCTAAGCCAGCACAACTCGCCGCACTGCCGATTGCAGCTTGTCGTGATGCCGGTTGTGTCGTGATGCTGGTTGTAGCATTTGGGGATACTGGTTGTAGCAAAACACACCGCACTGCCGGTTGCAGGTTGTCGTGATACCGGTTGTAGCATTTGGGGATGCTGGTTGTAGCAAAACACAGTACACCTCTACGCGATGTAGGAAAACGCGATGCGGGTTGCAGCCGGATGGGACACCGGTTGTAGCAATTTGTGATGCCGGTTGTAGCATGTAGCAAAAAACCACGACGCCGGTTGTTGCTTGGAGCAGCGCCACCGTCCTCACAGCCCATGGTCACCGCGCTCGCTGTCCATGATCAGGGAGGACCTACCTTGTCTCCTTAAATTCGGTATGAGCAGGGTGCCTAACATAAATTGTATTCTTGAGTTTGATGCCTGGAAGAAAAAAGGAGCCACAAGGAACACCTCTTTCACAGATCTGGGTCCGATTCTCGGGGCCCCCTCCTAAGCCCCTGAATGATTTTTTGGTTACCTGGAGTCTAGATTCACTTATTGGCAAGACGGAGCGTGTTGACATGCCTTTCACTCGCGCCCAGGGTGCTGTTCGTGTGATTGTCAGTGTCGTGCATATTAAGTTGGTTTCGGACATTGTCAGATGGACCCATGCAGGTGTGATGTATGGTCTTGAGGGCGAGATTGAGGGCCCCCTGTTCTTTGATGGGGAGGACGAGAAAAATGATGTGCATATGGCAGAGGGAGATGATGGCAGTGGAAATCGGAATAAGAGTTGGGATCACAGTAGGCGTGACGACACTAAGGGGCACAGGGACAGTCTGCTCAGTCAGCTGAGGATATTGCACACAAGGGGGCAGCGCCCCCGTCGACGCCGATGAATGCTCTGAGGTTCGGTTCCTTTGGCGCATCATCTGCTCCCAGCCGCCTGTGGGGGCTCAGGCCGGACGACCCTGCGGAGCAGGAGCTGCCACCATTGTCGCTTGTGGCTTCACCAGGTGCATCGGCACAGCCGGGTGTTCACACCGGCTCAGTGCGGGCCGCATCGCCTATGCTGCTCCTGACGCCTTAGCGTGTATCTCAGGCGGGAGTGGTGGGGGACACTTGGCGGGAGGCCTCGACGCGCCCCCCCTAGCCTGCTGCTGACCCCGGCCCAGACCTACCATCACCGGTGGGCGTGGGCGAGTGCCTCGGCGAAGACGGTTGCTCACTCAGACGAGGCTTCTTCCTCCGAGGCTGAGCTCCGATAGGCGATCTCACCACACAGTCCGCGCAAGCAGAGCGTGCGGTCACCTGCTGGTTCGGTGGCGGTAGGTAGTTGGGTACCTGGCAGGCTTTGTTACACTAGATTGATGCGTACACTAGACTCTCTGTATAAGGTTTGTTACTCTCGTCTGAATTTCTTGCAAATTAAAAGCACAAATAAAAAGGAGACCCGACATCTCTTTCACCTAGATACATGGGATGTGCAACAAGAGTCAGCTAGGCTACGTGCTAGTAATAATAATAATAATTTACTAAAACTAATTCACATGGCTTGGAGAAGACATGAGACATCAGCACGCAATTTCAGATTTGGCGCGTGTTTCGCGGATACTCTGCATCTTTTTTTTAGGCTAAGATACTTGGCATCTGATTCTCGTACAAAAACACTCACCTCCAATCTTTTTTTCCTAACGGGCCGGCCCATATAACAAAAAAAACACAGTGTGGCTTTCCCGGCTTTGGGGACATTCTAGGACGTTCCTTCAGCCATTTTTAGTTTTTATGTCTCCTGTGTTTTATCAGCTTTTTTTTAGACAATGTGTTTATCAGCTGGTATGGCCTTTTCAAAATCCTATTTATTTCCCTTTTTCTTGACCTCTATATTTTATAGATTCTGGAATAATTTCCTAAATTCGTGAACAATTTACAAATGCACGAATATTTTCTAAAATTTGCAAATGAATTCATGAATTCTTTTTTAAATCCATGAAATATCTTCAAACTTATAAATATTCTAATTATGTTTTAATTCCTGTACATTTTGTTAAATATGCGGACTATTTGGAAATTCATGATTTTTGAATTCAAGTACATTTTCGAAATTCCACAATATCTTTAAAACTTGTCAATATTCGTTTGAATTGATTAATATTTTTATATTCATGAACACTTTTTCAAATTCATGACATTTCTTTGTAAAACCACGAACATTTTTTCAATGTATGATTTTTTAATCAATATTATGAACATTTTTTGAGTATCTCTTCCACTTGTATTTTCCCATCTCTATCCAACACTTTCTTCTACATCCATCCCACACTACTCCTCCACGCTCTGTCAATTCCCCTTTCCTTGCTCTCAACGCTGCCATGAACAATGCCGCGACACAACACAAGCAGCGCTGCTGCACATGCACCGACATGGTGTCGTCGTGCGGGATTTGATGCAAGGGGGTGGTGTTAAAATTAGGCGGCAATAAGCTGGAACCTGCAAGCGAAGGTAGAACTACGACGGCCGATGAGGGTGAGGTGGGGGAAGGAGCATGTGTTTTTTCCAAATACATTTAAAAAAATGCCGGAACATTTTTTGAAAATAGGTTGGGCATTTTCTAAAAACACGATTGTTTTTCAAAAAATTTCATTTTGTTTAAAATATGAATACTTTTTACAATTTAAAACATTGTTGGAAATAACTTATTTTAAAAACATGATTTGTTTTTAAATTTTACTATTAAAATGTCTGAATGCTTAATGAAAATGTGAACAATTTTTTCAATTGGAACAAATTTGAAGCTTTCTTAAGAACTGTGGAAAATAGGAAAGAAAGAATCAGGAAAACACAGCAGCGAAAAACTAACAGAAAAGCAAACCAAACACAAAATGTTCTAGAATCTTCCAAAAACTTAAGTAGCAGTTGCATCGAAATGGACGTCTTGTGCGAAACACCATGTATTGGACGCAGGAAAGTCCTATGTGCTGCACCGAGCGGCATATAAGCGAGGCGAGAGATGAGCCAGCCCACTTTGGTTTTTGTTTCAATTTCTTCTTTTTTATATTTTGTTTTATCTTTTTTACTTATTTTCTTTTTAGTTTTTTTCGGTTTCTTGTTTTATTTATTTTGTGTGTTAATTTCAAATGTCATATTTACTTTTTGTGACAAGATATTATTTTTGATAAAAAATCAAAAAATGTTCACGTTTTACATAAATTGTTCAAACATTTAAATAATGTTTTAAGTTTCATAATTCATTCGAAACTCAAAAAAAAATTATTCCAAAAAAATGCTTGGGAAGATTAGAAAATATTCATGTTTTTGAAAAGTTATTTTGAATGTCAATAAAGCTCTCATAAATTCAAATAAAATGCATTGTCGAGATATATTCAGGATTTTTTAAGAAAAATACGTGTGTTTACAAAAATTCTCAGTATTTTGTTTTTTTCTCATTTCAAAACTTTCTCGCATATTAAAAAATGCTCAGGAATTTCAAAAAATATTCGCCTTCAGAAGATCAATATAAAAAATATAAAAAATGGGTCGTTATAGTGTATGGTTCACTACAGTTACCCGGTCGCTACTCTTGTCTTTATAAATCAAACTAATATTGCCACATAGAGAATCCAATCGTCAGAGAGAACAACAATACCCACTAATTCTGTTACAACCGGCAACCGCATTTGTTCAGACTCCTGTGAGCCAGCAGCCCCTTTACACAGGGCCTTTCGCTTCGGCCTGAACCTGATCTCTGAGAAAATCACAGCGGCCGGCGCGCCCGCTGAAAGCATCTTGGAGAAAATTACAATGCATTGCGGAAGAACTAATCCAAGAGAGAGATCGAACTGTCTTTCCTAATTGAACCACTATTTTCGGGTGCGGGCATACCTATCCACTGATCGCTTCAGCTTCTCAATCTTCAGTCTCACTTGCAACTTTAGAAACAAATTCAGTAAGGACGAAAATGTGCATTTGATCGAGGCACACCATGTTTCCAAGTGTGAGGAAGATATTGGGGCAGAACTACTTTTTTGTATTGAGGAGAACATGCATATGAAAGGTCACAATGGACATATACTCAAGACTATGACTAAGGTGCTGTACAAGACACGCAATATATACACTGAACACGCACCAAACAATATGCGAAATGGGAACGAACATCGGTGACCATCTGTGCACACAACTAAGCCGGCGGCACCACCGCTAACTCGACGCCTTCTTCTGGTGGTGGTGGTCGACGATCTGGTTCTTTTTAGTTAGGAACCTAGTCCAGAATTTCCTGGCTGACTCTTCGGGCTGTTGAACTATGTGACTTAAGTCATCGGCATCCGGAGGTCGTATGTATGTACCTTGGAAGTTATCGCGGAAGGCGTTTTTCAAGTCCTCCCAGCTGCTAATAAAGTTTTCAGGCAGACTGTTTAACCAGTGCCGAGCTGGCCCCTTGAGTTTTAGCGGGAGGTATTTGATGGCGTGAAGGTCATCACCGCGGGCCATATGAATATGGAGAAGAAAATCCTCAATCCATACCGCGGGATCTGTTGTTCCATCATATGATTCGATATTTATGGGTTTAAACCCTTCTGGAAATTCATGCTCCATTACTTCGTCAATGAAGCAGAGGGGCTGTGCGGCGCCTCTGTATCGGGCCAAGTCGCGACGTAGTTCGGATGTAGTCTGTCTGCGGCTTCGGCCCGGACGTGGTTATGCTTGTCGCGCCCGGCTTGATAGCCGTCTTCGCGCCCCAGGGCACGCCCTCGCGATCCGTAGATCGATCTGGTCTGACCTGCTCTGTTCTCCAGGTCCCGCCGCAGGTCGTATGTGTATCCCCGAGCTGTTGTGTTTCTGCCTTTACGGCGAGGTGGTACGGGCTGGTGTTCGGCTTGAGTTGCCGCTTTGTCCCGACCACGTGGTGGTCGGTCAGCCGCATTACGCACTGATGGTACGGGCTCCAGCGCCTCGTCACCGAATTGGGGTAACAATTTGCGCTTCGGTTAACTTTTGGTTGGGCGCTCGAGGCCGTATTCCTCGGCTGCCAGGACATTAGTCCACCTGTCGTTGAGTAGATCTTGGTAAGCTTGAAGCTGCTGCTGTTTCTTTTTTAGGCTCCTTGTAGTGGCAATTAGCCGGCGCTTAAAGCGCTCCTGCTCGACGGGCTCCTCAGGCACGATAAAGTCTTCGTCGCCAAGGCTCACCTCATCCTCGGAGAGTGGAAGATAGTTACTATCCTCCGAGTCTTCGTTTATGGCTTGTTCATCAGGGCTGACTTGCCCATCTTCCCTATCGTCCTGTTCGGAAGTTGGCTCGACGGGGTCTTCTTTGTCTTCGGCGTCGTCCGGAGTGTTGTTTTCTCTCATGCCGGTATTGCTGTCTTTTTCACGGCATCATTTAGAGCGGCGCCGCTGACGTCGGTGCTTTGGCTGTATCTCAAGAGGTTTATCCTCAACTGGATCCTTCTCGTTATCGCCGTTATTCTCTTTGGGTGTATCCACCATGTACACGTCATACGAGGAGGTGGCCGTCCAGCGCCCGGTAAACGGCGGGTTTTGGGCCTGCTCCTCTCCGGCATCATCATCCACACTGTCGATGTCTTCGGAGCCGTAATCGAGCATGTCGGTTAAGTCTTCGACAGTGGCTATAAGGTGGGCGGTGGGTGGGAAGCGAAATTCTCCGTCATCAGCCTTCAGTTCAGACTGGATATAATTCGGCTGTGAGTCCCCTGCTAAGGAGAGGGTTTTTAATGAATTTAGCACATCGCCTAAAGGTGAGTGTCGGAAGATGTCCGCGGAGCTGAATTCGACGATCGGCGCCTGACCAAGCTCGACGTACGCGGACGCACGTGGTTCGGAACCTGTGGCTGGGGACAAGTCCGAGGTTCCGGTGGCACAGATCCTGCTCGAGGTTGGGTCTATGTGCGGCTCCAACACTGCTGAGTCTGCGGCTTCCATGGCGGGGTTGAGCTTCCCGTCCTCGGATGGCGCAGTCTGCTCTGGATCTAGGGCCAGAGTAGTTACAGGCGCTATCTCCTGGGTATGGTCCAATGATAGATTTAGGTCATGTTCATCGCGGTGGCAGGGAGCGGCTGCCGTGGGCTCGAATCCGTCGAAGATCAAGTCTCCGCGGATATCAGCAACCTAGTTCAAGCTTCCAAACCCGACTTGATGGCCAGGGGCGTAGCTGTCGATCTGCTCTAGATGGCCAAGCGAGTTGGCCCGCAGTGCGAAGCCGCCGAATACGAAGATCTGGCCGGGGAGAAAGACCTCCCTCAGGGTAGTATCGTTGTAGATGATTGACGGCGCCATCGAGCCTTCTAGTGACGACACAGCGGAACTCTTAATGAAAGCACCAATGTCGGTGTCGAAACCGGCGGATCTCGGGTAGGGGGTCCCGAACTGTGCGTCTAAGGTCGATGGTAACAGGAGACGGGGGACACGATGTTTACCCAGGTTCGGGCCCTCTCTATGGAGGTAATACCCTACTTCCTGCTTGATTGATCTTGATGAATATGAGTATTACAAGAATTGATCTACCACGAGATCATGATGGCTAAAACCCTAGAAGTCTAGCCTGTATGATTATGATTGCCTCTACGGACTAAACCCTCCAGTTTATATAGACACCGGAGGGGACTAGGGTTGTACAAAGTCGGTTACAAAGAAAGGAATCTTCACATCCAAACTCCAAGCTTGCCATCCATGCCAAGGAGAGTCCTATGCGGACAAGGGAGAGAGTCTTCTGTCTTGTATCTTCACGGCCCATTAGTCCGGCCCACGTTCCATTGTCCGGACGCCCGAGGACCCCTTAATCCAGGACTCCCTCACTGAGGACCTCTCTTTATGAGGACGACGCGGTGGTTTTCTTGGCCCCGATCAAAAGAGATGCGGAAAATCTTGCATGCATCTTGAGAGGCTTTGGTGAGGTCACGGGCCTCTACACCAACTTCCTCAAGAGCTCGATGGTGCCCATCCATTGCAACCACCTCGATCTGGGCTGCTTGAACCAAAGCTTGCCGGCAGCAAGGGTTTATTTCCCTCTGCGGTACCTAGGGCTTCCCCTCTTTGTATGGCAGCTGAAGTTAGTGAACATACAGTTCCTCGTGGACAAGGTGGCGAGCAAGCTAACAACATACGAGGGTCAGAATATCACCACCATCAGGCGTAAGAATCTTGTCAAGTATGTGATCACCTCCCAACTGGTCTACCCCGCTACCCCGTTGGTCATCCCGCCGTCCATCCTACACACCGTCAACAAACTTGAGAGAGCTTTCTTATGGTCTGGAATAGACAAAACGACAGGGGCAAAATGCAAAGTAAACTGAGAGACTGTTTGCCAGCCACTCGAATATGAGGGACTTGGGTCCTCAACACCAACAAGTTTAAGCGCGCCCTCCGGCTGCGGTGGCCTTGGTACAAATGGAAGGAGCCTACCAAGATGTGGGTCAGACTGGGAAACCCTTGTGATGAGGAGGACCTTACTTTTTCTATGCTTCCACCACCATCTCCGTTGGTAACGGCACGAAGACCCCCTTCTAGGACTCCCCTTGGCTCCTTGGGCGCAAGCCTAAAGATATTGCCCCGCTCATCCATGAAGTTTCCATGCGTAAGAATTGGAAGATGTGGGAGGCCCTCAAGCACAACGCATGGATCGTCAAGATCAATCCATCCACCTCTATCTCCGCTGAGCATGTCACGCAATTCTTCACACTTTGGATGCTCCTACATGAGGTCCATCTTGACGAACTCTCCGAGGATGACATCCTTTGGAAGAACTCAGTCTCGGGGCACTACTCGGCGGCCTCTGCATATAAGGATTGGTTCTCTCCCCCATGGACAAGATGGTTTAAAAAGTTTGGGCTCCCCCAAAAGTCAAGTTCTTTGCTTGGTTGGCTCTCCAAGACATGATTTGGACCGCGGATAGATTGCCAAAGCTTGGGTGGCCAAACTGTGATCTTTGCCCCCTTTGCAAGAGGGAACAAGAGAGTGGGAGTCACCTATTCTTCAAATGCCACTTCTCTAGAAGGCTTTGGTCCTTGGTCATTGACAAGTACCACGTCCCCGATTTCGTCATTTCCACTTGGCCCTTGTTCGACTCGGTCCAATCTTGGTGGGTTGCGACGGCGGCTATCCGCACAAACAAGCCAAGGCATCCCTCGCCATGCTTGTTTCATGGACAATTTGGAATGAGCGCAACACATGAGTTTCAGGCACAAGTGCGCCCCTCCGACAGTGCTGCTTTCCTCCATTGCCACCGAGGCTAACCTTTGGATCATCGCCGGTGCTAAAAAACTAGGTTCTTTGTTACTGCGCGAGTAATCCGCATGCCGTGTACTCGGTTTGTTTGTAACTAACTCTATTCTCTCTTATTTAATGGATGAGGCAAAGCTTTTGCCTCCGTTTCAAAAAAAGGTGTCGCGTAAGGGTTCCCAACGTGGCACCTAGTACGTTGTTCTTTTTTTACGTCTTGGGCTTGTTAGACCAGGTCAACTATAAATTTCAGCTCCTCCACAAAAAAACCCTACCAATTTCTATTAAATAAATTTGACGTTTTTCTTTCTTTCTTTTCCCTTCTTTTTCCATTTACATTTTTGTTGCTCTTCTTCTTTTAAGTTATCTTTTGCCATTTTCCAATTTCCCTTCTTGGGTTTGTTTGGACACGAGTGAAATGCTCCAGAACTCATTATCGCACTATATCGGCAACTTACGTTCATTTGCTGATATCAAGTAATCATTTTCTTTGCCGGATAGGGTTTGGAAGAAGTTCTCCAGAATGGTTTCGGGTTTGAAGAAGGAGCTGCGATTTACACACCCCAAAGTAAGTAGTACTAACTAGTTCGGCGCATCTCTCATTGATTCTAGTTTCATCAATACCATTATCATGCTTGATTATCATTTTGATTGAACTCTATTCGGAACGAACTCCTACCACATGATCGCATACGAGCAATTCAAGAGGAATTGGCGGGATTCTTTGTTGACCACGTCATACCTAAAGACGGAGAATACCATCAGGAATTGCAAATGATTTGGGTAGATGATGTCAGGGATCGTAACAGATGTTATATTGTATATATGTAACAGCGCCGGATAGATATACGAAAACTTGTTGTTCGACCAAGCACGGAGAAAGACATGTCACTTCTCTCTATATATGTTCATGACGATCTTGTGTAATGGTTCCTTCATTGCTATATGTAGTAGCTAGCGTCGAGTTGAATGAAAAACATTAAATAAAAATAAAACCCTAAATGTAAAAGAATTAAAGGGTAAACATAAAAATAAAAGGGGGAAACACAATATGAAAACTCCAAAACCCTCCAAAACCCCAAAACCCCTCCTTTCATAAAAAAACACAAAAATAAAAAGGGAAAACGCAATATGAGAACCCCTAAACCCTATAAACCCCTAAACCCCTCCTTTGAAAAATAAAAACAGAAAAAAAACCAGCGCCTGGCAGCGGGCTCGTGCCACGTGGTGGGCCTTTGGTTCTGGGCCATGATGAACCGGGACTAAAGCCCCCCCCCCCCCCCAGTTCTGGTTGGTGAACCGGGACTAATGGCTCTTACGAACCGGGACTAATGGCCAATTCTGCACTAGTGGGACATCGTTTTCATGCCATCTTGCATTCGTGCATGTATTTATCCTTAAACTCCTAATCTATTCTTCTATCAATGAAAAGATACGCAAGCTCTGCGTATGCGCGAAAAAAAAGATCTCCTTTCCCGTCTACACTGAGAACCAGCCCCACGAACATCCGGAGCAGTCTGGTGTTGTGCACCGGGTCTATATATGGGCAGTCCACGGTTGGGAGTCGAACCACAGAAAACCAGAACTTGGTCTCTGTGCCAAAAAAGAAAGGAAAAGAAAAGAGCCATAACACATGTGATGTGAATTGGGTCAATGTGATAAACTGCAGCGCTATCATTCGGCATGAGTGATGAGCTATCTTAAAACAGTGAACGATAAACCATACATATGTATATACTCTCTGAGTGATGAGCCAGTTTCCGTCGTTCTTGGACGTATATGCCTATCTGAGAGGCCGGTCACTCTCAGCGGAAGATCGGCGGAAGGGGCCGGTCACTCTCAGCTCACTCTCACTCTCAGTCCGGTCCAACACGATGTTCAACAAGTTGGAGGTTTTCCGTAGACAGATTCAGCAGGCTGCTCTATAAACACGTTCTGCTGCTGCTGCTTGTGAAAAAACAGTTGTCCTCATTTCCGTTCTCACTGCTGATCTGCTCATTTCAAATATAACTGAAATATATAAAATAAAAAGTAGTTTAAATATATCCAAGATTGATCTTGTTCTGAAGATCTTGTCATCACGATCCAAAATATATAAAAAGTTTCAAATATGAACATTTTGTTTTTCAGATATAAATCATTCAAAATATGAGGATGAAATTAAATACTCTCTCCGTTCCTAAACATAAGTCTTTTTAGAGATTCTAATATGGACAACATATAGAGTATAAAATGTGTGAATCTATATTTTAAAATGCGTCTATATACATCTGTATCTAGTCCATATTGAAATCTCTAAAGAGACTTATATTTAGGGAATACATGTCAATTGTATGGACAGAGAGAACGTATGCAGCGCCGTGTGTGTGGTGAGAGAATGCATGCACATGCACTGTTCTCTGCACCCCGTCCCTCTTTCCTATGTAAAACTTGACACTGCGTGACGCAAGTACAGGTATAGCTCTGTTTAATCTGTTGTATTTGCATATGAAAAGGAAGTGTATAAAACCTGCACGAATCTTAATGAAAGTGGCGAACGATGGATTGCACACAGGTACATCCTGAACCGGTAAAAACTTTTTCAAGGAAACGATCCAATCGGGGCTAAATTTCATGTTTTGACCCTTTCGGCGTATAAAATCGGGATCTGACCCCGGTATGGAAAATTTTCGAGATTTGACCCTTTTGCTACCGCCGGAGGCCCTGGCGGTAGGTACGTACAGGCTACCGTCGCCTCTCTTGACGGTATGTTCCCGGACGCCGTCTGGCCGTTAACGGCCGTGTACACATGGCAAAGGGACCTACTGCCGCCGGCTATGGCGGTAGGCTCTTGCAACCTACCGCCAGGCTCTCTGGCGGTAGGTTCCTGGATAAGGTTGTGAGGGGAGGGGGATGTGCTGCTCCCCACCCACTCATTCACCCCACTCTTCTTTTCGAGCTCAAGATCTCTCCCCCTCTTCTCCCCCACCAAATCACCCACTAGATCCCCCTCCATTGCTTGAGATTTGGCCGGTGGATCGAGGCCATTTGCATCACCCAAGGTACCTCCCCCATCCCCCCTTCATTTGGTCGGTTCAAATCATGCATTTTGCTCATTTTGTTGGAATCCCTAGTTCATGGTTTTGTTGTGGTGAAATCAATGTATATGATGCATTTAGGGTAATGTTTGTGCTTTGACAATGTATTGTGTCACTAGCATTGTTTGGGTAGTAAGAAATATCATTTAGGGTTTTCTTAGGGTTAGGTTTAATGACATGGTTAGGGTTAAGGTTATGGTTATGGTTATGCTTAAGTAAATGTCTATATGACGAACGTTATGGTTATAGTTTAATTAGGGTTTTGTTAGAGTAGTTACCTCTTGAATTATAGCTCGATCTACTCCTAGGGTTATAGTTTTTGTCAAGAGATGGTTAGGATTTTTGCCTTGGATAACCGTTATAGTAATCCCTCGACTTGTAGGATGGGACCGATCATCTTTGTTGAGACTTCCGCGGAGGCGGCAGCGAAGCGTGAACGTGCAGTCATTGAGGAAAAGATGGACTTGTGGGTCAAAGCCGTTGATGCATTGAATGCGGCTTATAGAGATTTTTCAAAGTATTATGTGTCGAAGTGCGACGATGCCAGAGTTAAGTTATACCAAGCTAAAGAGAAAAACATAAGCAATCTCAAGAAGGAAGAGAAAATTCATAGACGCGCTCTTGCAAAGCAAATTGCATTGTGTGGAACAAGGGATGAAGTGAATGAGATGGACTTTAACAACCCTGGCCAGATCATTGATTGGCTAGTTAGGCAACCATCATCGGCGATACTTAGTCGGGCAACTCGTTGGGCTTGGGTCCGTGAAAGAAATGATGTCATTTGTTGCAACCCCGGGCCGTACGACAAAGATGTCTTGGTGATAGAGTAGTAGAGGGGGTTGAAACAAATGATGTTGTAGTGTCATTTGGACTGTAATGGCATGTACCCTTATCATTTATGTAACCTATGTCATTTGAACCAGTGAGAACATTATGTAACCTAGGTCATTATAAATAAGTTATGCTTTGTGTTTGTATTGTATCGTTTGATTTGAGTTTTGGTTTGTTCCATTTCATGTAGCATGGAAAACATGACCCCGGAGGAGATGAAGAAAGTATATGAGAAGTGTTGTGACATTGCATCTAAGAGTCTGGCTGTAGCGTCTGAGAAGATTGTAGCGGAGCGAGAACTTGGTATCAAGAGGGAGCTTGAAGCATGGTTCAAGAGCAATGATGAGGTGATTGCTGCCATGATGGATTTCAACAAGTATCCATTCATGGAGGAACCTTCTGATCTTAAGGAGAGAAAAGTTTTCCGTGGGCGTGTGAAAGAAAAGCAGAAGATACTTAATGAGCTGCATGAGATGGAATATGCTTGCAGACATTCTATTGCAGCGGAGATCTTTTTCTCTGTGAACATAGAAGAATTCCGCGAGCTGGACTTGAGAATACCCGGATAGGTCATTGGATGGGCAATCACACAAGGCAAGTCAGAGATTCCGGAACGCCGTGTGCTTGTCCTCAGGCAATTCAGTTGATAAACTGAAAGTGATAAAGAAAACTTTTACAAACACTGTTTGCTCTTGTTGTTGTAAATATGTAAAGCCAGCATTCAAGTTTTCAGCGAAGATTATGACTAACCATATTCACAATAACACTCAGGTCTCATGTTTACTCATGTCAATGGCATAATCAACTAGCGAGCAATAATAATAAATCTCGGATGACATCACTTTCTCAAAACAATCATAATATGATAAAACAAGATGGTATCTTGCTAGCCCTTTCTGAGACCGCAAAACATAAATGCAGAGCACCTTTAAAGATTAAGGACTGACTAAACATTGTAATTAATGGTAAAAGAGATCCAGTCATAGTCATACCCAATATAAATTAACAGTAATGGATGCAAATGACAGCGGTGCTCTCCAGCTGGTGCTTTTTAATAAGAGGGTGATGACTCAGCATAAAAGTAAATAGATAGGCCCTTCGCAGAGGGAAGCAGGGATTTGTAGAGGTGCCAGAGCTTGATTTTGAAATAGAGACAAATAATATTTTCAGCGGCATACTTTCATTGTCAACATAACAACCAAGAGATTGCGATATCTTCCATGCTACACACATTATAGGCGGTTCCCAAACAGAATGGTAAAGTTTATACTCCCCCACCACCAACAAGCATCAATCCATGGCTTGCTCGAAACAACGAGTGCCTCCAACTAACAACAGTCCCGGGGGAGTTTTTTTGCATTTATTTTGATTTGATTTGCATAAAGCATGGGACTGGGCATCCCGGTGGCCAGCCATTTTCTCGTGAGTGAGGAGCGGAGTCCACTCCTCTTGACAATAACCCGCCTAGCATGGAAGATACAGACAGCCCTAGTTGATACATGAGCTATTCGAGCATACAAAACATAATTTCATTTGAAGGTTTAGAGTTTGGCACATACAAATTTACTTGGAATGGCAGGTAGATACCGCATATAGGAAGGTATAGTGGACTCATATGGAATAACTTTGGGGTTTAAAGGATTGGATGCACAAGCAGTATTCCCGCTTAGTACAAGTGAAGCCTAGCAAAAGACTAGGAAGCGACCAACTAGAGAGCGACAACAATCATGAACATGCATTAAAATTAATGAACATTGAGTGCAAGCATGAGTAGGATATAATCCACCATGAACATAAATATCGTGAAGGCTATGTTGATTTTGTTTCAACTACATGCGTGAACATGTGCCAAGTCAAGTCACTTGAATTATTCAAAGGAGGATACCACCCCATCATACCACATCACAACCATTTTAATAGCATGTTGGTACGCAAGGTAAACCATTATAAGCTCCTAGATAATTAAGCATGGCATAAGTAACTATGATCTCTAATTGTCATTGCAAACATGTTTATTCATAATAGGCTGAATCAGGAACGATGAACTAATCATATTTACAAAAACAAGAGAGGTCGAGTTCATACCAGCTTTTCTCATCTCAATCAGTCCATCATATATCGTCATTGTTGCCTTTCACTTGCACGACCGAACGAAGTGAATAATAATAATAGTGCACGTGCATTGGACTAAGCTGGAATCTGCGAGCATTCAATAAACAGGAGAAGACAAGGCAATATGGGCTCTTGGTTAAATCAACAATAATGCATATAAGAGCCACTTCAACATTTTCATTATGGTCTTCTCTCCCCCAAGCTTAGGCTTTTGGCCTAAGGTGGTCTATTGCCACGGTTGGCCTGGCGGATATCCAAAGTTGTAGTTGGGGTCGTACTGAGATGCAGCAATCATTGCATCGTGGGCTGCAGCTTGGAGGCGAGCTATCTCAGCCCTCCTCTTATACTCATCCGCCTCCTCTCTGATTATAAAATATCTCCCTTTTGCCTGAAAGTCAAAGAAAGTAGAAGCAGGGAGAGCGACGTGATAGGTGCGTCGTCTGTCCAAGATTAGTCGGTACTGGAGGAACTGATCGTTCCTCTCAACAGAACGATGACGAACCATAGCCTCATAATCTAAATAAGTAGGAGGTAACTCAATATCATCCTCACGTATAGTTATACCAAGAAAATTAGCTATACGGGTTGCATAAATTCCACCAAAGAAATCTCCATTAAATCTATTATGATGCAACCTACGTGCAACAATGGCTCCCAAATTATAATGTTTATCTCCTAACACAGCACTCCTGAGAATACTGAGGTCAGGGACACACATGTGACATGCTTCATCCTTACCATTTATGCACCTACCTATGAAGAGAGCAAAATAATGTAAAGCAGGAAAATGAATGCTCCCTATGGTAGCTTGTGCTATGTCTCTAGATTCCCCCACAGTTATACTAGCAAGAAAATCTCTAAATTCAGATTTGCGAGGTTCACTAGTACTACCCCATTGTGGAATTTTGCAAGCAGTGGTAAAATCCTCTAAGTCCATAGTATAAGAATTTTCATAAAGATCAAACAGGACAGTTTGAGAATTGCGTGTAGATGAAAATTCAAACCTCCTCACAAAGGAACTAGTGAGATAGTGGTACTAACGACACTTCTCTGCCTCGAAGCTCACAAGATCAGCGTTACGCAAATATGCGTTAAATTCTTCCTTAATTCCTGCTTGATCCATGAAGTCCTCTGAAGGCCATTCACAAGGTCGCATTGGAGCGTCCTTTGGTGGTTCCTCATCAGCATCACGCATTGCAAGCCTGGGTCCTTGCTTCCTTGAAGGACCACCTGGGTACATTTTCCTAAACATTTTTCTTCCTCTGAAAAATTTCTGAAATTTTTAGTAACTTCAAATAAAAGTGGACCAAGCTCAACAAAATTGGCAGCAACTACTCCCGCAAGTGCCTAGAGACTATATCATGCATTGGAACTACTTGAAACCATATAAATTTGATATGCAAGCTCAAGAACATGGTCACCTAGGCAGCACAAATTTGCAATGAATAAAGCACTAGAACAAAAAACTAATTGGACCAATGGAGGAGTCACATACCAAGGAACAATCCCCCAAAGCAGTTTTGTGAGAGGTGCTTTGAGCAAGGAGATCGAAAATCGCAGCAAAATGAGCTAGAACTCGTGCTTGAGCTGGATGGTGATTTTTTTGGGAGGAAGAAGGAGTGTGTGGGTGCAGGAATAAGTGGAGGGGAGCCACCGTGGGCCCACGAGGCAGGGGGCGCGCCCAGGGGGGTGGGTGTCACGACCGGTTTTTCAATAAAATAATTATTGAGAAACCAATCCCTGTTACGGACCAGCGAGGAAGAATTCCTTCTCATGATAGACAATACATTGGTCACAGAAGAAAAATACCAGGAGTACTAAATATAATACAAAGTTGAGCAGAGACTGCCCAACAATTTATTACATGCACGCCGATAAAACAATACGGCGGATAGGGTGGCAAACTTCTAACTCACGATAATAACGGTGGTGGAAATATCATCGCGAAGCAAGTGACATGTTTCCAGAATACTACAACTCTTCGAGCGTCGGAGTGAGGCCCGAGAAGACTTATTGCGGGTGGCGGAAGCGTAAACGATACAAGTGACCAATATCCGGGATCGCGCAGGACTGACTGGGACTCCTCTAGGCGTCGGACGCGCTATCAAACTCTTCATCCAAGAGATCGCCTTCGTCAACATCTGGCCAAATCAACAAGCCAGGTGAGTACTATGAAAGTACTCGCAAGACAATACGGACATAAGGTATAACAAATGCAAACATGAAGCACATGAATAAGTTAACCAGTGCGATCAGACACAGAGATAATAAATACTGGGTGCCAAGCGAGGGTCTGAATGACGCCTCGAGCGGAAACTGCAGAATAGTAATACTGGTGCCAAATGAGTGTCTGAAAGACTCCTCGAGAGGAAAATGCGGAATAATAATACAGGTGCCAAACGAGTGTCTGAAAGACTCCTCGAGAGGAAAATGCGGAATAATAATACAGGTGCCAAGCGAGTGTCTGAAAGACTCCTCGAGAGGAAAATGCGGAATAATAATACAAGTGCCAAACGAGTGTCTGAAAGACTCCTCGAGAGGAAAATGCGGAATAATAATACAGGTGCCAAACGAGTGTCTGAAAGACTCCTCGAGAGGAAAATGCGGAATAATAATACAGGTGCCAAACGAGTGTCTGAAAGACTCCTCGAGAGGAAAATGCGGAATAATAATACAGGTGCCAAACGAGTGTCTGAAAGACTCCTCGAGAGGAAAATGCGGAATAATAATACAGGTGCCAAACGAGTGTCTGAAAGACTCCTCGAGCGGAAAATGCAGGATAATAATGCCACAGTCGGGCGTCGGGGCGACACCACATAAAGGGCTTATAACAGAAAGTAAGGACAGTGCATGCCGCAGTCGGACGTCTGAGCGACATCACATAAAGGGCTTATATCGAAAGTGAGAAACGAGTACACGCCACAGTCGGACGTCTGCGCGATGTCACATAAAGGGCTTATGTCACAACTCATTAATACAGTAGCTCGGAGACATAAATTATCACAAGCATGAGACACAAAATAAAGTTAGTCCATCAACTGGAATAACAATAAATCTGAGATTTTACCGCTTGAGCTTGTTCACCGGGGGCAAGATTTTCTCACAGATAGATTTGGATGTAAAGTCTACATTACTGATCATGGATACGATGATTTGGAAAGAATTGACTCTGCAGAGTTTGTACTTAACCACAGCCAACGGATTTCAGTAGTCACGGGGACTAGTTCCGTCTACGGTGTTCTGGAAGGAACACGTCTAACCAGTACACACCCAATTTAACCATCCGAAGCCAGGGATCACCCTCGGCAACATTCAGGAAAAACCCTGAGTCGGGGAGGCTACAACCTCGCGTAGCATGGGATCAAATTTCTATACGCGCGCTATAAGGGGGTGCCCCCCCTCTCGGTCCCAACCGGAAACACCCATGCCCCCTGACCGAATGACTGGCTTTAATCCTGGGCCAAGGTACCATCATCCCGGCCTCTCTGTTTGGTGTGTACACGGAAAGAGGTTACCAACTTACTAAACCGTATCCTGGCAATGAGACATGTGGTAGCACGGAAAGGGGAAGGGACGATAACACGGCTCCAACCATGTTAACGTCGGAAAAGTCGGATGACACAAGGCTGGCATGCTACAACAGTACCACCTTGCTGCCCTTCATGTCACCACATGATTAGGCCACCTCTCATCAGAGGTCATCGCAACTTTGGAACATGCGGGAAAAGATCGATAACGTGGCTCCAACCACGTTAACGTCGAAGAAGTCGGATGACGCAAGGCTGGCATGCTACAACAGTACCACCTTGCTGCCCTTCATGTCACTACATGATTAGGCCACCTCTCATCAGAGGTCATCGCAACTTCGGAACAACCGGGTCGTTGCCTTACAAGCAACGAGGTATTTATCGACACTCACATGCCACGCACAAACTTTCACATGAACATGCAAAACATCTGCCATATCAAATGTTCAAACATGCTTGCCTGGTTCGGAGAAGTCGGAGTCTAGCTCGGCGAAGTTCGCGGCTCCGTCCCCTCTCCCGGAACCTACGGCAATCACGAAACGGGGTACTAACGTGAAAACCAACACATGCACAGAAACTTTGCCAAATATTTTTCAAATAAATCCCATAAAAAACTAGACAAAATTTGGAGATTGACAGAAAAAGAATCACTCAAAAATACCTTTTCATTAAAAAGTTATAAAGGTTTCTGTCCAGGGACCTTTCTGTAATGAAACAGAAAAGTTCCAGGGTTTTAACTGAGAAAACAGAAAACGCTTCGGCTGGGAATGCGCAAGCGCAAGGAGAAAACGTATTTTGCCCGAAGGCGCCAACAGAAAACGGTTCGGGGAAATAAAACAGAGGCTGACACGCGGGGCCCGCATGTCAGGTTTGAAAGCTCGCCGGCGCCCGAAGACGGCGGTGGACGCCGGCGTCGAACCACGGCGAGTTAGGAGAAACGGAGGGTACCAAGAGCTTCAGTGTCTTCTTCCGCGTCGGTGGGTGGTGGACTCGTCCAACGGGGAGCACCACGTCGACGGCGACACTATCTCCGGCGGACGGCGGTTCGGGTGAGGTTGGGGAACTCCGGTGGAGGGCTGCAAAGTACGAATTGAGGCGCGGGTCAGAACGGGTGATGCAAGGAGAAGCTACTGGCAAGAGAATGGGGGCTGCGGAGCACACACGGGGGCGAATCGGGCTGGATCCCGTGGCGGATCGCGGCGGCCGGAGTCGAGGAAGGAGACCCCCTCGCGGCTCTTCCAGTGGCTGGGCGTGCTCTAGGGGAAGTGTAGGGCTGGTGGGTGCTCGAGTTGAAGCTCGGGGCCCCTATTTATAGGCAGATCGACGGGGTGGCCGTGAACGGAGAATCTCCGGCGAGCGATTACGGCGGAGCAGTGGGTTGGCAGGGGGTTTGAGCGGTCGGGCAGCATCAGTGGATGTTACGGGACTCGTTTTGCAGCTAAACGGAGCTGGCCCTGGCGTAATGGCGTCTGCCCACGGTGAGGTGACCGCACGGGCTCAACGGCGGCAGAGAGCGCGCTCCGCGCCCTGGGGTTCACGACGAGAGCGGCAGCGCATTCGGGGGAGTGGACGGCCACGCGGCGGGCTCCGGTGGTTTGGGCGGCGCTGGGTGGAGTCGGCGGCGCCGTGTCTCCCGCTGGCGTCCGCAAAGCCGCCGCCGGCGTCGGTCACGGGGCGGCGCACCTTCTGCTGCTCGTCGCCGACGCCCGCAAGATGCCAGGCACTCGTGCGGTGCAGGAACAAGTGGGCGAGGACGAGGAGCAAGGCGACGCGAGGGTACTGGCGAGATCGACGCCCGTTTCTGAAGAAAACGACAGCAGCCACTGCAGTGTTCTCTGAACTTAACTGAACTTGACAGTGACCATGCACTGCAGGTGTTCGACAGTAGGTTTTGGTAAAGAGATAAATTTTTCTGGAGCTGTAACTTGGTGAGATGATCACTCAAAGCACCCAGGGGCTGCATGAATTTACTTGGAATTTTTGGAGAAAGTTTTGAATGAATTTCACCAAATTTGGCAAATCTGGTCCAAACTTGCAGCTGATGTAGTTTGAAAATTTTGAACTGGAGACCAGTGGATCTTCATGGTTCTAGGTTGAGGGTTCAAAGGACTAGGAGGGGAAAGAAGGTTTGGTGGCAAAAATCAAACAGAAAAAGGAGTTCCTTTGTAAATCTCCAAGTGCTATAAGAGAAGACAGAAATTTATTTGAATAGAATTTGAATGGAAATGATCACATGAGGAGGTTCAACTTGCTGGATTTGATGCAAATCATGATCCAAAGGTGAGGGAAGGGTTAGGAGAGAGGATTTGCACTAATGCCATGGCAAGAAGGAATAGTTGAAAGTGGCAAAGGACTTTCCAAAAGCCATAGTGCAAATTCAAGAAAGGTTTTCAAAAGTTATTCTCTCAAATGAAAAACATTTTGTCTTGAGCCCAAATGAAGAGCAAGAACTCCCAAGGTCAAAGGCAGATCTTGGGTGAATCCAAATAAAATTTTTGCCATAAAGAAAAATATTGAGAGGGAGAGTTCTCTTGAAGAAATTTTTTTAAATCACTCCCTTCAAGTCAAATAAAAATCTTTTTGAAAAATCCAAATAAAAACTTGGGTGTCACAACACCTACCCCCTTAGGAAAAATCTCGTCCTCGAGATTTCTGCTGGTCCTCAAATAGATATGGATACTCTGCTCGGAGGAAATCTTCCCTTTCCCATGTGGCTTCATCCTCAGTGTGGTTGCTCCACTGGACCCTGAAAATTTTTGTCGTTTTCTGACGGGTCCTCCGTTCAGACTCTTCTAAAATCTTTACTGGCCTTTCTCTGTAGGTGAGATCTGGTTGCATATCAATGTCCTCATGAGGTACATGTTTCTCCGGGTTACTCACACATTTCCTCAACTGCGAGACGTGGAATACGTCATGGACGTCTGACAGCTCCTTGGGTAGGTCTAGTTGGTAGGCTACCGTGCCTCTTCGTGCCTTCACACAAAATGGTCCAATAAATCTTGGGGCTAGTTTCCCCTTTATTTTGAACCGTTGCAGACCCCTCATAGGAGATACTCGGAGGTATACGGAATCACCAGGTTCAAAGCTGACCTCACGATGCTTCTGATCATAGTAGCTCTTTTGTCGGCTCTGTGCTGTCTTGAGTCTGTCCCTGATTTGTTTAACTTTTTCCTCGGCCTCCTTAAGCATATCTGGGCCGAAGATACGGCTGTCACCTGTTTCTGACCAATTCAATGGGGTACGACACCTCCGTCCGTACAATGCTTCAAAGGGTGCCATTTGCAAGCTGGCTTGGTAACTGTTGTTGTACGCAAATTCGGCATACGGCAAACTCTCTTCCCAACTGGATCCATAGGTGAGCACACAGGCTCTTAGCATATCCTCTAGGATTTGGTTTACACGTTCTGTTTGTCCATCTGTCTGAGGGTGGTATGCTGTACTGAAAGCTAGTTGCGTGCCCAGAGCTTGTTGTAGGTGATCCCAAAATTTGGAGACGAATTGGGTGCCTCGGTCTGATATTATAGTCTTTGGGACTCCGTGCAAGCAAACTATACGGGAGAGATAGAGTTTTGCCAGTCTTTGTGTGGAGTAGGTAGTCTTCACGGGAATGAAGTGAGCAACCTTGGTTAGTCGGTCTGTGATGACCCAGATGGCGTCATTTCCACGCTGTGATCGGGGTAATCCGACAATGAAGTCCATTCCGATTTCATCCCATTTCCACTCCGGTATCCTGTTAGGCTGGAGTAGCCCTGCTGGCTTTTGGTGCTCGGCCTTGATGCGCTGACATGAATCGCAACAAGCAACGAATGTGGCTATATCTCTTTTCATACCGTGCCACCAAAATCTTTCCTGGATGTCCTTGTACATTTTGGTTCCTCCAGGATGGATCGAGTATGGAGCGGTGTGGCTTTCCGTCAAGATCTGTTGCTTGAGTTCCTCAATGTTAGGTACGCAAAGTCTGTCCCGGTACCATAATGTTCCTTCACTGTCCGTGACGAATTCTGAAGTCTTACTACGGTTCATTTTCTTCTTTATGCCTTCGATACTGGGATGTCCCTGTTGAGCCTTCTTGATTTGTTCCACTAGGGTGGGTTGTATCTCCAGGTTCGATATGGTGCCCTCAGAGACTAACATCATGTTGAGCCGAGTGAACTCTCGCTGAAACTCAGGCCTCAAACTTTGCTGACCGTCACTGTCCGGGCTGGGGTTTCGACTAAGGGCATCGGCCACTACATTTGCTTTTCCTGGGTGGTAGTGAATACCGACGTCATAGTCCTTGACCAGTTCCAACCAGCGTCGTTGGCGTAAATTCAGCTCTGGCTGTGTGAAAATATATTTGAGGCTCTTATGGTCCGTATATATTTCACAGCGATTTCCCAACAGAAAGTGCCTCCACTCCTTGAGTGCATGTATAACTGCTGCTAGTTCCAAGTCATGTGTTGGGTAATTTTCCTCATGTTTTCGCAGCTGTCTGGAGGCATATGCGACAACTTTGCCATCCTGCATTAGCACACATCCGAGACCTTTTCGGGACGCGTCACAATACACCTCAAAGCTCTTGTGTATGTCTGGTACGGTTAAGACTGGTGCGGTTGTCAGCTTTTCTTGAGTTCTTGGAAGCTCTGCTCACATGCTTCCGTCCATACGAATTTCTTGTCCTTCTTGAGTAACTGTGTTATAGGTTTTGCCACAGTGGAGAATCCTTCAATAAATCTCCTGTAATATCCGGCCATTCCTAGGAAACTCCGCACATCTGTAACATTCGCGGGTGGCTTCCAGTCTAGTATGGCCTTGACTTTTTCTGGGTCTACGGCCACGCCTTCTTGGTTCAAAATATGGCCCAAGAAACCAACTTGTCTTAGCCAAAATTCGCATTTGCTAAATTTGGCGTACAACTGATGTTTCCTCAATTCTCCCAAAACAATTCTGAGGTGCTCAGCATGTTCTTCTGGTGTCCTTGAGTAAACCAGAATGTCGTCAATGAATACCACCACAAATTTGTCCATGAATTTCATGAATACTTTGTTCATGAGGTGGACGAAATATGCGGGGGCGTTTGTTAGTCCAAACGGCATCACCGTAAACTCGTATAACCCATATCTGGAAGTGAATGCTGTCTTGGGGATATCCTCTGTTCGTACCTTCAGTTGATGGTATCCTGATCTCAAATCAATCTTTGAAAATACTTTAGCTTGTGCGAGCTGGTCAAACAAATCATTTATCCGTGGCATCGGGTATTTGTTTTTGATGGTGACCATATTGAGGGCTCGATAGTCTATGCATAGTCTCAGTGTCCCATCCTTCTTCTTGGCGAACAATACGGGCGAACCCCATGGTGAGGAGCTGGCTCGTATAAACCCCTTGTCCAGTAATTCCTTTATCTGCTTCTTCAACTCCACCAATTCTGAGGGTGCCATTCTATACGGCTTCTTATAAATGGGAGCGGTGCCAGGTGCTAATTCAATGCTGAATTCGATCTCTCGGTCTGGTGGCATACCTGGTAGTTCTTCCGGGAACACATCAGGGAACTCGCATACCACTGGCACTTTTCTTAATTCTGCGATGTCCATCTTGTTCAGTTTTGGTTTCTGTGATCGTGGCCTTTCTTGAGCGGAAACTCTTATTGTCTTGCCGTGATGGTGAGTGAGAATCACTGTCCGATTGAAACAGTCGATGAATCCTTTGTTGGTGGTTAACCAGTCCATTCCTAAAATGACATCCAGTCCTTTACTTTCCAACACGATGAGATTCGCGTGGAATGGTAGTCCTTCGAACTCAATGACCACTCCTTGGCAGTAACCCTGAGCAATTTGCTTATTTCCGGGGGACTTGATGATCATAGATTTTTCCAAGGGGAGTATCGGAAAACCATGTTGCGAAACAAAACTCTTCGAAACGAACGAATGGGAAGCTCCAGAATCAAACAAAACCGTGGCAGGTACTGTGTTGACAGGGAACGTACCGAGCACGATGTCTGGGGCATTCTGCGCTTCTTCCCTGGTCACATGGTTCAAGTGACCCTTCCTGTGGTTGTTGCTGGGATTGAAGTTGTTGCGCTTGGGGGCTGGATTGTTTCCACCATTGTTCGGCTTGGGTGCCGAGTCTCTTGGCTTCGGGCACTGTTTAGCATAATGCCCTTGTTGACCACAAGCATAGCAGGTGACCCCTGGACGGTATGTGAACTCCTTGTCTCTGGCATGAAATTGTCCGACGGGTCTTGGCTCAGTAGTCGTGGATCTCCTCGTGTCTGTCCTTGGGACCTCAGTCTTGCCTCGGTTGCTGCGGGCAAGAGTCGTCTTGTCCCTCTTCCGCTTGCGGATATCTTCCAGACTACGGCGCTCATTCTCCAGGGTGATGGCCTTGTCCACCAGCGTCTTAAAATCCGGAAAGGTGTGTACAATCAGTTGGCATCTTAATGCTGGTGCCAGGCCGTCCAGGAATTTTTCCATCTTCTTGTTTTCTGTCATGTGCTCGTCGTAGGCATAACGAGACAGTTGGGTAAACTGGCCGTTGTATTCTGTGACGGTCATGCCTCTTTGCTTCAGGTCATCAAACTCTCTCTTCTTGATCTTTAGGATGCTCCTGGGAATGTGTGCCCCACGGAAGCCTTCCTTGAATTCTTCCCAGGTGATGTTGTGTTCCCTGGGGTGCATGTGTAGGAAGTTTTCCCACCATGCTGCGGCTGCTCCAGTAAGGTAGTGTGGTGCATAAAGCACCTTCTCATGATCTGAGCATTGAGCGATAATCAGTTTCCTTTCAATCTCGCGAAGCCAATCATCGGCTTCCAGTGGCCTGTCGGTGTGAGCAAAAGTTGAGGGGCGAGTCTTCTGTAACTCAGATAACTTGGAATGTGGTTGATAGGGTTCACGGTGGTTTCCCATATTGATGACATGGTTCATCATCTCCTGGTGCTGTTGCTGGCTTTGCTCGAAGAGACGGCATACTTGAGATAGTGCCGCTTCGCTGTCCTGTTGGCTGGACTGACCCTGAGTGAAATTGTTGCTGGTCTGTGTTCCGTAAACCTCTTCTGGCTGATTGGGCATAGAGCGAGTCCAAGGGCGAGACATTTTTCCAGTCTGGGGTATCATTTGCAAAACCCATGAGAAAAACCGTGTAGCGCAGGAAAACCCTTGCAAAGGCAATAATCAAAAAGGCTTCAAGGTTTTCAAGAAACACAAATGATTTTCACGGAGAAGAAGTGCTTAACACAAATCTTACATGCGAAAGCAAACACAAGATACAGCACTCAGGTTGTGCGTACACAATCCTGACATGTTATTAAAAACTAGCGTACTACTCCGGAAGGCAGCAAACACACCAATACAAACTAGCGTACAGATAAAAACAACACATCATACAAGCAGGCATAACACGCGGCTACTCGGTGCTCTCAGTCGGAGATGGTGAAGATCTCCTTCCCCTTGCCGATGGCAAGGCTCAGCGGTCCAGGAGAATCAACCTCCTCCTCTCTAGCTGGCTCCTGGCGTGCGACGCTGCGCTGCGGTGATGGTGCGGGGGCGACTGGTGGTAGAGCGCGTGCGGCAGGCGGTGCGGCTCTGACTGGAGTAGGAGCGATGACTCGGTCGAACTCCTCAGTGGTAGGCAGACGGCGAGCAGTGGCCAAAACGGCCGGTGCATACGAGGCTGAAGACGAGACGAATGTCAGAGGCGGCGCCGTGTGGAGAAGCTCCTTCCTGCTGGCAGGACCGCCCCGGACTAAGTCCATGCGGGCAGCCACAAGATCATCTACGAGGTTGTCGAAAGACTCCTCCAGAGCCTTGAGATACTCCACAACCATCTCGATGGCTTCATCTCGCTCTCCCCGATGGCAGGCGAACGCATAGTGGCTGGTGTAAGGCACATGGCATGGGAGGTAGCGGTAGCGACGAGTCTTCATCGTAGGAAGGATGTCCCGAAGGCGAGCTATCGCCTCACGGGCAGCCATCTGCATGGCATGCCTCTCCGTAGGCATGGCCCTTCCCGTAAAACGGAAATGGCGAGCAGCAGATCGTCCTCCCCTGAATTGCACCACAGCCTGGTGCATAGACACGTCGTCACTGAGCTTGTGCTGATAGAGGGTGAACTCCGGGCGAGCTGCTGGCCCGATCGCGAGCTTGGTGATGGAGACGAGGAGCTTGACAAACCCCTCGGGCACGTTGGTGAACACTCGATTCTCACAGCTGCTGCCAGCCATCTACAAAAGTAGGCAAAAATTCTGAGTAGTCATGTCATAAATTTTATGATGACCAACAGAAAATAGCTACAATTGCAAAATGCTGAAGAAGCACTAAAGACGCTAATAACCGATTAGCGATCGCACCTAGTGGCTTCCTACAGTCAGCCTGGCTCTGATACCAAGCTTGTCACGACCGGTTTTTCAATAAAATAATTATTGAGAAACCAATCCCTGTTACGGACCAGCGAGGAAGAATTCCTTCTCACTGATAGACAATACATTGGTCACAGAAGAAAAATACCAGGAGTACTAAATATAATACAAAGTTGAGCAGAGACTGCCCAACAATTTATTACATGCACGCCGATAAAACAATACGGCGGATAGGGTGGCAAACTTCTAACTCACGATAATAACGGTGGTGGAAATATCATCGCGAAGCGAGTGACATGATTCCAGAATACTACAACTCTTCGAGCGTCGGAGTGAGGCTCGAGAAGACTTATTGCGGGTGGCGGAAGCGTAAACGATACAAGTGACCAATATCCGGGATCGCGCAGGACTGACTGGGACTCCTCTAGGCGTCGGACGCGCTATCAAACTCTTCATCCAAGAGATCGCCTTCGTCAACATCTGGCCAAATCAACAAGCCAGGTGAGTACTATGAAAGTACTCGCAAGACAGTTCGGACATAAGGTATAACAAATGCAAACATGAAGCACATGAATAAGTTAACCAGTGCGATCAGACATAGAGATAATAAATACTGGGTGCCAAGCGAGGGTCTGAATGACGCCTCGAGCGGAAACTGCAGAATAGTAATACTGGTGCCAAACGAGTGTCTGAAAGACTCCTCGAGAGGAAAATGCGGAATAATAATACAGGTGCCAAACGAGTGTCTGAAAGACTCCTCGAGAGGAAAATGCGGAATAATAATACAGGTGCCAAACGAGTGTCTGAAAGACTCCTCGAGAGGAAAATGCGGAATAATAATACAGGTGCCAAACGAGTGTCTGAAAGACTCCTCGAGAGGAAAATGCGGAATAATAATACAGGTGCCAAACGAGTGTCTGAAAGACTCCTCGAGAGGAAAATGCGGAATAATAATACAGGTGCCAAACGAGTGTCTGAAAGACTCCTCGAGAGGAAAATGCGGAATAATAATACAGGTGCCAAACGAGTGTCTGAAAGACTCCTCGAGAGGAAAATGCGGAATAATAATACAGGTGCCAAACGAGTGTCTGAAAGACTCCTCGAGAGGAAAATGCAGAATAATAATGCCACAGTCGGGCGTCGGGGCGACACCACATAAAGGGCTTATAACAGAAAGTAAAGACAGTGCATGCCGCAGTCGGACGTCTGAGCGACATCACATAAAGGGCTTATATCGAAAGTGAGAAACGAGTACACGCCACAGTCGGACGTCTGCGCGACGTCACATAAAGGGCTTATATCACAACTCATTAATACAATAGCTCGGAGACATAAATTATCACAAGCATGAGACACAAAATAAAGTTAGTCCATCCACTGGAATAACAATAAATCTGAGATTTTACCGCTTGAGCTTGTTCACCGGGGGCAAGATTTTCACACGGATAGATTTGGATGTAAAGTCTACATTACTGATCATGGATACGATGATTTGGAAAGAATTGACTCTGCAGAGTTTGTACTTAACCACAGCCAACGGATTTCAGTAGTCACGGGGACTAGTTCCGTCTACGGTGTTCTGGAAGGAACACGTCTAACCAGTACACACCCAATTTAACCATCCGAAGCCAGGGATCACCCTCGGCAACATTCAGGAAAAACCCTGAGTCGGGGAGGCTACAACCTCGCGTAGCATGGGATCAAATTTCTATACGCGCGCTATAAGGGGGTGCCCCCCTCTCGGTCCCAACCGGAAACACCCATGCCCCCTGACCGAATGACTGGCTTTAATCCTGGGCCAAGGTACCATCATCCCGGCCTCTCTGTTTGGTGTGTACACGGAAAGAGGTTACCAACTTACTAAACCGTATCCTGGCAATGAGACATGTGGTAGCACGGAAAGGGGAAGGGACGATAACACGGCTCCAACCATGTTAACGTCGGAAAAGTCGGATGACACAAGGCTGGCATGCTACAACAGTACCACCTTGCTGCCCTTCATGTCACCACATGATTAGGCCACCTCTCATCAGAGGTCATCGCAACTTTGGAACATGCGGGAAAAGATCGATAACGTGGCTCCAACCACGTTAACGTCGAAGAAGTCGGATGACGCAAGGCTGGCATGCTACAACAGTACCACCTTGCTGCCCTTCATGTCACTACATGATTAGGCCACCTCTCATCAGAGGTCATCGCAACTTCGGAACAACCGGGTCGTTGCCTTACAAGCAACGAGGTATTTATCGACACTCACATGCCACGCACAAACTTTCACATGAACATGCAAAACATCTGCCATATCAAATGTTCAAACATGCTTGCCTGGTTCGGAGAAGTCGGAGTCTAGCTCGGCGAAGTTCGCGGCTCCGTCCCCTCTCCCGGAACCTACGGCAATCACGAAACGGGGTACTAACGTGAAAACCAACACATGCACAGAAACTTTGCCAAATATTTTTCAAATAAATCCCATAAAAAACTAGACAAAATTTGGAGATTGACAGAAAAAGAATCACTCAAAAATACCTTTTCATTAAAAAGTTATAAAGGTTTCTGTCCAGGGACCTTTCTGTAATGAAACAGAAAAGTTCCAGGGTTTTAACTGAGAAAACAGAAAACGCTTCGGCTGGGAATGCGCAAGCGCAAGGAGAAAACGTATTTTGCCCGAAGGCGCCAACAGAAAACGGTTCGGGGAAATAAAACAGAGGCTGACACGCGGGGCCCGCATGTCAGGTTTGAAAGCTCGCCGGCGCCCGAAGACGGCGGTGGACGCCGGCGTCGAACCACGGCGAGTTAGGAGAAACGGAGGGTACCAAGAGCTTCAGTGTCTTCTTCCGCGTCGGTGGGTGGTGGACTCGTCCAACGGGGAGCACCACGTCGACGGCGACACTATCTCCGGCGGACGGCGGTTCGGGTGAGGTTGGGGAACTCCGGTGGAGGGCTGCAAAGTACGAATTGAGGCGCGGGTCAGAACGGGTGATGCAAGGAGAAGCTACTGGCAAGAGAATGGGGGCTGCGGAGCACACACGGGGGCGAATCGGGCTGGATCCCGTGGCGGATCGCGGCGGCCGGAGTCGAGGAAGGAGACCCCCTCGCGGCTCTTCCAGTGGCTGGGCGTGCTCTAGGGGAAGTGTAGGGCTGGTGGGTGCTCGAGTTGAAGCTCGGGGCCCCTATTTATAGGCAGATCGACGGGGTGGCCGTGAACGGAGAATCTCCGGCGAGCGATTACGGCGGAGCAGTGGGTTGGCAGGGGGTTTGAGCGGTCGAGCAGCATCAGTGGATGTTACGGGACTCGTTTTGCAGCTAAACGGAGCTGGCCCTGGCGTAATGGCGTCTGCCCACGGTGAGGTGACCGCACGGGCTCAACGGCGGCAGAGAGCGCGCTCCGCGCCCTGGGGTTCACGACGAGAGCGGCAGCGCATTCGGGGGAGTGGACGGCCACGCGGCGGGCTCCGGTGGTTTGGGCGGCGCTGGGTGGAGTCGGCGGCGCCGTGTCTCCCGCTGGCGTCCGCAAAGCCGCCGCCGGCGTCGGTCACGGGGCGGCGCACCTTCTGCTGCTCGTCGCCGACGCCCGCAAGATGCCAGGCACTCGTGCGGTGCAGGAACGAGAGGGCGAGGACGAGGAGCAAGGCGACGCGAGGGTACTGGCGAGATCGACGCCCGTTTCTGAAGAAAACGACAGCAGCCACTGCAGTGTTCTCTGAACTTAACTGAAACTTGACAGTGACCAAGCATTGCAGGTGTTCGACAGTAGGTTTTGGTAAAGAGATAAATTTTTCTGGAGCTGTAACTTGGTGAGATGATCACTCAAAGCACCCAGGGGCTGCATGAATTTACTTGGAATTTTTGGAGAAAGTTTTGAATGAATTTCACCAAATTTGCCAAATCTGGTCCAAACTTGCAGCTGATGTAGTTTGAAAATTTTGAACTGGAGACCAGTGGATCTTCATGGTTCTAGGTTGAGGGTTCAAAGGACTAGGAGGGGAAAAAGGTTTGGTGGCAAAAATCAGAACAGAAAAAGGAGTTCCTTTGTAAATCTCCAAGTGCTATAAGAGAAGACAGAAATTTATTTGAATAGAATTTGAATGGAAATGATCACATGAGGAGGTTCAACTTGCTGGATTTGATGCAAATCATGATCCAAAGGTGAGGGAAGGGTTAGGAGAGAGGATTTGCACTAATGCCATGGCAAGAAGGAATAGTTGGAAGTGGCAAAGGACTTTCCAAAAGCCATAGTGCAAATTTAAGGAGAGGTTTTCAAAAGTTATTCTCTCAAATGAAAAACATTTTGTCTTGAGCCCAAATGAAGAGCAAGAACTCCAAGGTCAAAGGCAGATCTTGGGTGAATCCAAATAAAATTTTTGCCATAAAGAAAATATATGAGAGGGAGAGTTCTCTTGAAGAAATTTTTTTAAATCACTCCCTTCAAGTCAAATAAAAATCTTTTTTGAAAAATCCAAATAAAAACTTGGGTGTCACAGTGGGCGCGCCCTGGACCCTCGTGCCCAGGTGCTTGCTCCCCCTGCTGTGTTCTCAGTGCCAAATATTCTCAAATATTCCAGAAAAAATCATATTAAATTGGCAGGGCATTTGGAGAACTTTTATTTTCAGGGTATTTTTATATTGCACGGATAATTCAGAGCACAAACAGAAAAATACTATTTTTTACTTTATTTCAACTAAATAACAAAAAGTAGAGAGAGGGTACAGAAGGTTGTGCCTTCTAACTTCATCTATCTCATGCTCATCAAAAGGAATCCACTAACAAGGTTGATCAAGTCTTGTTAACAAACTCATTCCGAATAACATGAAACCGGAGAAATTTCGAATAACACTATGTTACCTCAACGGGGATATGCACATCCCCAATAATAAGAATATCATATTTCTTCTTGGCAGTAGGTAGAGGAAATTCAAAACCTCCAAAAATAATCGATGGAGTTATTCCAATAGAATTTATACTATGAACTTGAGGTTGTTTCCTCGGAAAGTGTACCGTATGCTCATTGCCATTAACATGAAAAGTGACATTGCCTTTATTGCAATCAATAACAGCCCCTGCAGTATTGAAAAAGGGTCTTCCAAGAATAATAGACATACTATCGTCCTCAGGAATATCAAGAATAACAAAGTCCGTTAAAATAGTAACATTTGCAACCACAACAGGCACATCCTCACAAATACCGATAGGTATAGCAGTTGATTTATCAGCCATTTGCAAAGATATTTCAGTAGGTGTCAACTTATTCAAATCGAGTCTACGATATAAAGAGAGAGGCATAACACTAACACCGGCTCCAAGATCACATAGAGCAGTTCTAACATAATTTCTTTTAATGGAGCATGGTATAGTGGGTACTCCTGGATCTCCTAGTTTCTTTGGTATTCCACCCTTAAAAGTTTAATTAGCAAGCATGGTGGAAATTTCAGCTTCCGGTATCTTTCTTTTATTAGTAACAATTTCTTTCATGTACTTAGCATAAGGATTCATTTTGAGCATATCAGTTAATCGCATACGCAAAAAGATAGGTCTAATCATTTCAGCAAAGTGCTCAAAATCCTCATCATCCTTTTTCTTGGATGGTTTGGGAGGAAAAGGCATGGGTTTCTGAACCCATGGTTCCCTTTCTTTACCGTGCTTCCTAGCAACAAAGTCTCTCTTATCATAACGTTGATTCTTTGATTGTGGGTTATCAAGATCAACAGAAGGTTCAATTTCTACATCATTATCATTGCTAGGTTGAGCATCAACATGAACATCATTATTAATATTATCACTAGGTTCATGTTCATTACCAGATTGTGTTTCAGCATCAGAAATAGAAATATCATTTGGATTCTCAGGTGTGTCAACAACAGGTTCACTAGAAGCATGCAAAGTCCTATCATTTTTCTTTTTCTTCTTCTTAGGAGGACTAGGTGCATCTACATTATTTCTCTGAGAATCTTGCTCAATTCTCTTAGGATGGCCTTCAGGATACAAAGGTTCCTGAGTCATCTTACCAGTTCTAGTAGCCACTCTAACAGCATAATCATTATTCTTACTATTCAATTCATTGAGCAAATCATTCTGAGCTTTAAGTACTTGTTCTACTTGAGTGGTGACCATAGAAGCATGTTTACTAATGAGTTTAAGTTCACCTTTAACTCTAGACATATAATCACCCAAGTGTTCAATCATATAAGCATTTTGTTTTAATTGTCTACCAACATAAGCGTTGAAGTTTTCTTGTTTAACAATAAAATTGTCAAACTCATCTAAGCACTGTCTAGCAGACTTATAGTGAGGAATATCACCTTCATCAAATCTATAGAGAGAATTTACCTTTACTACCTCTGTCGGGTTATCAAGACCATGAGTTTCTTCAATAGGTAATGGATTAAGACCATATATTTCTTCAACAGGCGGTAAATTAAGACCATGTATTTCTTCAATAGGAGGTAAATTCTTAACATCTTCAGCTTTAATACCTTTTTCTTTCATAGATTTCTTTGCCTCTTGCATATCTTCAGGACTTAGAAATAGAACACCCCTCTTCTTCGGAGTTGGCTTGGGAGTTGGCTCAGGAAGTGTCCAATTATTTTCATTGGTCAACATATTATTCAATAGAATTTCAGCTTCATCCGGTGTTCTTTCCCTGAAAACAGAACCAACACAACTATCCAGGTGGTCTGGAAGCATCGATTAGTCCATTATAAAAGATATCAAGTATTTCATTTTTCTTAAGAGGATGATCAGGAAAAGCATTAAGTAATTGGAGAAGCCTCCCCCAAGCTTGTGGGAGCCTCTCTTCTTCAATTTGCACAAAATTATATACATCCCTTCACTACAAAAAAAGACACATCCGTGACATTTTGGGCCGAACGAATTTTTTTTCTGTCATACATATGACACTTCTATGACGATAATTGTGACAAAACCCGGTATCATCATAGATGTGGTGGGCTCCTACTTCTATGACAAAAATCATGACAGAAAATGGGCTTTTCGTCCTGGGCGGGCCAGAGACGCAGCTGCATGACATTCTTTGGGCCATCCATGACGGAAAAAACCGTGGTAGAAGCGAGGGGGAGGAAAATTTCGGGGAGTTCCCGGTTACGGTGGGAGGTCGGGGGCCGAGCGATGCGCGTTTCTCTCGTACACGTACGCGCGTGTGTGCGAGGCGTTGGCTCTAACTGAACCCGAGCGAGGCGTTGGGCTCTAACTGAACCCGAGCGATTGCACTGCAGGCTACGCGTTACTGAACCCGAGCGATCGATCGATGGCTGTTAACTGAACCCGATCGAGCGATTCCTTCGCTACTGCTGCTAACTGAAGCCGATCGATTGGATGAACAGTGAGCGTTGCGGGGAGGGGGGGGGTGGTTGGATGAATAGTGAGAGGTGGCGTTGCCTCTGGATGAACAGGACCCCGTGGTGTGGTGGAGGGCTGGATGAACAGTAGACGGTGGAGGGGTGGTTGAACAGGACCCTGTGGTGTGGAGGGCTGGATGAACAGTAGACGGTGGAGGGGTGGTTGAACAGTAGCCGGTGGAGTAGCGCGCGGTGGAGGCTGGATGAACAGGAGCCCGTGGAGGCTGGAGGAGGTCGACGGTAGCTCGTGGAGGCTGGAGGAGGTCGACGGTGGAGATGAACAGTATCCCGTGGAGTCCCGTTTTGCGGTACGCCACACCCCTCCCGATGAACAGGACCCCCGCTTCGACCGTAGGAGGTCCGTTTCGTCCGTTTTGCGGTACGCCACACCCCTCCCGATGAACAGGACCCCCGTTTCGACCGTAGGAGGTCCGTTTCGTCCGTTTTGCGGTACGCCACACCCCTCCCGATCAACAGGACCCCTGTTTCGACCGTAGGAGGTCCGTTTCCTCCGTTTTGCAGTACGCCAGACCCTCCCGATGAACAGGATCCCGTTTCGAACGTGGCCGGTCGAACACAAGGCCGTTTCCTCTGTTCTGCGGTACGCCAGGCCTCGTTTCCATCGCCTGTTCCGTCCAAGCCCTCCCGATGAACATGACCACGCATTCCGTTCCGACCCAGCCGGTTGGCTCCCACGCGTTCCGTTGCCTCCCGATGAACACGACGCATTCCGTTGCCTCCCCATGAACACGACGACGACGCTGTTTCTCCGCTCCGACCCAGCCATGTACACGAGCCCTGGCCGTACGTATGCGCGAGTAGGCGTTCAAGACCCCGCCGATATGTACACATACGTGGCCGTATTTTCTTTCTTGCACCCTGGCCGTTGTACGTACGTGTACATGCTACGTGCGCGCCTCTACTATGAAACGTACGCGCCTCTACTACGACACGTGTGCACCTCTACATCCACCAGTATATATGTACGTACACGCTCGCGACCAGAATGACAACGCTACGTACGCTTCGACCAGGTGGGCCCCGACTGTCAGGCACTTCCTTGCCTGCGAAGATGTAGCTGGTGGGTCCTAGCAGTCAGGGGGGCGAATCGTTTTTTTTTGCCCGGACGCACTTCCTTGCGTGCGAAGATGTAGCTGGTGGGTCCCAGCAGTCAGGGGGAAACGTTTTTTTCACGAAATACAGTGGCCCATCCGGTGGGTCCCAGCTGTCAGGTGGAGGAATCATTATTTTCTGCGTAATAAGGAGGCACTTCCTTGCTACGGCCGTGGACCCAGCTGTCACCCTCTCCACGTACAGTCCACGTCCGATGGAAGTCGTTCCTTGACCACGTTGACCACGCCGCGCCGAGAGCACCAGGGCGGTGGACGACGGCGAGGCCTAGGAAGGGAACGACGGGGAGCCGGGGAAGACGCGACACTGGAAGCCCGCGCGGAGAGGAGTACGAGGGTTCACTGGTTCGGCTGCGGTGTGAGGCTGCCGTCGCCGCAGGGCCTGGCCAGCGGTGGGAATAGTAGGCGGCGGTGATGCCTCCGCGGCAGCACAGCCGGCCACGGGAGGCAGGAGCATGCGGCATGACCGGCGCTGCTTTGGGCGGCTGGAGCGAGAAGACCAGAGGTTGAAGAAGCACTACGGCCGTTGGATCGACATCGTACGGTCACTGGAGCTAGAATCGTTCATATTGACTAAAGTTGACAAAGGCCCCGTCCCAGTCAACTTAGTAGGCCCACAAGTCAGCCTCCCACCATGGTGGGTCCCAGCTAGCAGGGGGAGTATTCATTTTTTTGTGCGTAATAAGGAGGCACTTCCGGTGGGTCTGAGCTGACAGCGGGGGGAACGTTTTTTTCGCAAAATTCGCTGGCCCGTCCGGTGGGTCCCAGCAGTCAGGGGGGAAACGTTTTTTTGCGAAATAAGCTGGCCCGTCCGGTGGGTCCCTGCTGTCAGGTGGAGGAATAATTATTTTGCGCGTAATAAGGAGGCACTTCCTTGCAGCCGCCTGGACCCAGCTGTCAGCCTCTCCACGTACAGTACTCTTCCGATGGAAGTCGGTCGTTGATCACGTTGACCACGCCGCGCCGAGAGCACCAGGGCGGTGGTCTGGACGACGGCGAGGCCTAGGAAGGGGACGACGCGGAGCTGGGGAAGACGCAGCAGTGGAAGCCCGTGCGGAGAGGAGTACGAGGGTTCACTGGTTCGGCTGCGGTGTGAGGCTGCCGTCGCCGCAGAATAACAGGGGGTGTGGGTGAGTAGAGGGATGGCCTGGCCAGCGGTGGGAGTAGTACGGGGCGGTGAGGCCTCCGCGGCATCACAGCCGGCCACGGGAGGCAGGAGCACGCGACACGACCGGCGCTGCTTTGGGCGGCTGGAGCAAGAAGACCAGAGGTTGAAGAAGCACTACGGCCGTTGGATGGACATCGCACGATCACTGCAGCTAGAATCATTTATATTGACTAAGTTGACAAAGCCCTTGGTACGCGTCAACTTAGTAGGCCCACAGCTCGGATTCGGCAGAGCACATATAGCCCATTTGCGATTTGTAAGAATGTACAACCCATTTTTTAATTCTAATGGAATTTACTACAGCCCATTTTACAGTTTGTTAAAAGTACAACCCAACTTCTAGCTAGGACAACGATTAATAATTTCAAACAACCGCTCAAAACAGAATTAAAAAAAAATCCCACATTTTGATGGGATCCGAAATATTTTTATCCGAAATTTCTAGTCAGGTTAAATATAATTTCAAAATAAAGTTGTATTATGTTAAAATCCAATGAAATATTGCGCGCAACAAGTAATGAAATTAAAATTTTTAAATTCCAAAAATAATATATTTTTCAAACTAATTACGTGTTTGGTGCATAGTAACTGTCCAGTTATTATAATTACATCCCATTTATTATTTCTTAAAGTCCATTTTCTTGTTAAGCCTAATGCATACCTCCTAGGAAAGTTTGCAGCCCAGCGGGGCGGAGAATAACAAGTTGACCCGGATATTGTGTACAACTGTCGGCCCAGTTGCATTGCTGATGTTGAAAAAAAAGGCCTGTGTAGTACAGTACAACCTAACATGGTTACTCAGCCCACAACGCCGAAAAGGCCCAAACAAGGCTTCTGTACAACTTTTTGAAGTCACTGAGCTCAATTAATAACTTAAGAAAAAAGTTAGATTACAGTGGAACCTAATTAAAAGCTGTCACGAGCAAATAAATAATTCAACGGGTCCCACTTGTGCGTGTGCGCGTGTGTGTGCGTGTGTGTGAGAGAGAGAGAGAGAGAGGGAGAGAGAGATAGAGAGAGCGACCCATCGGTCGATGCTCGTAAATACATCTTTCAGCCATATGCATTGCTGATGCTCAGTAAAAACTTATATAGTTGACACAATCATATAGAACATCATAGCACACTGAACTTGCATACAAAAATTTCACGCAGGCGGCACAATCAGGATGGAAGCAGTGGATCGCTACGGGAAGGGCTATGTTCAAACCAACGAAGTCGTACATAACGGTTCATCGTCTTTATCAATGACGGGGAAATATCTTGAATGTTGTGCAAAGAAAACAGATATACAACACAATAAGTTCTGCTAGCACATTAAGTTGACGTACAGCCCTTTCTAAAAAAAGTTCAGGTACAAAATTAGAACAGGTCACAATCAAATGTACTAGCATATCAATGCTTCACACCCATAGCTCGGATTTAACTAGTATCTGACAAGATTCAGTTGTTACCTCAAATTAGAGCACATCCAGGCAGCCAGCCCTGCCTCTTCTCCCAAAGAAGCAGTGGCCTCCGCCGCGCGATGGAGTAGGCCCTGTGCCATCCATCGTTCCGAGCAACACGGGGAAAGTCTGACGTTGACTCCTGTAATGGACGTCGCCGACGGACCATGGCACCAGCGGCGGCGGCAGGACTTCGATTGATGGATTGACCACTTCTTCGACATGCACGAACACTCGATACAGGTACATCCGTAACGTGGTCCGCGGCGGCCTTGGTGGCGACGAATAGTACAACCCCGGTTCCTGCACCGGTATCTCAACACCAATCACCTTCAGTATGGTGGACGGCTTCTTCATCCATGCCATAACCGTCAGAGCCCAGCTGTCTGGAGGAACAAACATACTTACGAGCTCACCTCCAAGGTCGTTGATAAGCTCGTTCATGGACTCGCTGTTCCAAGCACGTCGAGGCATGCCGTGGAAGGTAAGCTTTGTTAAAAACTCAAGCTCAGAGGGCACCGAGCACCATCTTGGGTGCCACCGATCAAAGCTCACCAGCACGCCATCGTAGAACAAACGCCAGGAAGATTCGAACACACGACTGCAGTCGAAAGTTGTCCGGAACCTGACGAAGAAATCAGCCGGTGGCGGACAGACTTCGACGAGCAAGTCACTTATTTGGATGCCATGCGCAATGCCAAGAGCTTTGACAAGGTCGTCCGGCGAGATGGGAGGCCGGTCGCCGTTGATGGTTACCATCAGCACTTTGCCGGCAAACTGGTCGTCAAGCGCCGCCATGCCACTGTTGAGCGACAGCACGCAGCGACCGAAGGCAGGACGGACCTCAGGATCTCCGGCTCGGAGATCCGCGTTGACCGGCGACATGATAGTGCGCTTGAGTACAGGGAGTACAGGAGGGGGATTTGGGGGAACTGGAGTAGGAATCGAGATTCCAGAGGTGGGGGAGGGGCGGGAGACTGGGGATGAAAAGGTAGCATGAATTTCGAGCACGCGCCAATATGCTCTCGGCGCGCAAGCGCACGAAAACACCGGTGGCGCCCACATGTCGGCCTAAGAGTCCTTATTCTTTCTTTTTTGGAGAGCCCGACCTTTTTTTAGGATCTTTTGAGAGCCCGGCCTGAGAGTCATAATTGACCTGTTTGGCATTGCGTTACTACTCATCCCATATTCAACGATACCTCACTGGCCCAAACAAGTGTACATCATCGAAAAGACACTGAGCTCAAATTATATAACTTGAAAAAAGGAGATATACTCTGAACACTGGAGAATGGTGATGCCCTCATTTAGCCCACCAGTAGTTCGAGACAATAAACAGTTCGAAACAACGATATATACAACATTTAAACACTGACTAGTGACTACTACTGACATAAACAGCAAGACATGATAGTTCATAAGAAGTCTTGCTACACCACCAAAACGCACCCATCTGCAGCGCTCAGACTCTCGTGATCCAGACGAGAATGACATTCTAAACAGAAGCAACTATTACATAGTAAGAGTGACATAGACGAGGATGACCAAATGACAAGGAATATGCATAACAAAAGAAAGAACTACCCATCCAGAACCAGCAGCAAAGACAACAAAGTCATTGGAAGAGATGATCCAACACCATCATAATTTGCAGCCCCGCTTCAGCGACTAGTGATCCGGAGACACTAGTACTCCACCCTTTTGATGCAACAGCCCAATTACCTATCAACCTAAAGGCTTGAACCACATCACTGCCTGTCGTAATTGAGACATCCAAGGATCAAAGTTAATCCGGATGCCTTGGTCATTCTCACCTTCTTTTGGCTGCAGGCAGTATCGTTGACAATCAGGGGAGTTTGCTCCCGAACTCCTAGGGCTCGCCGTGTAGACACAGTTTTCCATAGCAAACAGAGCCTATCTACCATCAAGGTCCTTGCCAACGGTGATCTGCTGGTTAATCGGATAATTGAGTCCGAGAAACAGAGAGTGTGAACCAAGGCTGTTTACCCGCCTCCAACTAAAAAATCCTAAAGGCCCCAACAAGCTAGTATCCTGCTCATAGACGTAACAACCACTGTCCGGATACTCACGTATTACACGGTGCTTGCATACAGTGGGGTCTTTGCAATATAACTTTTCCAGCTCATGTGTCCGAATGATCATCAGTCTTTTGCCGTCGTCTGATCGAGCGAGGAACCAGTTGTGCTTCCCTGTTTTTGGCAAAGGTGGTGTGATTACAAAGGGCAGTAACTGTAGGGACACTGCATCATATCAAAAAGGACATGCATTGTTAATGTAAGATCAACATTGTTCAGAGTATGAGTAGGATAATGCAAGAAACAGCATTGATATGTCCCTGTTGGAACTGGGAGGAAAATACAGGGAAATGTATACTGGGTTCGAAAATATAGAAGTGCCATGCATGGTTATACTCATGTTATCTCGCAATCGATTCTTCACAGGAAACTACCATGTCATGCATGTTATGTAATCATGTTCTGTCCTCACAAACAAATTCTTCAAGGTAACTAACAGACCATGCATTGTTATATACTCATGTTCTGTGGGCAAAATTTTGTGAGGATATTATTCTAGCCATTCATTGTTGAAGGACGAATATAGGTATGTACACATGGTAAGCATTGCAGGATTTCACTACTTCCAAATATAGAGTTCTCCATATGCACATTTACTTCCCTAATGTATGTTTAGATGAAACCAACAGTGTGGTGCATGTTTCTACATCATGAAAATGAGGAAACTAACATGGCCATTGATACACACTCATATTTAGTAGTAGTATATAGATTACTGTAAAATAAGGATAATATCCATATATTCCTAACCGTTTGATTATTCAGGGTACAAATTGGCTGTAATGACATGGTCACAATCGCATGAATTAACTCATTCCAAATATAGCTGATTTACGCCGTCTCTAATACATTGCCATAGTTCTACTCAAATTCCGCTCAAACAGGGATATGCCAATCATCACAAAAAGTTCAAAGTGTCATGGCGTCATCATTAATATGAGACGGAAACAACTTACACGCACCATCCCAGCAATACGTGGTGCCATCTGCTTTGTCGATTGCGTAGATGATGCCATTGTGTTCAATAGCATCACAAAAGTGTGTATCAGCTTTGACGATGATCCACTGCGAGCCGAGTTGTCTCCAGCTAAAGAAGGCACCAGCGTAAAGATAGGCGACTCCGCGGTTGAACAAGGCAATTAGCTTGAAGTCTGCGTAATTCGCATGTCGTGTGGGCACTTGGCAGATTACAATCTTCTGCAAAACAAGGTCTGTCCAACTGACGTAGTAATCTAGATGACTTGGACCGCGATGGTAATACTCTATGTAATCCAACAGAGGAAGGATAATCTCATGGGAGGTCTGGAAGTTCACGAGCACCAACTTTTTACCGTCTTCTCTGAAGGCAGCCATCCAGTGGGAGTTCATGCCGACCCAGTACATACCTGCCATGAAGTTTCGGGCGATGGTGATCGGATCGATGTCGAGGGAAATGATGTACGGCGACCCACTACATACCTGCAAAGAAGTTTCGGCTAATGGAGATCGGATTGAAGTCGAGGGGCATCATGCACGCCTCCGTATCATGGTGAGCCAATCTCGCAAGACCAGATAGCAGCAAGCAGGTTGTCTTGAAAAGCTTAGGCCTCGCTTCGACGATGGCCGTGTGCATGTCTCTCGAGCATGCAGCCAGCCGCAGGGCGCTCAACATATCCATACACGAACAACAGAGGTCGAGGATGTCACTGGGGAGATTGCTCCAATCGCGGCTCATATGGATGCTGCGCGGTTCGCGTTCGGCCATGGTGGAGTTTGGAAGGGGGCTTGATTTACGGGGGAGAAGGATGTCGGTGCTGGAGCGGCTAGCGAGGGAATAGTGGTACTGGGGGAGGCGAGTGAGGCGACGGTACACGGGGGCACAGTGAGATGGAGACAGAGACGGAGACGGAGACGGAGAAGGAGATGGAGATGGAGTGGTGCTATGGGAGCGGAGAGGGAGACGAGGCGATGCGCCAATGTGCTGTACAGCGGCGGTGACAGACTGCACAGTGCATAGGGTGAGGCTGACTTTGGTAACCCAAACACGCCGCCTGGACTAGTGTCAGGCGCAGGGTGTTGTCACTTTACTGTGAGGACCTGATGAATAGTATTTTGACCATAAAGTGTACCACAGTTGTACTACTACTACTACTACTACTACTACTACTACTACTACTACTACTACTACTACTACTACTACTACTACTACTACTACTACTACTACTACTACTACTACTAGGAACATGAGTACTCCGGTATTGTATAGCGTAAATAGGTCTCCCGTTGTCGGTGTCAAAACTGGCGGATCTCGGGTAGGGGGTCCCGAACTGTGCGTCTAAGGCGGATGGTAACAGGAGGCAGGGGACACAATGTTTACCCAGGTTCGGGCCCTCTCGATGGAGGTAATACCCTACTTCCTGCTTGATTGATCTTGATGATATGAGTATTACAAGAGTTGATCTACCACGAGATCGTAGAGGCTAAACCCTAGAAGCTAGCCTATGGTATGATTGTTGTTGTCCTACGGACTAAACCCTCCGGTTTATATAGACACCGGAGGGGGCTAGGGTTACACAGAGTCGGTTATAATGGGAGGAGATCTTCATAGCCGGATCACCAAGCTTGCCTTCCACGCCAAGGAGAGTCCCATCCGGACACGAGACGAAGTCTTCAATCTTGTATCTTCATAGTCCAACAGTCCGGCCAAAGGATATAGTCCGGCTGTTCGGATACCCCTAATCCAAGACTCCCTCAGTAGCCCCTAAACCAGGCTTCAATGACGATGAGTCCGGCACGCGGATTGTCTTCGGCATTGCAAGGCAGGTTCCTCCTCCGAATACTCCATAGAAGATCTTGAACACAAGGATAGTGTCCGGCTCTGCAAAACAAGTTCCACACACCACCGTAGAGAGAATAATATTTCCACCAATCTAATCTGCTGACACACTCGATATTATGAAATCATACTACGGCTCGGTCATTATTCGAACCGTTTTTCTCAACCAGCCTTGGCGCATATCGCGAGGCGGTTTCCTTGGCTCGTCTTGTCGAAGTAGAGATCCTGTCCCCTTATTACGGGATTCTCATCAATACGGACGTGGGTAACCCAATCATGCCTGTTGGTATGACTCCTCGATTGTAGGAAAGTGCCAAACGGTCACGAGGAGGACGCTTGGTATTCACCCTCTTTATAAAGAGACCAAGGCCTATCCCTTTTTTACTCCTCGAACTCAATCGAATCCTTCCCCCGCCTCGAGTTCCAACACCCGAAGCTTAGGTCAGGCGCTTCGGACCTTCAACCATGTCAGGATCCAACCTTCAAGGTCGGTGGATGCCTTCCTTCATCACGGAGGAAGACGTTAAAAAGTTAAGAGAGGCTGGGTTTCTGACCGGCGAGATCCCGCACCGGCTGCCTGCCCAAGGGCAGGTTATTCCCACTCCCAAGCCCGGCGAGAGCGTTGTGTTCGTATCTCACTTCCTCCGAGGGCTAGGCCTGGCTCTAGATCCCTTCCTGAGGGGGCTCATGTTTTACTACGGGCTGGATTTCCATGATCTGGCTCCGGATTCTGTCCTCCATATCTCGTCATTTATCATCGTGTGTGAAGCTTTCCTCCGTATTACCCCTCACTTCGGCCTGTGGCTCAAGACCTTTAAGGTGGAGCCGAAGATGATCGAGGGGCGGCACGCAGAATGCGGCGGTGCCGTAATAAGCAAAAGTGTCGATGCCCCATGGCCCAAGGGTTCTTTCCAGGAGTTGTCCAGCTTATGGCATCGAGAATGGTTTTACATCACAGCTCCCAGGGGTACCAAGTGGGTGGCTCCCCCTGCTTTTCGCTCGGGCCCTCCACCACAACTAGCGTCATGGGTCAACAAGGGGCTGGACTGGGGGCCAGCAAAGGATGTGCCAATATTGCAGAGCCGCATCCAAGATCTCCTAGAGAGAGACATCAGTCTGGTCACGGTAACGCAAGTCATGTTAATTCGTCGAGTCCTGCCCTGTAAACGTCGTCCCCTCCGCATGTGGGAGTTCAACCCGGAGGGACCGCAAGCTATCCATCATTTCCTCGGCATGACGCTCGAGGAGATGTACAAATTGTTCTTCGGACCGCAAATAACGTGTCCGGACATCACCGAGGATGCGGGTTTGAACTGCAATCGTCCAGATACCCAAGTAAGTAGTCCTGTAACCAAACACGCTGTATCTTTACTTATGACAACATCATTCTGAAAAGTCGCTCTTTGACCAGGACTGGGTAACAAAGGCGAAGATGATCAAGTGTCCGGCCCCCCTCCCCGAGGTCTCACCGGATCCCGTACTAGCCAGGATGCTGGAGCTCGCGCCTTATCAAGCGTCCTTGGGGGAAGACAAAGGGGGGAAGAAAGAGGCTAGTGCCTCCGCGAAGGAGGATAATCGGGGGGAAGAAACTGAAATTCCCCCTTCCCAAGGAAGGAAGAGGACCGCCTCTGAAGAGCCGGAGACAATGGTCTCCAAACGGGGGAAGAAATTTTCGCCAGAGGGTCCTGCCCCGGGGGATACCCCGGCTGCGCAATGCCCGCAAGTGGGTCAGCCCTCAACCGAGCTGTAAGTAGAAAGGGGACTTTAATAATAAAAACGCCCGGCTTTGCTTCTGAGGAAAATAACCGAAATATTTATCTTGTAGTCCGGATCATAGCTCTTCTCGGCAGAGTTCGTCTTCGGGGGATCTTCTTCCGGAGATGATGGAGAGCGAAACGCATCCCCATGCCCTCCCTCCTTACGAGGCGGGCGTGTAGGAGATTTGCCCTAGAGGCAATAATAAATGATATTATTTATCTCCGAGTTCATAATTATGTTTATGTTCCATGCTATAACTGCTATGGTTCTCGAGTCTGCAATAACCACGAGGCTCGGAGGAAGACTCATATGCACGTGTGGAATAATAAACGGTAAAATGTATTCCTAGTCAGGCCTCTAAGACTAGCTCAGGTGTTGCATGATGGTTATGTTTTCCTGATCATGGGCATGTCTATGTCAGCAACCTTGAGGGCACAATGTTAAGAGAACATTTGTGTTGAATCGACCCGGATTGATGTTATGCTATGAGATTCATTCGTCACAAGTTTATTGGTACATAACACAGAGATGGTTAACGTTTGCATGATTCCTTAGACCATGAGAGTATCGAGTTTCTTCATGCTTGCTTCATGAACTTTGGGGTTTGTTAAACGTCATCCGTAAATGGGTGGCTATTACGGCGGCTTACGGGTTCATGGAAAAGTGTGTCAAGTAACTTGATAGCTCAAGATTGGGATTTGCTCCTCCGACGATGGAGAGATATCTCTGGGCCCTCTCGGTGTTACGGTATCCATCATCGTCTGGCCAGACACTTTGTGATTTGATCACGGGGATGCCGGAACACGATAACGAGAAAAGAGAACAATACCGGTAACGAGGTAACTAGCATAGTGGACAAGTTGTTGATCCACGGGAATGCCAATATGTCTCACCTCGGGTATTTGTAACATATCGCGAAGCAACAGGAATAGCACACGGCAACTGGAGGTTCACTCGAATATTTATTCGTGTGGGTATAGGGGGTCAATATGGGTGTCCACGGCTCCGATGTTGATCATTGATCGGAAGGGGTTCCGGGTCATGTCTATACTTCACCGAACCTATAGGGTCACACGCTTAAGGGTCATCTATCTGCTGAATACTAGACAGGGAGTCTGAGAGAAAATCACCGAAAAAGTTTCGGACACCGAAAAGTTTCGGACAGCGGAATCGTACCGCAGAGAGAGGTCATCGGATAAGTTTCGATGATACCGAAAAGTTGTTTCGGGATACACCATTAAGTCAAATTGGTTTCGGCACATGCCTGATAATTCTTGGAGGATGCCAGAATCATTCTGGAAGCTTTTTGGAATTTTCTGAGATAAAAACCGGAAATGTTCCGGAGCTGCCGGAGCCACTTCAGATGCGTTTCGCAGATGAAAATCACTAAAACCGGAATTGTTTCGGAACGCGTTGAAAATCATTTTAGTGGGTACTGGAAATGTTCTTAGCCCACATAAATATTTTCAGTTCGATCAGACGCTGAAAAATGTCGTCGTGAATAGTGAAAATCAGCTTTATGGTTACTTTATGGAAAGCCACCTTTTGGGGCTTTGCTCCAAAAGATCTTGGGGATGACATGGATGGATAGGAGCCATTTTTGGGGCCCCTCATGAGGGTGTGGCCGGCTACATGGGGTATCCCCCCTTGGGGACCCTCTTGTTCCTTGGTTTCACTCCTAGGTCCTTGTGGAAGGACTTCATTCATGTGCATTTTGGGTTTTTTGTGAAACTACCCTACCCCCTTGGGATTTCCTATAAATAGAGGTGGAAGGGCAGCCCTCCACAATCATCCCTTCTCACATACAAGTGCCATGCATGATCTGGCTTCTCTCTCCCTCCCAGCGAAATAGTTTCGTAGAGCCGAAAGGCTGTCTGGGTTCCGGTGGGAACTAGTTCTGGACGGCGAAGCCCTGCCGGATAGATGACACCGTATGTGTGCAACTCTGTAGAGAGATCGTAGTTTCGGTCTTAGTTCGTGAGTGCCTCCCGAAGGGCTGTCCGTGTGACCGTCCGAGTTTCGAAGGTCCTCCCGAAGGGCTGTCCGAGTGACCGTTCGAGTTTCGAAGGTCCTCCCGAAGGGCTGTCCGCGACACCGTCCGGGGGGCTGTTCGACCGCCTCCCGGAGGGCTGTCTGAGGAGCAGATGAGGGTATACATCCTCGCGGTTGGGAGGTTGTAAATCCTAGCTGCGGGGATCTGCACCGCCGATCGTCATCGACTCTACTTCCCGCTGCGCTACGAGTCGGTAACGAAAAAGATCAAACCATGTATGCAGTCTCCATAGTGGTCCTGGGCTGGTGCGTAGGTCGGAAATTTTTTGTTTTCTGCTGCGTTCCCCTACAGGGCGACCCCGAGGTGTCGTCGCGGAGGGCTTCTCCTGATCCGGCAAGGCCAGAGGTTAATCCTTTGGCCACCCGAAGTCCTTCGTACCCGGCTCTTGAAGATAGCAACCGAAAGAGTCCGGCACCGTCTGTTATGCGGTCGGACGTACTGAAGGATCTACTAGAGCGAGCGGCTATCTCAGAAGCGCATCGTACACTAATGGGTACGGTGGTTGAGAGGATTTCGTCCGCGGAAAGCGGGTCGCATGAAGCCTTTATGAGTCTGCTGAAAGGTTTTGAGGTACGTGAAATAGTGTGTATTTTTGACAGTACCGCACATGTTAAGGTGTGTCCTATGCAGATAGTAGCCCCTGACACTCTGGTTGCTGTCGCAAACGGCGGCAAACAGAGGATCCTAGTCCTAGGTAACAATCCGGCCGCCCTCATATGCAGGTGGCGGAAGGTCCGGTGGCTAGCCGGACTGGTGAGTTTGCCGAACTGAAGCGGCAACTTGATGCGGCAGATGCCGACATCGTGCTTGTCAACAAGTGGCTTGACGAGGCACAAGGTACGTGATTTCTCCGGTTATCAGCACGTAGTAAGAGGAGCATAATGCCAGTGTCTTTAATATGCTGTGACTGCAGATGGAGCTGCGGCCGTTGAGACCCTTCGGGCGGAACTTGCCCGAGCCAAAAAGCAAGCCAGGAATAGTGATGCGGCCTCTCTGAAGGCGGCCGAAGAGCTGAGGGCCGAACAGGCTGTGTCGTGGAATTATCACGGGAGGTGTCCTCATGAAAGGACTGAGTCGCGGAGCCATCGTCATGGGTTAGCTTAAAGGGGTTAAAGCGGACAGGGGACGCGGGAGAGTTTTATACTAGTTCGGCCCCTTACGATGAAGGTAAAAGCCTACGTCTAGTTGTGATGGAATTGCTGGGGTTTCAATCGTCAGGGAACAAACACGCTTTGCCTGAGTCTCGAGTTGTTCTTTTTTCCTCTCCCTGAACCATCGCCGGGTCGTCCCCTTATATACACGGGTTGACGCCCTTCGGTTTACAGAGTCCCGAGGCCGACTCATACACGTATCCGTCTCGGTCTCTGCTTTCTCTATCTTACAATACAAGTCGTACATATTAACACAGAGTTACACCTACAGGCCCTAAACCGGCCTTGGGCCTTGGGCCTTCGTAAAATGCCACCGCCTGTCTTCATGGGCTTCTGCTTCGATGAATCACATGCGGGGTAACCCGGCCTCTCCTAGCCGGTTTACACCCATGGGTAATATCCCCAACATTAGGCCCCAGATTGATTTGAACTGGTTCATGTCAATCATCCCTGCTTTAAGAAAGTTCCTTCTTTAGTTTCTTCATATATCTCTGTAAACCGCCGTGACGTCACCTTCCAAACCGTAGTAAACCGTCCTGATGTTATCTGTTTTTTGAGACTGTACATATCCCATCTTTGTTACTAAGTTTCCAAAGATTGAGGCAATCCGCCTTGACAACCCCTCATTTTCCGGGTTCCGCGATTCTCGCGCCCGCCGTTTGTATTCGTCTTATAAATAAGGCCGAGGGGTCGCTGTCTCTTTCCCCCTCGTGCTTCCTTACGACGTCATCTTCCTCACGCCGCCGGACCTCTGAAGCTCTGCCGCCGCCGTCGTCTTCTGCTCCAACCCAGGCCGCTGCATCAACCTGTTTGCTTCAGACAACTGCGGCAAACCTCCGCCGTCTCCTCATGCACTTGTGAGTCTTTCCTTCTCCGCCCTAGATTCGTTCCTAGGGTTCGGTGTTCTTCTGCGCGAGGCCGATATTTTTTCTGAAATATTGCATGTCGCTAGATCCAAAATTCCTGTACTGAACTGCAGAACGTGTTTCTCCTTTACTTTAGACATCCTTAGACTTACATCTTCATCACTAGATCTGGCGGTTTAACCCTTTTAAAAAACAACGACCCGGTAGATACCATTAGTCCCCTAGTTGAACCCCTGATATGTTTCACCGCCACTGTCCTTATCAGTAAACTCCGGTTTACCAGTACGCGTGTACTTTTATATCACTGCCTAGCTATCCACTATAGATCTTAAACCGGCAATAATGTTTCAGAGTTTCATCACCATGGCCAAGCAAGTGTACGAATGCAACTGGGCCGCTTCGCGAGTAACCGAAGAACTGTTGAATAACTTTCTTGCTACGGGCGTGTTAGCCAAGAAAGAGGTCATCCATTGGAGGGTTCCTGATCCGGAAAACCATCCCACTCCTGAAGATGGAGAAGTAGTTGTCTTTGCGGATCACTTAAACCGGGGCTTCAGCCCTCCCGGCTCCAAATTTTTCAGAGGTGTGCTGGCCAGCTTCCAACTGCGCCCCCAAGACATCGGGCCTAATTCTGTAACCAACATCTGCCATTTCCAAGTTTTCTGCGAAGCCTATCTGCAGGAAGAGCCTACGGTAGAGCTATTAAGAGATTTCTTCCACTTAAACCGCCGTACTGAGTTTCCAGATGGACCCAATACAGAATTGGGCGGGATGGCTATCCAAAAGAGAAAAGAAGTCATGTTTCCCCATCCGAAACTACATAGCCATCCCAAAGAATGGAACCAGACCTGGTTTTATTGCAGAGACACCTCACCCTCTAAAGAAAATCCCTTGCCGGGTTACCGTCCGGAACATCTGAGCAACACACACCCGTTTCCTTCCAGACTGACTGCCAAGGAGAGACCTAGTTATGCCCCTCAGCTATCAAAACTCAGGGCTTTCATGGCAAATGGGTTGACAGGAATAGACTTTGCTCGCTGCTGGATAAGCTGGAGCATTCTGCCCCTAAGCCGGCACTCCGGTTTAATGTGTGAGTATACTGGGAGTCTGCAAGATGCTCAGCGGCATATAGACATTCAGTTGACAGACGCGGAGGTGACGGAAGCCGTGAGGAAGATGTTGAACGAGTCAGAAACTGCCTGCGCCCAGACCGGACTTCTCCCTTTCTGCACCCTGAACAAACCGCCTGCTGTAAGATTCATGCAATCTTTCATCTTATTTTACCTTTATCCAGGCATGTGCTGCAACTTGACTATCTTTTTTTTGACAGGGCGACAATCCATTTTGGAAGAAGAAAACGAAGGACAAACCGGCGAAACCACAACGCCCGAAGAGCAAGGCTGTGAAGAAACCTGCTAAGAGAAGAACCGCTGCCTCTTCTGACCCACCAGCTGATGACAATGTGGGTAACTCGGATTTAAAAGTAAAATTTGATTCGCTTGGTTCGTTTTTCGTACATCTCATTGATAATGATTTTTGTCAGGAGGATACTGAAGTCAGCCAGCCTGACGCTGTAGAGGTAATCATCCTTTCTTCTGAATCAGATCCTTTGCCAATATTAAGAACTAGTCGTGTAAACCGGAAAGTGAAATTCTCTCATCCTCTTGCTTATCTGGATCCAAACTTTCTTGTGAAGACACAACAACATGAGGCCCGTCGCACAACTCGTCATAGCGGCCAGGTAGTTACTTCCACCGGTTTGCGGCCACTCCGGTTCGGAAACATCGCTCCGAGGTCTCTTGTCTCTTTGGTACTTTTTACCTCAAAATGAATTGTTTCTCGTCACTCTCTTAATCCGCCCGTTTCCGGTTTACCAGGGCACTTCTCACTCGTCTTCTGGCGAATCGTCAGCCAGTCAACTTCCACCTCTCAAGACAGTGCTTGGGTGAGTTATACTTGTTGTATGCTTTTAGATTATTTAAATGTACTGTATTGACCCTCATATTGTATTTTTTCTCAGCGCCAAGCCCAGACCCAGCAAAAAGGCACGGCCGAACAAAACTGCTGATGAAGGTGCTGCTGTTCCGGAGGAGACTCTGAACCTGGACGAAGCTGACATTGATGCTATGCTTACTGATCCGATTCCGGAAGACCACGACTTTGCTGCGAAACGAATGGAGACCGATGCTACGAATTGCGCCGATCCGCCCGCGAGCCCTGTTCGAGCCCATGACAACCCGGCGAGCCCAACAAGAGCCCCAGAAGATGAAGATGTGGTGATCACTGGTACTGGCCGAACCTCTCCTGGCCGTCCAGTCGCTTTGTCGAAGCATACCGGCAAAGAGGAATCGTCGGTATTTGAGAAAGACAAGTGGAGCACCGATCTATCGAATTACGCCCAGCTCAGCGCTCAAGATATTCACTCTAGCTTTCTGAACCGGTTGTATTCCAGTCGAGATTATGAAGCCAGCCTGGTGAACTTGATGAAGGAACGATATGAGGTAACTTTCATAGCTGTTCTCCGTTTGTACTCCATTGCCGCTTTATGAACTTGAGTAGCCTTCAAGTGACGACTTAGAAGATCCTTCTAAACCGGGACTTTAGTAATATCTGCATGCTCCCAATAATCTTAATCTTGCTGCTGTAGCCCCCAAGGGTTGGTTTAATTTTTAAGAAAATGAACCGGGACTTTGTAGAAAATTTGCTGAGCAAATACGCATTAGCCCCCAAGTGTCAAGCTTAATACCTGTATTCTGCTTGGGACTTTGGAAAAAAAATTCTGGTAAACAGAAAATACGCATTAGCCCCCAAGTGCCAAGCTTAATACCTGTATTCTGCTTTGGACTTCAAATATATCTTGTGTTCTCATCATATGGTTGTCTCCTTATAGGCTGAGCTGAGCAAGAAGGAGACTCAAACCGCCGATCTGCGTGAGAACCTCCGCTCCCAACAAGCCGAAACCTCCAAGGCCAAGGAAGAGCTAAACAGCGCTCTAGGCGCTATGGAGAAACTCAAAGAGGGTTTCAACAAAGAGCGGGCGGATTGGGAGGCTGAGAAGGCCGGTTTGATGAAAAGGGCTGTGAATGCTGAAGCGGCTCTCAAGCCGGTTATTGATGAGCTAACCAACGTGCAACGGCAGGTCCATGCCATGACGGCTGCTGTATTCGGTAAGTATTCTGGACTTATACTTTCAGCGTATCCTTTGATGTATTCGTCAGTTTATCATTACTAATTTATGCAGGAACTCGTATCAGCCATCTGGGCTCAGATGTGCAGAAGAAACTGAAAGCCGCATACACTCTGATAGAGCAGCTGTACACCGGAGCCCAGCGGATTATCTGCACTGCTTCGCACAACAATCCTCCCCCAACTTTGATCAAGGACACGTTGGAAAGGCTATCCATACTTCCTGCCCGGGTTGATGAGCTAAAGAAGTCTGCCGCGAGAACCGGCGCTCTGGCCGCCCTGATCCGTGCAAAGGCGTGGGTGCCTGATTTTGATCCGGTGGAGGCAGCTCAAGGCTACCCCAGCTTGAAAGAAGACGGGACCGAATTTGGCAAAGAGGATCTCCGGACCATAAACCGGGAAGTGCGCCCATTGGCCTACCAACTTGTTGAGGAGGCGGATCTGTCATATTATCAAGCAAATTATGACGACAAGAACAAGCGGGTGGCTGCACCGATTCCCGAAGCGCAGAATTTGATTATGCCAATCCTTAAGCATACCTACGCCCCTGACATTGAACCGTCCCTGCTTATAAGTGATGAAGCTGTATTCCCAGCCCTAACTGGGATCGACTGGGCAACTATGGACTTCCAGCTACTAGGTAGGGAAGAAGAAGCTGAACCGGCGCGAGATGATTCGCAGCCATCAGGCCAAGCTGATTACCAACAATGAACCGGCGGCCGGTTTGGTCGTCCGACTGCTTCATCCTGTCCTTAAAACAATTTATCCTTGTGGGTTTTGAAATGCCTTGTAATAGGCTAGGAACATACTTTCGTCTGGTATGCCTTCGCGCATCTTTATCTATGATTGACGCTTGCTTTTAATCCGGTATGATTATCCATAGCTATTGTTTCAAGCTGTGTTTTGTGACCTTTAAGTCCAATACTGGCGAACCAACGTTGTGATGAGGGTTATAACCCTGCCCCGGAGAATAAATACCTCCTGCTATATGATGTCAGTTTGTCATAGACTGCTCCGGATTGTGACAAACACCGGTGTATTCCATACTGGTGACTTTGAGTCAAAACCAGACCGGGCTGATAGCCTCCAGATTAGTATTCGAGCATGTAGTAACAACTTGTAGTTGACAGCTCGACCGGCCGATAAACACCGGTTTAAAATCATAAGTTTCTATCAAGAGAAAAACAAATCTCAACAAAGGCAAATAAAACCGTTGTAGTCGAGGCTTTTCATGGGCTGCCAGGCCACTGAATTAAACCATTTGGCAAAGCCTTTTAAGATGGTCCTCAATCCTTAACCAATCATCGTTTTAACTTGACAAGTTTAGGGTCTTATTTTAGAGTAACTTGTCAAAGTTCGAAGGGTCATACCAGGTTTACCTGGGCGGAGTGACTTACTTAAAGAGGCAGGTTAACCCGGGGTTTTAGGTGTATACACCAGGCTTCCAAGCCACGGCTTGATAGCCCGTTACAAGTGTAGATTCTAAGTTCATTGCGACAGCAAAGAATCCCCAAGTAACATTTTGAGCTGTGCTCAGTGAGTGCCTATGTTTGAGCTGTTGTGATACAACACTCTCTTTGGCCCCAGATTGCTTTGGCTTTTGAGCCCGTCAAAAGGTGTGACTGGTTCGGATACGACCAAGCCCCCGAGTGACGCTGTGGCATTGCGCCGATCAAGAGGTGTAGCTATAGTTCGAATACGACTAAGCCCCCAAGTGATGTTGTGGCATCGCGCCGATCAAGATGTAGCTATGGTTCGGATACGACCAAGCCCCCAAGTGATATAGTGTAAAGCTTTGAAAAGCTAGATGGAAGGGTAAACTGGGCGCCGCTTTAGAAGCTTGATAGAAGAAAAACAACGGATACCCCGCTTTATTATATGCATTGTCATAATATGTATAGGAAACAGAGCCTATAGCTCAAGTATAGTAAGGCCGAAGATGAGCAATATTCCATGGCCGATTGGGCTCCCTCTCCGATTTACGTGAGTCCTTGCGCTCTCGAACATCGATCAGGTAGTATGATCCGTTGTGCAGATTTTTGCTGACCACAAAGGGCCCTTCCCAAGGGGGGGATAGCTTGTGCATATCCGTCTGATCTTGGATGAGTCGGAGCACCAAGTCTCCTTCTTGAAAGGTTCTGGTTTTAACCCGGCGACTGTGATACCGACGCAGGTCCTGCTGATAAATCGCCGAACGGGCTGCTGCCAAGTCTCGCTCTTCATCCAACAGGTCAAGGGCCTCCTGCCGTGCCTGCTCATTATCAGCTTCAACGAATGCCGCTACTCGAGGTGAATCATGACGGATGTCACTAGGAAGAACTGCTTCCACTCCATAAACCATGAAAAACTGCGTGTATCCCGTCGATCTGTTGGGCGTAGTATTGATGCTCCATAACACTGAAGGTAGCTCCTCTACCCAACAACCCGGCGTCCGTTGCAAAGGAACCACAAGCCGGGGTTTGATGCCTCTTAGAATCTCTTGATTGGCTCTTTCTGCTTGACCATTGGATTGGGGATGAGCCACCGACGATACATCAAGCCGGATGTGCTCACGTTGACAGAACTCCTCCATAGCACCCTTTGACAGATTGGTACCATTGTCAGTTATAATGCTGTGTGGAAAACCAAACCGGAAGATCACCTTTTTGATAAACTGAACCGCCGTGGCTGCATCACACTTGCTAACTGGCTCTGCCTCTACCCACTTTGTAAACTTATCAACTGCCACCAAAAGGTGGGTCTTCTTGTCCTTGGATCTTTTGAAGGGCCCAACCATATGGAGCCCCCAAGTCGCAAACGGCCAGGTGATTGGAATCATCCGCAACTCTTGAGCCGGCACATGAGCACGCCTTGAGAATTTTTGACAGCCAGCGCATCTTTTCACCAAGTCCTTGGCATCATCGTAAGCTGTCAACCAGTAAAAACCGTGACGAAACGCTTTAGCCACCAAAGATTTTGAACCGGCGTGGTGACCACAGTCTCCTTCATGGATTTCACTCAAGATTTCCCGACCTTCCTCAGGAGAGACGCAGCGCTGAAACACCCCTGTTGTGCTGCAATGATGTAATTCTCAATTGATAATAGTCATAGACTTGGACCGCCGGATTATCTGTCTAGCCAAAGTCTCATCCTCTGGTAACTCGCCTCGGTTCTTATACGCTAGATACGAAACTGTCCAATCCAGGATAACGTGAAGAGTCGCCACGAACTGAGCCTCTGGATCAGGAATAGCCAGGTCTTCTTCTCCAGGGAGCTTGACGGACGGATTGTATAACACGTCCAGGAAAACATTAGGCGGTACCGGTTTACGCTGGGAACCCAGACGGCTTAATGCATCTGCCGCTTCATTCTTGCGCCGGTCCACATGATCCACCTGATAGCCTTTGAAGTGACCTGCAACAATATCCACTTCACGACGATATGCTGCCATGAGCGGATCTCTGGAATCCCAAGTGCCGGAGACCTGTTGGGCCACCAGATTTGAGTCACCGAAGCACATGACTCGGCTTAGATTCATCTCCTTAGCCATCCAAAGACCGTGGAGTAACGCCTCGTACTCAACTGCATTATTAGTGCAAGGGAACATCAAACGGAGAACATAACAAAACTTGTCACCTCGTGGGGAAGTTAATACGACTCCAGCCCCCGAGCCCTCCAATTGCCGGGATCCATCAAAATGAATGGTCCAATAAGTATGATCTGGTTTCTCTTCTGGCGCTTGTAGCTCCGTCCAATCATTGATGAAATCCACAAGTGCCTGAGATTTTATCGCTGTCCGAGGTATGTACCTCAACCCGTGAGGCCCGAGTTCTATAGCCCACTTAGCGATCCGGCCAGTTGCCTCTCTGTTCTGTATTATATCCCCCAACGGAGCAGAGCTGACCACCGTGATGGGATGCCCTTGGAAGTAATGCTTAAGTTGCCGGCTTGCCATAAAAACCCCATACACCAGTTTTTGCCAATGTGGGTACCTTTGCTTAGACTCGATAAGTACCTCGCTGATGTAGTAAACTGGACGCTGAACCGGATGTTCCTTTCCTTCCTCCTTGCGCTCCACCACAATAGCCACACTAACCGCTCGGGCGTTAGCTGCCACATATAATAATAATGGCTCTTTGTCAACTGGAGCAGCAAGAACCGGTGGATTGGCCAGCTGTTGCTTTAAGTCCTCAAACGCTTCATTAGCGGCATAACTCCAGACAAAATCATCCGTTTTCTTCAGCATCTGATACAAAGGGATGGCCTTCTCGCCAAGGCGACTGATAAAACGGCTCAACGCGGCAATCCAGCCTGCCAGGCGCTGAACATCGTTAATACACTTTGGTTTAGCCAGAGAGGTGATGGCTTTGATCTTTTCCGGATTAGCTTCTATGCCCCTGTTAGACACCAGAAAAACCAGGAGCTTGCCCGCAGGTACACCGAAAACGCACTTGGCCGGATTGAGCATCATTTTGTAAATCCGCAGGTTATCAAAGGTTTCCTTCAAGTCGTCAATCAGCGTCTCCTTCTTCCTTGACTTCACCACGATATCATCCACATAAGCGTGAACGTTGCGGCCGATCTGTTCATGAAGGCAATTCTGTACACACCGTTGATAAGTCGCCTGGGCACTCTTGGGCCAAAAGGGCATGGACACATAGCAGAAGGCTCCAAAGGGAGTTATGAAGGCTGTTTTCTCCTTGTCCTTAACCGCCATCTTGATCTGATGATAACCAGAGTATGCATCCAAAAAACTCAAACGCTCGCAACCCACCGTAGCATCAATAATTTGATCAATACGGGGGAGGGCAAAAGGATCTGCTGGACAATCCTTGTTGAGATCAGTGTAATCCACACACATACGCCAAGTACCGTTCTTTTTAAGAACCAGCACTGGATTAGCCAACCACTCAGGGTGAAAAACTTCCACGATAAATCCGGCTGCCAAGAGTCTGGCAACTTCCTCTCCAATAGCCTTGCGTCTTTCTTCATTGAACCGGCGGAGAAACTGCTTGACCGGTTTATACTTGGGATCAACATTAACAGTGTGCTCAGCGAGTCCTCTCGGTACACCTGGCATTTCAGAAGGTTTCCATGCAAAGATGTCCCGATTCTCACGGACGAACTCGATGAGCGCGCTTTCCTATTTCGGGTCCAGGTTAGCGCTGATGCTGAACTGCTTGGACGAATCGCCGGGAACAAAATCAACAAGCTTAGTCTCATCAGCCGTTTTAAACTTTAAGGCCTGATCCTGCTCTGTAGTTGGCTTCTTCAATGAAGTCATATCCGCTGGATCAACATTGTCTTTGTAATATTTCAACTCCTCTGTCGCACAAACCGACTCAGCATAAGCCGCATCACCTTCTTCACATTCCAGAGCGATCTTACGGCTCCCATGCACAGTTATAGTCCCCTTGTGACCTGGCATCTTGAGCTACAGATAGACATAACACGGCCGCGCCATAAACCTAGCATAAGCCGGTCGCCCAAACAGAGCGTGATACGGGCTTTTGATTTCACCACCTCAAAGGTTAAGACCTCCGCTCTTGAGTTGTATTCATTTCCAAAAGCCACCTCCAGGGCTATCTTACCAACGGGATATGCTGATTTACCAGGCACCACACCATGGAATACTGTACCGGACGGTTTAAGATCCTTATCTGTCAACCCCATGCGACGGAAAGTTTCGTAATACAGGATATTGATACTACTCCCTCCATCCATGAGTACTTTAGTGAACTTATAACCTCCCACCTGAGGTGCCACCACCAGCGCTAGATGACCCGGATTGTCAACTCAGGGAGGATGATCCTCTCGACTCCACAGAATAGGCTGCTCAGACCAGCGTAAGTACCGAGGGACTGCCGGATCAACTGAATTTACTGACCTCTTATGAAGCTTCTGATCGCGCCTGTCCAGGCTAGTGGTGAAGACGTGGTACTGCCCACCATTCAACTGCTTCGGGTTGCTCCGGTACCCTGACTGCTGCTGCTGTTGCTGATTTCCTTGATTGTGATAACCACCCTGGTTTCCCTGACTGCCTTGATTTCCATGCCCGTTCTGGTTGCCGTGAAAATCTGAACCGGAGCTGCCCCCGTCATGGCCCGATCCATGAGACCCGTTGCCTGAACCGTCACTCGGTCCGTGATCATACCGGAAGGAATTGGAATTTTGGAATTCCTGCATGATATAGCAATCTTTCCAGAGGTGTGAGGATGGATTCTCCTTCGTCCCGTGCTTCGGGCAAGGCTGATTTAACAAGTGAGACAGGCGGTCCGGGTTAGGACTCAGTCCCCCGCCGCTCTGAGGCGGTTTACCCTTACGCCGTTGGCCCTTGCCTTGTGAACTGGTATTAGCCACAAAGTCCGTATTATGATCCGCTTTGCGCTTTCCACCGTTCCCGTGACCTGCCGGGTTTTGGTGTTGCCCCTTGGCGTTGCCGCTCCTTCTTCCCTTCCCCGTCTTCTCATCGTCAGATTCGGGATCCTTGGCACTATCAGAGTCAGCATACTTCACAAGAGCCGCCATAAGTGTTCCCATGTCATTGCAATGACCTTTGAGCCGTCCCAACTTCAACTTCAGAGGTTCAAACCGGCAAATGCCTTCCAAAGTTAAAATTGCAGTATCCGCGTTGATGCGGTCTGATGAATGCAAAATCTCCGAGACCCAGCGCACCCAACGGGTTGTTGATTCCCCTTCCTCTTGGACACAGGCAGCTAGATCCACAATCGACATTGGCTGCTGGCATGTATCCTTGAAATTCTGGATAAACCGGGCTCTCAACTCGGCCCATGATCTGATAGAATTCGCTGGTAAACCTTTCAGCCAAGTACGGGCGGTACCCTCTAACATCATGGTGAAGTATTTTGCACATGCCGCATCGTCCACGTCCAGCATCTCCATGGCCATCTCATAGCTTTCAACCCACGTCTCGGGGGACAGATCGGCAGTGTAATTTGGCACCTTGCGCGGGCCCTTGAAATCCTTGGGCAGACGCACGTTTCGCAGCGCTGGGACTAGACATGGCACCCCCAATGAGCTAGTAGTAACCCCTGGTTCCGTTGATGTGATCGGGTGAACCGGAGTAAAATGACGGGCATCATGCTGTGCTGCTAACTCGGCCTCCCTTCGTGCTCTGGCCCTGTCCACCACTTCCTGAGCGTCACCGGCGCCGCTTGCCGGGTTGTTGCCGCAGGCCAGATCACGGTTCCGTGCGTTGCTTGACACCGCTGGTTCCTCTATACGCCTGTTGTAACTCCGGTTTGGACGGGGAGTGGAGTGGATCCGATCGCGACTATATGAGTACGCCTCCTGCTGAACCAAAGCTGTCTGAAGAAGTTCTCTCACCCGACGCGTCTCGATCGCCGCCGGGGATTCACCTTCGATTGGGATGGCAGCCAGCTGTGAAGCAGCAGCAACAATGTTATCCATAGGATTGGAATAGTGACCTGGCGGTGTCGGGGCATGCAGAACCACAATGTTGTTCTGACGAGGCGGATCCGCCACACGTGGTTGAACCGGCGCCTCCGCCCCAGGTGCCTCTGCCTGGTTCACCGCTGGCGGGTTGCCGGTCCCTGCTCCTGGGGTGTTGAAGAGATTCCTAGCGTCGTAAACCGGCGGCAGGCGGGATCGGTACCTCCTTTTCAGGACTTCGTTTGATGCGTTCTGATCCAGCATAATTTGATAAGCCTGGGCCTCTAAAGTGGCCCGCTCCGCGGCCATCCTGGCATCCTCCGCCGCCAAGTCGGCTTTAGCTTGGGCGATCTGATCTTTTACCTTTGCAATTTCCGCGTTGTGTGCATCCTGATCCGCTGGGTTAACCTCCGCCATCAGCGTCGCTAATGTGTCAAACAACTCAGATAAAACATGGGCCGGCGGTCGCACAAAGCCTGCTGCCCTGGCTGCCGTCGGCGCTGCTGACCCGGAAAACAACGCCGCTGCGGTCGAAGAACGAAGCGCTGGTTGCGTACCGGCCATGAAGATTGCGACTCGGTTTGGTAAATCAAGGGAGTCCGGAATACTGTCACCATCGGAACAGCCCCCGGTCTGACCATCTTGCAGCTGATATAGTGACTCGGTCTCTCCGGTTGATGACTCGCCGTCGGAATAGATGACGGTCTCACCAGCAGAATCCGGTCTGTCCTCAGATTCCCTCCCGTGTATGACTCCCACGAAGGCACGCTTCCTGGCAGGCTTGACCTAGGCAGATCTCGCACGCTGAGCCGTTTCGACGAGGTCGGTGCAGATTTCCGGCTCAGGGCCCGGTCCGTCGATCTTGCCAATGAAAACGTGTATGCCACCGAAGGGGACCCGGTACCCGTACTCGATTGAGCCGGCCTCGGGGCCCCCAGCCTGCATCGTCGATGTAGATCTTGCCGCGATGACTCTTGGTCATCCGGCCCACAGCATAACCCTGGAGTCCTTCAAAGCTGCCCCCTAAGAACTTGAAACCATCATGCGATAGCCCCACGGTGGGCGCCAACTGTCGTGGAATTGTCACGGCAGATGTCCTCATGCAAGGACTTAGTCGCGGAGCCATCGTCATGGGTTAGCTTAAAGGGGTTAAAGCAGACAGGGGACGCGGGAGAGTTTTATACTAGTTCGGCCCCTTACGATGAAGGTAAAAGCGTACGTCTAGTTGTGATGGAATTGCTGGGGTTTCGATTGTCAGGGAGCAAACACGCTTTGCCTGAGTCTCGAGTTGTTCTTTTTTCCTCTCCCTAAACCATCGCCGGGTCGTCCCCTTATATACACGAGTTGACGCCCGTCGGTTTACAGAGTCCCGAGGCCGACTCATACACGTATCCGGCTCGGTCTCTGCTTTCTCTATCTTACAATACAAGTCGTACATATTAACACGGAGTTACACCTACAGGCCCTAAACCGGCCTTGGGCCTTGGGCCTTCGTAAAACGCCGCCGCCTGTCTTCACGGGCTTCTGCTTCGATGAATCACATGCGGGGTAACCCTGCCTCTCCTAGCCGGTTTACACCCATGGGTAATATCCCCAATAGGCTACCATTGCCAAAGTAAGGAGAAGATGGCCAAGATGGCCGTTGAGTTAAAGGATGCCGCCGAACGGTACCGGCTTCTTGAAAAGGAAAACCAAGCGAAGGCGACGGATCTGGAGAAGGCCATGGTAGCAGCCAGGGAAGCCCGCTCGAAGATCAGAGCGTCGAAGGAGGAGCTGCGTCAAGCTGGAGATATCGCAGCTGCGAAGCCCTTCTTGCTGCGGACGAAGTTCGGAGATCCAAAGTATGCCCCTCTTGATCAGCTATGGAGTTCTGCGGACGCGTATGCAGATCTGTCAGCCAGTGCGGCTGATGCAGCTGAGTACTTCAAGGATCAAAAAGATCGTGAAGTGGAAAAGCTATTCTGGTCGCAGTTCCATGGTCCAGCGCGTCCGCTGCTGTTAAATGAGCGCATGACCGAGTGGGCCGAGCTCCATAGGTTGTCTGGGCTTGCCATGGGGTCTGTTGTGGATCATCTGTGGCCGAGAGGGGCACGGCCGAACAGTTATTTTGGTTTGGTGCAGCAGTTCCTTGGTGTCGTGCCGCGCATCGACGCTATGAAGAGGTCGGCGTGCACCGAGGGTGCGCGGATGGCGCTTTCCCGTGTCAAAACATACTGGGCAGAGATGGAGGCCACCGCAATTGCAACCCCGAGTTCGGCCGTTAGCCGAGTAGCTACCGAGCACTACTTTGACGAAGTCCTTGAAGGTGCTCGTTCAATAGAAGCTCAGTGCTTGAAGAATATTATGTTTTAGTGACATGTATTCCCATTGAAAAACAATGTTTTACTGAATTATAAAGGCTATTTTTATACTTTTGCCTGAAAGTATTATGATGCCTCCTGTGCGGCCGTTTATGTATATATATATATATATATATATATATATATATATATATATATATATATATATATATAACCTGAAAGTTTGCAGTCGTCGGCTTCAGCCCCCACGCATATAATGCGGGGGTGTTCGCAGAAGACACGTGTTCACACTTGATCCAATGTCTTGGTCCATTAAGGAGGTGATAGCGCAGCGAACTAGGCAATCGGACTATATTGCTTTAACACTTTCACTTAGCCATAGGAGTTTGACAGTGGGGCTACTATATAGCCCCTGGTGGCTCCGCGCTCGTCCGAATACGGGGCGCGTACATGCCTGGCCGGGAAACGGCCCTTCGTTAATGCGGAGGAATCCCGAAAATTCCGCAAGGTCATCGAGTGGTTGACCAGTCTCGCGCTTTATCATGACAGTCAGTTTTCGGCTTTCTCTACAGAGGTGCTCGTCCGGCCGAACCAGGGCACAATCGCAGTAGTTCTCCTGGTGCCGCCTTAGCCGATAGAGCGAACGTAAGGTAGCAACACAGGAGCCAGGCAAACCCAACATTTGACCAAAGACATGATTCGGAGCTGATGCATATAAGGCCTAACTCGCGACGCCGAACACTCCCTAAGGTATTCGGTCTTTGAAATATATACCGGGCTAAATGATGCCCTTGGATAATGAGCCCCTAGTGTCCGGGTACGAGCAATATTCTGACGTGGCCACATGCCAAGAATGTCAGCATCCTTCTTGATTGTATGGAGAATCCGAAGGATGTGAACAACAGAAGACAGTAAAAAAGGTTGACGCAGGGTCTTAATCTAAAGAGAAACCTTTGGACGGGCCCCTGCTGCACGTCTGCGCCTGTGTCTCCATTGTGCCATATCCTGGACGGGTGTAGCACGATTGTCATCTGTAAAAGAGAGAAACTTAGTTGAAAGTTGTCGTGCAAAAATTTGGCTAGTATAAATAAACCAATGAAAAGTCAAGATGGGTAAGGTTGAGCCGAATTAACGCTAAGAAGCCCCTGGTTTCCTTTATAAGGGTATAACCATCAAACCAATCTCTATCCAATGATTAGTCGGACTCGTCTAACCGTGTCCGTGGTCTTAACGACCGGTCATCTGTTTTGGTGGTGAGGCCGCCTAGTGTCCGGCTGTTAAAGCAGCCGTACGTTCTTAACGACCGCTCAACGTTTCCATGTACTGTGATGATGCCACGTGGACCGGGCATTTTAAGCTTGAACAAAGCGTAATGCGGTATGGCATTAAAACGAGCGAAAGCCTCTCGTCCGAGTAGTGCTTGATAGCCACTTCGGAATGGAGCAATGTCGAAGGCTAACCTTTCGCTTCGGAAGTTGTCAGGCGAGCCGAACACAACCTCTAGTACTAGAGAGCCCGTGCAGCGGGCCTCTGTGCCTGGTATTACTCCCTTGAAGGTAGTATTACTCTGGCTGATTTTTGTTGGGTTTAACCCCAGTTTGTGGATGGTGTCCTAATATATCAGATTTAGACTACTGCCGCCGTCCATAAGGACTCGTTTGAGATGGTATCCGTTTATTATTGGGTCCAGCACCAAGGCCGCTGATCCTTCATGCCGGATGCTTGTTAGGTGATCCTGGCGATCGAAAGTGACCGGGCAGGCCGACCAGGGGTTGAACTCAGGGGTAACGGGCTCTATGGCTCGTGTATTTTGGAGTGCATATTTGCTTCTCCTCTTTGTCACATGGATCACGTTTACTGTTTTTACTTCTGGTGGGAATATTTTCTGTCCCCCAGTGCTTTGCTGGCGAGGCTCATCCTCGTCTTCGCTCAGTGTGTCCTCCCCCTTGTGTTCGGCGTTTAGCTTGCCGGCCTGCTTGAAGACCCAGCATTCTCTGTGGGTATGATTTGTAGGTTTATCGGGGGTGCCGTGGATCTGACATAGTTTGTCTAGAATCTTGTTTAGGCTGGTCGGTCCATCTCTGCTGCCTTTAAAGGGCTTTTTCCATTGACCCGGTCGAGAGCCCCTGAATCCGGCGTTTACCGCTGTGTTATCTGGGCTGTCTTCTTTATTCCGACGCTTGTTTTTACTGCGTCGTGGTTTTCCATTGCCATCCCTAACTTCGGATGTGCTTGGGTCGCTGGTGCTGCTTCGGGCTAACCAGTTGTCCTCGCCCACACAAAAGCGGGTCATGAGGCTTGTTAGGGCTGCCATTGTTCTCGGTTTTTCTTGGCCGAGGTGTCTAGCAAGCCATTCGTCTCGGACGCTGTGCTTGAAAGCTGCTAAGGCTTCGGCATCCGGACAGTCAACAATTTGGTTCTTCTTAGTGAGAAACCTGTTCCAAAGCTTGCGGGCTGACTCTCCGGGCTGTTGAATTATATGACTCAGATCGTCTGCGTCCAGAGGTCGGACATAAGTCCCTTGGAAATTGGCCCGAAAAGCATCCTCGAGCTCCTCCCAACTTCCAATGGAGTTTTCGGGGAGGCTTTTCAGCCAGTGCCGAGCTGGTCCTTTGAGCTTGAGGGGCAAGTATTTGATGGCATGGAGATCGTCTCCGCGAGCCATATGAATATGGAGGATAAAGTCCTCAATCCAGACCCCTGGGTCTGTGGTCCCGTCGTACGCCTCTATGTTCACTCGTTTAAATCCTTCTGGAAATTCATGGTCTAGTACCTCGTCGGTGAAACATAGGGGGTGTGCGGCACCCCTGTATTTAGCTGTACCATGGCGTTCAGACGGTTGTGATATTTGGTGTTGGCTGAGTGCTGGAGCGCGTTTCCTTGATCCGTAAATGGATCTGGTTGCGCCGGCCCTTTGATGAGAGTCCTCGTGTGGGTCATGTACTGACTTATGTGCGGCCTCGTTGGCCGCTCTATCGCGGCCACGAGGTCGTCGATCCGACCGGTCGGCGGTTTTATTTTTTGGCTGTGGGGGCTCTAAGGCCTCATCGTCGAATTCAGACAGCAGCTTTCGCTTTGGGTAGCTCTTCGTGTGGCGACTGCCACCATACTTTTCTGCCGTATCGAGCACTTTGTTCCATCTACTGTTGAGTGTGTTTTGTGCGGCCGTGAGCCTTTGTTTCTGCTTCTTCAGACTTCTTGCAGTGGCGATAAGCCTTTCTTGCTCTAGCTGCCTTTCTGGGATGATGCGTTCATCGTCATCCGGACTGTTATCTTCTCCGGAGACGGGTTGATTGGCTTGACGCTCGGCGTCGCCGTGTTCGGACAGCGGCTCCGTACTTTGTTCGTCGTCCGCTGGCTCACCCTGCTCTATCGCTGGGTCAATTTGGTCGTCGTTTCTTCTTGCGATGTTATCGCCGTTTTTGCTGAGGCGGGATTTGGAGCGGCGCCTACGGCACCGCTTTGATTGCTTGTCGAGGGAGCTATCTCTCGCTGCATCCTTCCGTTCCTCGTCATTATTTTCCTTGGGTGTATCCACCATGTATATGTCATGTGATGAAGTGGCAGTCTAGCGCCCTACTGGCGGTGGTTCCTATTCGTCTCCTGCATCGTTGTCCATACCATCGATGTCTTGGGAGTCGATGGTGGGTGGGGAGTGAATTTCTTCGTTATCCGCATCCCATCCTAGCCGAACATAGTTTGGCCAAGGTTCTCCTGACAGGGAGAGAGACTTTAACACTACTAGGAAAAGGCCTACTAATGGCGCACCTAATTTGGCCATTAATGGCGCATTAGTGGTGCGCCATTAGTAGCACGCCATTAGTATATTTTACTAATGGCGCACCACTGGTGCGCCATTAGTATGTGGTATACTAATGGCGCACCCCAGATGCGCCATTAGTATATACAACAGTGCGCCATTAGTATGCCTCCCAGGGGGCCATGTATACCCAGGTGCTTTGGCATACTAATGGCGCACAACAACAGGATGCGCCATTAGTAACTTCGGCATACTAATGGCGCACTGTTTAGTGATGCGCCATTAGTATCCTTTGGCATACTAATGGCGCACTATGATGTGATGCGCCATTAGTATGAATATTAGGTTTTTTTATTTTTTTATTTTCTGTTTTTTGCACAGGTTACAAAATGTATAATTGGACAAAATATAGACAGCACACATCAACAACAGATTCATCGAATACAATAGAAGATTAGTCTCTGAATACAATTCATCATTTTAGTCTCCGAATACAATTCATCATATTAGTCTCCGAATTGAAAAGACCGAACAAAGATAGAACATTATATTACAAGTCTCGAGACCGCGAGTTTGTCTTCACATTACAAGTCGATATCGATCATCTAAACTACCATCACATAGAAGAGAGCTGCGGTCATCACGATGAGCATCATCACGATGAAACTCGTCTTCATCCGGTTCCTCCAACGCTCCCTCCCCTCTCCCGCTAGATAGCGGGCGTATCTAGATTCGGCCTCGGCCCTAGTGGCGTACCCTTTGTAACTGTTACCGCTGAATCGGTGAACCTGTCTCCGACACTCCTCCCAGTCGTCGTAGACTCCGGGAACCTTACCCTTGTACACGACATACCACGGCATCGCTATGCAGTAGCCAAACGAAACGTTAGTACCAATTCACAGACAATACATAAGCAATATATAAGTATGCAACAGAACGATCGGAAGAGAAAAGCAAGACATTAATAGCATCGATTACATCTAAGTTGAAGGACTCTCGAAACCAAAGAGACATACTACAAGTTCATTAAAGTTTAATTACAACATGAGCCAATCGATGTTTCAGAACTAGACACAGCATCACTGCTTTCGACTCGACTCAAGGGACCGGAGCGTGGATGAAGCCGCCGTCTATCGTGGGAGTCATGAAACAACGGGCGTTGTCAGCCTGCATTTGTAGGATTGTGTCGATGTCACTGTTGGACGGTTGATTTCTGAGGTAGAACTGCCCCGAGGTACGAAGGACATCTTGATGGATGATTTCCGCAAACTCCGACTGGATGCGAAAGAATTCTTGTCTGATGTCCGCGTCCTGGATTGCCGACACGCTCGCGGCCCAATCTTTGAGTCTACTCGGTAGCAGAAGTTGATGATGGTCCCGTACGATCGCCCGCATGTGATGGATGGCGTAGTAGGCACCCTTCTGACCGCCAGGCGGCTGCTTGACGCAGCAGAACGTCGTATTGTGGGAGAACACGTGCTTGCCGTACTTACGAATAGGCCTGGTGAAGGTGCCTCCAGATTTGACGTAGCCGGGGAGAACATCATCAAGAACCTTCTTGACATTTGTGTAGTCTACGTTCGACTGACGGTCCGGGTCGAAATACGTGGCCATGGAATATTTGGGGCTTAGGAGGATGAGCGTGCAATGTGTGTCACTGCAGAAAACACGGAATGTTAAAAGAAAAACGATCGAAATCTAAGAATTCATATGTTACGGGGCGGTTGAGGGGAGGACTTACTCGGGAAAGTAAGGCACGAGGAAGTTATCCTTATCTTGGTTTGCCAGAATGACGCCTTCGAGGTAAGAACTCGCGACTTGCCGGTCCCCAGCGCTGCCCAAGATCTTGGCACGCATGTAGAAGGGGTCGACTATCACGATGTCCGGGGTCTTGTCGCGAATGATCCGCATCTCCATACTCAGCGAAAATAGCCGAACGAAGGTGTAGTGCAGCGGATGAAGGTTCAACATAGCGTGGATGTCATCAAACCGCAGGACGATCGTACCCCCGATGGAGTTATCCACAAAGCCCTTGCCCTCTGGCACCTTGGCCGCGAAAACCGGGTATGCCACATCCTTCTCTCCGAGACGCCGCTTCTCCAAAGAAAGAACACTGTCATGCAGACTCCGCATAGCACCGGTTGCAGCATCGAGCATATTTCTCGGTAGCATCGGCCTACCCGCCACATGCACCCTCCTCGAGATATCCGCAGTTGAAGGTGGCCCGTCCTGAGCACGGATCGTACTCGGTGCCGGCTGGCCCGCACCCTTGTTAGTCTTTCTTTTGCGTGCCTTCTTCTTCTCCTGTAATGGGACCGAGTTCTGCTCACAGACCGCCTTCTTGAGTGTGTTGGGGCTGATCATATTTCGCACCTCGCCTATCTGAGGCTCGGTGAAGTCGGCAGCTGGAGGCGTCTCCTGAGAGCTGAACTGCAGACGACGCCTGTTGCAACTTGGCTTCTCCGCGGTACCAGCTAGATCGCACACGTCTTTTGTTGGGTTGGGTTCTTGAGAAGGAGGCCCCATGAAGTCGCCACCGTCCCCATGATCGGCAAAGTACTGATCGACGTTGGCAAATGTATCGTCGTCGTCGTCGTTCTGATCCTGTGCCATATGCATGTTTGGATCCAGTGGCATAGGGATGTCCGGCACCGTTGCGGCGGTCTTGCCATGGGGCCGACTTGGCGCCGGCACGACTGGCGGTGTTGTCTTTGGGGTGGTGTCCCCCGCCCCCAAACGAATCTGGCTCTTCGGCCAAAGCAGGGGCCAGCTCAGGCAGGCGCTGAGGGTCATCACGTCATCATCGTCGGCCCCGATGGGTCGAATCGGAGGTAACAACTCGTCGCAGCCTGGCAGCACCCGAACCAGTTGAACCCTAAACAAGTTGGGTGGCATCTGGGTACCGTGGAACAAGGGGTTGCCCGGTTGAACGATTTTGCCCTTGGCGACATCGACCAACTCGTTGTTCACGAAGTGCAGGAGAGTGCACGGAACGTCGGCGGCGCCCTGCGAAAACATGTAGGGCGTTAGGGATGCCCAGTCAAAGGCAAGGAGATGAAGTCCTCGGCCGAGAGAGGCTTAATTAGTTACCGTGATGATGGCGTCGAGCTCGGCTAATGTCGAGGCACCACCAACGGCGGGCGTGCAGTTGACGGAGGGGCCGCTTGCTGCAGAGGTGCCGGCCGGCGTACACCCGGGTGCATTAAGCTCCCGTGCCGGCGTCGGAGACACCAATGCCGCCTCCGCCGGAGACACCAATGGCCCCGCCATCGCGTTCTGCGAGTTGCTGGCCGTGAAGCTAGGAATCGGGGGCGGCCCCTGTTGGCCGCCCGCAATCCACGCACTAATCCCCTGGATCAAGGTAGGCACAATGGCGGTGATCGTCGCTCCGAGTTGTTGTTGCACTTGCTCTTGGACAATCTCCGGAATCCGCGCCACCTGTGCCCTGAGTTCTTGAACCTCGCGCGCCTGGCTTTCCGAGCTGGTCTTTTTCTCCTTTCGCCCACCAGTGTTATAGTATGACGACCATTTTGTCGACAAGCCTTTGCCGGCCACACGACCAGCTGACGTCGGCTTACTGAGCTTATCCTTGTTCTTCATTACATTCAACGCCCTATTTAGAGTGGTGTCCCAAGGGTTGCTCTTAGTCGACCCCGCGCTACTGCTTTCAGTCGCCTGCGGAAGGAATGTGAACCATTTAGAAATTTGGCTTCATTAATTAGAATGCAACCATATGGAGCTAATTACGCGGGGGTGTATTCCTTACCAGAACAAGCTCAAGCGCCCTGGTCTTCGGATCCGTGGTAAGCTCCTTTGTTTTCGGGTCCTTCTTGTACCGGGCCCTGACAAAGTTCCTGGTCTGCTTGTCACCGTATTTATCGAAGAGGGGCGGTAGGCCTTGCTCGGCACGGTCCGCCTCCTCCTTGTCCCATATAGGCTCCGCCACTCTGTAACCGCCGGGACCGAGTGTGTGTTCCCCTAAGTTCAGCTCCCGCATTTCTTTCCCCCACTTACTTGATTCGGAGTTTGCGGTGCTCGAGCAATTGATCTTGAAGTCGTTGTAGTCATCTTCGGTGATCGAAGGATTTTTCTCCTTGATCTTCTCATAACTCTCACCTTTCTCGATCATTCTCTTCACATTGCTTTTCCAAGTAGACAGGGCCTTGCTCATCTTCGTGAGGGCAGCATTGTTCACTTTATTCCCTTTGAGGCTTGTGTTTTCAAATTCAGCGGGGAACTTGTATCGTTCGTGCAGCTTCGTGAAGAGGAGGTTGCGCAAATTCCCTCGGTCAGGATGCCTCAGGTTCTCGGTGTTGATCGAGACGGTGCTCCGGAGAATGCACCCGAGCTGAAGCGAGTACCCCTTGACTATTCGTTCGGGCGCCGTTGGATTCCCGTCGGAGTCCACTTCAGTAACTTCCTCCTTGAGGGTGCGGAGCACGGTCGGGCGCCGGTCCTTCCGTTGCCTCTTCGGTTGGCTGCCATCTGTGCGTGCGCCGCCATCATCAGTGGTGGCATCCTCGGCGGCACCATCAGTGGTGGCATCAGTGGGGTCATCCTCGGCGGTACCATCAGTGGTCTCAGGATCGGTGGGGAAGGCGGCGTCCTCATACAAGTGAGGTTGTTCCTCCATCTCCTGGGACAGCTTCCAGAATGGCTTGACGCCCGAACCCCCGGCCTCATCGTTGTTGGCCATGTTTCTCTCTAAATAGGAACAAAGTTTGGTCAAAAAGTTGGTTATTGTCAAGGAACAAGATCATGGTCTCATCATTTAGGGTTTGTCGACACCGAGGCATCCTAAAAGCTAAGCTTTTATCATTGAGGGTTTTTCGACGCCGAGGCACCCTAAAAGCCTAAGCTTTCATCATTTCGGTTTTTATCGACACCGAGGCACCCTAAAAGCCATGCATTAGTCACAAGTACGCCGGGGCACTTGATCCTACTTAATTAACTACTAAGATACCCCGGCCCATGCATTAGTCACAAGTACCCCATATGTCCTATTTTTAGCAAAGTCATGCTAAAATTCACGGAAAATTTCAGCATGACCTTTGCTGAAAATAGGACATATGGAGTACCCGAATTTGCCGGAACGGAAGTTAATCGACATTCCGGCAAACTCAAGGGCCTCTCGGGTGGACAAGGCAAAAAAGGCCTCCATCACAACATGGAAAATACATTGGCATGTGAAGAGGTGAAACAATATATGCATCTCCAAGCAGTATCATTCAACATTTTGGACAAAACACTACAAGCAACATGAGACACTGAAAACAATTGCTACCAATGAATCTACACTTCTATAACAAAATAAATCAGAAACTTAGTCTGTCATCATTAGGCAGCCACCATTAGTTATTCCGTTATGTTAAAGCAAATAAAACAGAGAATTGACTTGTGCAATCTGCAGGTAGCAGTAGCAGGGACGCGCAGGTTACTGCTGGTGGCATCCGAGATGTTTCACGAACGTCGGGTGTGTGCCAATGTATGCAAAGAATTGAAGATTGAAAAAGTTTCGAGCTACGCTGGAAGTTGATTGTGTGATGAGCTTCTTTTAAACGACAGTCGCTTTCAGAAAGAGATTGTTTGGTTTTTGTAATAGACTAAGTAAAGTTGTTGGAGTGAGCTGATCTCTTACATGGATAGCTTGCTTTGGTTTGGCTGAGAGCCATCCTTGTCGCTTTTACATGTGTTTGTTTTTCTTAGCTGAACCTGACAAACCTGAGGGTGCATCATCATATTTGTAATGACTGAAAATATTTACTTCAGGAAATATTTACTACTGTAGTTTCTGTTACAAACAAAAAAAAGACTGAAGTTTGTCCTAGCTATATTTCAGGATGATTTTTCAGTTGCTCATGCTTTTTACAAATTGTAGCTACTGTTTTTTATACCTAAACAAAATTGCCCTAGCTATATTTGCTACTGTTTTTATACCTAATTTTTTGCTACTGTTTTTTTAATTTGCTACTGCTTTTTTTATTTGCTACTGTTTTTATACCTAAACAAAATTTCCCTAGCTATATTTGCTACTCTTTTTTTATTTGCTACTGTTTTTATACCTAATTTTTTTGCTACTGTTTTTAAAATTGCTACTATTCTTTTAAAATTGCTACTGTTTTTTATACCTAAACAAAATTACCCTAGCTATATTTGCTAATATTTTTTATTTGCTACTGTTTTTATACCTAATTTTTTTGGTACTGTTTTTTTAAATTGCTACTGTTTTTGCTACTACCCTAATTTCCTAAAAGATTTCTAACTTTGCTAACTGTGCTAGATTTGCCCTAAAATTTACTGCCCTAACCCTAAAATTTGCAAACCCTACACCCTAAAATTTACAAAGGGGAAGGAGGAGGCCGGAGGGGGAGGGAGAGGTGGGGGCAGTACCTGAGGAGGCGGAGGAGGCCGGAGGGGACAAGGAGGAGGTCGGAGCGGCGCGGCGGTGGCGCGGACGAGGAGGAGGGCGAGGACGAGGACGACGGGGCGGCGGCGTCGGGAGAGGAGAGGGGAAGGGGATCGAGGGCGACGTCGAGGGGCGAGGAGGAGGTCGGGGCAGCGGCGTCGGGAGAGGAGAGGGGAAGGGGCAGCGGCGTCGGGGCGTCGGGGCGGAGACGAGGACGACGGGGCGGCGTCGAGGCGGCGGGGCAGCGGCGTCGGGAGAGGAGAGGGGAAGGGGATCGAGGGCGAGGGCGAGGGAGAGAGAGGGGATAGGTTATCTTCCAACAGGTACATCCATACTAATGGCGCACCTCACCCTGGTGCGCCATAAGTACATCCATACTAATGGCGCACCTCACCCTGGTGCGCCATTAGTATTTTTTTTTGATTTCTGCTCGAGCCAACAGGTTATCTTCCACCTGACCTGATCCACACCAAGTTCCCTCTACTAGCTCGACTGGTCAGCAGCCAGTTCTCACACCAGGAGGTCCTGGGTTCGATTCCCAGGCTCCACAATTTTTTTTATGCATTTAAAATGCTGTTTGATATTTATTTGTGTTTAAATATGTTCAAACTTGTTTAAATCATAACAGTAATATTTTTTATAAGACAGTAATAATTTTTTAAAAATATCATCAAACAGTAATGCCGGTGGAGCGGGGGAGGGTGCGCGGGGTGCGGGGGGCCGGTGGACCGGGGGGTGCTCGGCGGCGAGGGGGACCGGATCTGGCGAGGTGGGATAGCGATCGAGATGGAGGGGGATCGAGATCGAGTGTCCATGAAATTTAAAAATATTCATGATAGTTCAAAAAGTGCCCATGAAATACAATCGAGAAATGAAGGCTACGATTTAAATACAATCGATCTTAGCTAGCTATCTGTTCACAATCTTCTTGCCCTTCTTTTTCGCAAATGGAGTTCTTCTGTGGAACGGACGTCCTTTAGGTAGGGTGGTCCTGCTTCTTCTTGTGGTGTATGCTGCTACTTCATCATCGTCGTCATGTTCGATTCTCGGGTCGCCGTACTTGTCGAAGTCTTGCTCATTGGCTACTCCATCCATTCCGATGATCTTCCTTTTGCCTCTCCTCACGACAACACGACTGGGCTTTGACGGGTCGGTAATGAAGAAGCATTGGTCCACTTGGGAAGCCAGTACCCATGGCTCATTTTTCGCGGTGACGTTTGCGCCTGCGGTCTTGGATTTGGCTTCGGGTATAACCATGGTGGTGAAATACCGGTCTTCTTTTAGGACGCTCTTGGCCCATCTGACACGGAACATCGGGACCTTCTCTCCAGCGTAGCTCAGCTCCCAGATCTCCTCGATCCTTCCGTAGTATCTGTCCTTGTCGTTACCGGTGTAGGATTCCATCGTTACCCCGGAGTTCTGATAACCATCGCTCTTCATGTCCTTGGCCTCGGTGTAGAATGTGTAGCCGTTGATATCGTACGCCTCATAGGTCATCAGGTTGTGCTCGGCGCCCTGTGACAAGGCGAATATGAGTTGTTCTTCCGCGGAAGAATCCTCATGTAAAGGGTACGACAGAAGCTTCTGCTTGAACCAACGCGTGAAACATGAGTTGTGCTCTTTGAGTATATCTCCGTCCGTCCTCTGTTGGCCTCGGTCATTGTACGTCTTCTTAATAAAGGTTTTGTGCTCTACCACCCAAGGATCGACCACGTCTATGTGTTGTAGCGCGACTAGGTTTGCTCTTTCAAAGTCGGCGAGTCGACCCTCGAAGTCGACATGCATTTCGCGGCGACCCTCACGGTGACCCCATCCAGCGAGCCTGCCGAGGTGCCTGTTGACGGGCAGACCAACGGGGTTCTCGATGCCTAGATAATTCGTGCAGTAGGAGATGCACTCTTCGGTCAGAAAGCCCCTGGCTATGCTTCCCTCTGGACGTGACATGTTGCGAACGTATCCTTTGATGACACCATTCATCCTTTCGAACGGCATCATGCTGTGCAGGAACGTCGGCCCGAGTTGGATGATATCGTCCACGATATGGACCAGCAGATGCACCATAACGTCGAAGAATGCGGGCGGGAAGTACATCTCAAGCTCGCATAGTATCACCACGATCTCTTCCTGTAGCCTTCTGAGTTGCCTCACGCCAACAGACTTCCGAGAGATGACGTCGAAAAAGTTGCATAGGCCAAATAGCGTTTCACGGACGTGCGCGTCCATGATCCCACGGATTGCAACTGGAAGTATCTGCGTCATCAGCACGTGACAGTCGTGAGACTTCATCCCGCTGAACTTCAGCTTCGCTAGGTCTAGGTATCTGCTTATCTTCCCCGCGTAACCGTAAGGAAGTTTTACTCCTACGAGGCAGGTGAAAAACTGCTCGATCTCCTCCTGACTTAGAGTGAAGCACGCGGGAGGGTAGTCATTTCCGGTCTTCTTGGCCTTTTTGCCTTTGCGACGACTTTCCGTGTCCTGCTTCGCCTCATCATCATCATCATCATCATCATCATATATAGCGTGAAGCTCCTGCCTGATGCCCATTGATTTCAAGTCTGCCCTTGCTTTCGGCCCATCTTTGGTCCTCTCTGGCATGTTGAGCAGGGTACCAAGCAGACTCTCGCACACGTTCTTCGTGATATGCATGACATCAAGGCTGTGAGGCACACGGTGGATCTTCCAGTACGGCAAGTCCCAGAAAACAGACCTCGTTTTCCATACCTTCAGCAGCGGCTCTGGCGCCTTTCGCTTCTTTCCCGGCTCTGGCGCCTTTTGCTTCTTTCCCGGCAGTGGGCAGTCTTTCCAATTTTTCAACAGCTCGTCTATTTCCTCGCCGCTCCTCGTACGCGGGCGTCCTCGGGGTTCGGTTTCACCATCGAATAGATCCTTGCGTTTTCTCCACGGGTCATCGTCGCGAAGCCACCTTCGATGTCCCATGAACACGGTTTTCGAAGACCCGGGATCTCTATCTAGCTGGCGATACGTTGTGTCATCCATGCACCTGACGCATCCAGAAAATCCGTGGACCACCTGCCCCGCGACATATCCGTAACCGAGATAGTCGTGCACCGTCGTGAGCAGCGCGGCTCTCATAGGGAAATATTCTTTCTCTGCGGCGTCCCACGTATTGGCTGGCGTTTTCCACAGCGTGTCAAGCTCCTCTTTCAGCAGCCCCAGATACAGATTGATGTCGTTCCCTGGTTGTTTCGGTCCTTCAATTAGCATACTCATGTGAATGTACTTCCTCTTCATGCACAACCAGGGGGGAAGGTTGTACATCCACACAAACACAGGCCAGGTGCTATGTGTGCTTCTCTGGCTGCCAAACGGATTGACTCCATCGGTGCTCGCGCCCAGCACGATGTTCCTTGGATCGTTCCCAAATTCTAGGTCTTCGAAGTTCAACGCTTGCCACTGGCTCGCATCCTTAGGGTGACTCAGCATCTTGTCTTTTTTATCTATCTCCGGATCATTTGCGTCATCTTCTCGCTTCTTCTCCTCCCTATCCGCGTGCCAACGCAGGAGCTTTGCTACCTTAGGGTCCGCGAAATACCGCTGCAGACGAGGAGTGATCGGAAAGTACCACACCACTTTTCGAGGAGCTTTCTTCCTCTTCTTGTATCGAGTGACGCCGCACACCGGACATATGGTAGACTCCGCGTGCTCGTCCCGATAAATGATGCAATTGTTCATGCACACATGGTATTTCACGTGCGGTAAATCCAGAGGACACACGATTTTCTTCGCCTCCTCCAAACTGGTCGGGCACTTGTTCCCCTTGGGAAGACGTTCGTGCCAGAATGACATGTTCTCGTCGAAGCATGCGTCGGTCATTTTGTGTTTTACCTTCATCTCCAGAGCCATGAGCGTTACTTTCAGGCGGGTATCCTCGGGCCTGCATCCTTCATACAATGGAGTAACCGCGTCTAACTCAAGTTGATCCATCTTGGCTTTCTCTCGGGCGGCAGCTCTTGCGTTATCCGTCTGCTTGAGAAGCAGCTCTTGAATATGAGGGTCCTGCACCCAGCCCATCGATGGTCCAGCGTCGTCTGCTCCGCCGGCATCATCATCTTCATGATCATGCCCGTCGTCTGCTCCGGCATCTTCCTCATCATCATGTCCTGCATCTTCTACATGATGACTGTGTACAGCATCACCGTCGTGATCATCTCCTGGGGATTCTTCGTCTTCTCGCCCGCCCGAGCCGCGGTGGTTGTCTTGCTGCCCTTCCTCATTTCTTGCCCGGCCCCCATGGACGACTTCGTAGTCATCTTCATCACCTTGCCACCGATAGCCATCCATGAAACCACGCAAGAGCAGGTGGTCCCGCACCTGCCCGGATTCCGGGTCCGCAATAAGGCTCTTCAGCTTGCATCTTCGACACGGACATCTTATCTCCGTCTCGTTCTTTTGAAGCATCTCGGCCTTCGCGGACCTCAAAAACCTATTCACGATGCCTTCGGTCATCATGCGGACCATGGTCGCCTGCGGGGTAGAGCAAAACGATATTTTAGAACCAAGAAAAAATTTGGCATGACTTTCCCTAAAAATAGGACCAAAAAGAATGCTTAATGCCAAAATTCTCGCCGAAACGGAAATGAATCAACATTCCGGCAAAATATTGGCAACTATCGCATTTCAAATACCGGTACACCTCCAAACACAAACACATATGCAACACCACAAACATATGCAACACCACGAACATACATAGATCTAGCTAGGCCATAAAAAGTGCATGTGCACATTGTTGTAGGGAGAACAACATAAATATAGCTTCCCCCCTTACTTACCTATCAAAACAAGGTAATTTAACCACTTAAATTGAATGAATCTATGGTGGAAATGAGGTGAAAAAGAGGAGGCACCCGAGACAAGGAGGAGGTGGAGAGAATGAAGTGGGGAGAAAGTGAGTGTGGGTAGGAGAGGCTGTCCAAAATATCTTGTTGCTGCCCACTTACTAATGGCGCACCAACTCTAAATGCGCCATTAGTAATCCAGGTTACTAATGGCGCACCTTCTGGTGGTGCGCCATTAGTAGTTTTGCAAAAAAAAACATACTAATGGCGCACTGTTCCACAGTGCGCCATTACTAGTTTAAACTAGTAATGGCGCACGGTGGAAAAGTGCGCCATTAGTAGTTTTGCAAAAAAGGGAATAAAAAATATAATAGAAAAAACAACATTAGTGGCGCACTTTCCGGCAGGTGCGCCATTACTAGTTACAACTAGTAATGGCGCACTGTGTCTGGATGCGCCATTAGTATGTTTGGACAGGCGCACTAGTTAAAAAAATTGATACTAATGGCGCACCCTGGGCCAGGTGCGCCATTACTAGTTACAACTAGTAATGGCGCACTGTGTCTGGATGCGCCATTAGTATGTTTGGACAGGCGCACTAGTTTAAAAAAAATTGATACTAATGGCGCACCCTGCGCCAGGTGCGCCATTAGTAGTTTCAACTCTAATGGCGTATCAGAAGGTGGTGCGCCATTAGTATATACTAATGGCGCACCGCTTGTCTGGTGCGCCATTAGTGTCAATCCCATCTATAGCCTTTTTCTAGTAGTGTAATGAGTTTAGTACATCGCCGAAGGGCGAGTGCTGAAAGATATCCGCGGAGGTGAACTCCATGATCGGCGCCCAATCGGATTCGATAGGCATGGGCGCAGGCGGTTCAGAGTCCGTGGCCGGAGACGAGTCCAGTAGTCCGGCGTCACGGCTCTCGTGAGGGATAAGGTCAGTATTCTGCTCCATCGCCGCTGAGGGTGCGGCCTCTGAGCCGAGGTCTATCCGCCCGTCCTCGGATGGCGCGATCTGTTCCGGATTGAAGGCCGGAGTGGTTGCAGGCGTGATTTCCCGAACACTGTCCGACGGCAGAGCTACATCATGCTCGTCGTGATCGTGCGGCACGCCGGCATGGGCTCGAATCCGTCGAAGATCAAGTCTCTGCGGATATCGGCAGTGTAATTCAAGTTTCCAAACCTGACATGATGGCCAGGGGCGTAGCTCTCGATCTGCTCCAGATGGCCAAGCGAGTTGGCCCGCAGTGCTAAGCCGCCGAATACAAAGATCTGTCCGGGGAGGAAGACCTCACCCTGGACCGCATCATTACCGATGATCGAAGGGGCCATCGAGCCTTACGGCGACGGCATAGTGGAACTCTCAATGAAAGCACCAATGTCGGTGTCAAAACTGGCGGATCTTGGGTAGGGGGTCCCGAACTGTGCGTCTAAGGCGGATGGTAACAGGAGGCAGGGGACACGATGTTTACCCAGGTTCGGGCCCTCTCGATGGAGGTAATACCCTACTTCCTGCTTGATTGATCTTGATGATATGAGTACTACAAGAGTTGATCTACCACGAGATCGTAGAGGCTAAACCCTAGAAGCTAGCCTATGGTATGATTGTTGTTGTCCTACGAACTAAACCCTCCGGTTTATATAGACACCGGAGGGGGCTAGGGTTACACAGAGTCGGTTACAATGGGAGGAGATCTTCATATCCGGATCGCCAAGCTTGCCTTCCACGCCAAGGAGAGTCCCATCCGAACACGAGACGAAGTCTTCAATCTTGTATCTTCATAGTCCAACAGTCCGGCCAAAGGATATAGTCCGGCTGTCCGGATACCCCCTAATCCAGGACTCCCTCACCCGCTAGCATGCCTGTTCACTTCATCGTTCAGGTATCATCCATATTGCGAGCAGAACCAAATTCTCGTGCATGCCCAATCAACGCCCTGCCGCGATGCATGCAGTGGTCGTTCTGGTGCATCAAGGACGGCATGCAGATCGTTCCACACTTGAGAAGAGGAAAAATGGAAAGGTAGAACGTGGCAGCAGAGGAAGAGAACGCTGGCTAACGAGGCTGGGAGGGGATCGAGCAGGAAGTTGATGCTCCACGCCTAAAGGTTTTGGGAAAACCTGATTTTCATAAGGTGACTTATACTCACCTAAACGGAGGGAGTATTCCTTAACCAGAGAATGTTGTGTCTCCCACTCACGCGCTCAAAAAAAACCACGACACATTTTTTTATCTGTTTGCATAGGTCCCACCTATCAGGAAGGATAGGCATGTACACGAACAGGTACGACTCATTAGTCTACCCGCATAGCCTTTTCGGTTAGTCTACCTAGCCGTCTAATCAACTGCCTGCATGCCACTTCTCCCATTTACTTATCCATCGGGAACCGATTTTCCTCGGCTTCTTCACCTCCCCTTCGTCTTCATTTGCATCCAAACCCCACTGCGTTCACATTGTTTTAACCTCTTTAAATAATCATCTACTACTTCAGTTAGACTAGCCATCTAATCCTAATTCTCCAAACCATAGCCGTCCGTTCCAGCGGTTCCAAATGGCGAAAGAGATCGGGATGCAGGTTTTTAGCATCCAACATGTCCTCGTCGAAGGCTCGATGCGCATAGTTGCCACCGTCACCGTCCACCCAAGGGTTGTTCGGCAGTGGATCAACAATGTATCCAACTTCCTCGAAAAGGTAGAGACGAGGGTCATCGGTCTCAACGCAGAGTACACAGAGCGTTCCCCTGGGAAGATCCAGCGCGTCGCCGTCCTTCAGCTGTGCCTCGAAGATGATGTTTTGGTGTACCACATCATACACTCGCCCTCCATACCAGGTGAGCTTCACGATTTCTTGTCTCGGGAGGACGTATACTTCTGTGGGGCAGCCATCGAAGGGGACAAACAGAAGCTGGAGCCGTACAACCTTGATTTGAAAAGCATCACTGACCTACAAACCAGAATCAAAATTCCTGTAGAAGATTGTGATCAACAGACACCATCCCTATTCGACGTAGCAAATTTTGTGCTCGGTACAAATCTTCAGAAGGGTGACGAGACGGTGGCATTAAGGTCGTCTGGATTGGAGAATTATCCCTTGACGTACGAGCGGATAAAATATGCTGCCCTCGATGCCCGTGTGAGTTTCGAGATAGCTGCAAGGTCCAAAGAGCTTGTTCCGAAGCCGTCTCCCACAGAGAATGAGAACAAGAAGAAGAAGAAGAAGAAGAAGAAGAAGAAGAAGAAGAAGAAGAAGAAGAAGAAGAAGAAGAAGAAGAAGAAGAAGAAGAAGAACAAGAAGAAGAAGAAGAAGAAGAAGAAGAAGAAGAAAAGGTTGCACCAGCAGGAGGGCATTATGGATGGATGAACTATTTCCTCTCTTGTAAAAAAAATTATTCCCTCTCGGTGTATATTGATATAGGTGGACTATTTCGATGGTGTTCATGTCTTTGGAACAGAGTAGTAGCGTGGGTCTGCTTGACTATAAGGAACTATTTATCTGCATATATAGCTTTCTCTGCTACTCCTTCCAGTGATCGGTATGCAGTGCATGTGTCCATAGACATTACAGCTTGTCCATGGAAGTTCAACTACGGCGACCATCACGTTTCATCTCGCGATTCCCACGACACCTCTCCAACCCACGGCACCACGCCCCCCGACGTGCGCCTCACCCCTCTCGGCCACACCGCCCCTCTGCTTTTGTATGCATGACATGTGGGCCACCTAAAATGCGGTGAGCATCAAGTTTCTACCACAGCCACCCGCTATTCCCACGACGCCGCTCGAACCCATGAAACCACACGTCCCCCGACCTACGGCTCACCCCTCTTGGCCCCACTGCCCCTCTGCCTACGGGAGCATTACATGTGGACCAGTCACCTATCGGGTCCACATGTTATTGACTCAAAGGTAGGTGTAGTAAGGCGCTGAAGCTCAGTCCCGACGGCCCTAAGAGGGAAATGTAACTCCTGCGCCAGGGCTTGTGGTGCTCCCGCAGCACGAACTCGTGCCAAACTCGAGATTTGTTTCTTTACTATACATGCATGCAACGATTTAATGGACATTGTAATCTCAACATGTGATGGGGAGCTCTAAATTTGAATTTGAAACTTATAAAACGAAAAGATTCAAAACAAATAAACTGGGAGAGAGGGAGTATATCGTAGGATGTGTCCCATACAAAATAAGTCCCCTGGTTTGTCACCGCGAAGATGCGGTTAGAAAGGAGCACAACGTCTTCCTACTCGTACGGCAACAAATCGGCCGCAGACAGCATGGTCCGCCTTTGACCGCCATGTGCAAGGTTCGTGCTATCTTATTCAATCTCACCGTGGTTCCATCGTACCAATTCATGCGGTGGCCCGTTGCATGGCTGATCCCAATGTTGGACAAAGGTTCTACGGGAACGGTGTCACCGTTGTAAATGTTGTGCAAATTGATGTTGGTACCCTCCCGTACATATGCAAGCCAATCTCCACTCGCACCGAGCCTAACCTGTGAAACAGTGGGCAGGGGGAGAATTAGGAAATGGACACGGAAGTAGTCTTTAGAATGCATTTACTATGTGATCAAACTCATCTTACCTACTCATCGGAGGAAATCCGAGTGCCCCTCAACGTCGGCATCTCAAGGGGCGTCAACTTGCAACTACGGCCACGCCGCCTGGAGAGACCCCCAAGGAAACATCCTCGTGCGTTCCACAGAATATCAAGATGCATTTGTATGAGTAGTTTATCTTGTGAGAGAAAAGGATGAACGAGGGAAGGCCTCTAGAGATAGAGATGGACACTACTACTACCAATGTGCTGGCCCGTGCGTTGCAATGGATCCAAAGTAGTAGAATAATACTTGTTCACGTGCTTGAAATATAAACACTCTAGTTTTGATATACATGTGTCAGCAGACATGGCAGCTTGTCCATGGAAGTTGAACCACGGCGACCATCACGTTTCTTGTTTCTACCACTGCCACACCCACACGCGATTCCCACGACGCCGCTCCAACCCACGGCACGACGTCCCCCGACGTGGACATGGATCCTCTGACGTGGCTATCACTGCCTTGCCCTACCTTTCCTTCGCTGACAGGTGGGACCCATGCTTATGGGTCCCACATGACAGTGACAGAATGGTAGGATTGTTCGCGTCAGGGGATCCTCATCCCCCCGACGTGCCCCTCATCCCTCTCGGCCCCACCGCTCCTCTGCCTTTGTGTGCATGACATGCGGGCCAGCTGAACTGCGGCGACCATCAACTTTCTACCACAGACACACCCGATTGGACGCGGTTTGCCTGCTCCGCTGCTCTGCTCCGATCCGTACTCCCGCACCATCGAATTTTCATCCAGCGGTTGTGACACATTTCGTCCCGGGCATCAATCCTCAGCTGGAGTACTTATGTACTGCAGGTAGTACCCGCCGGTGTGGCCATCTACGCCTCGTAACGCCCCGACGCCCAGCTGTGGCACCCTCACCACGGCCATGCCACCACCGGCCGGTTCATCTCGAACGAGTGAGTCGCGAACCACACCACCACCATGAGAATGACATGTGGGCCAGCCGCATTTAAGGTCCGCATGTCATTGACTCATAGGCCGGGCACTAAGCCACTGAAGTTCGGTCCCGTGGGCCCCGAGAGGGAAATGTAACTCCTGCGGCAGGCCTTGTGGTGCTCCCGCAGTACGAGCTCGTGCCAAAACTGGAATTTGTTTCTTACTACTACCAACTAGTACTAGTAAGGTACACGTGCATTGCACGCATGAGATTCTGGTGGTTTGTGCATTATGCTTCTACATGTGGAGCTTTCTGGATTCTAACATGTGGCAAAATCTGGTGGAATGTAAGGTTAGGCAAGTTTGATTAACTTAGGTGAGTGTTTGGTTCAAGCCACACCTTAGGCAAGCCACACTAAGGCCCCACATGACATACACACAAAAATGTGGCAAGATTCCCTTAGGCTTGCCAACTTGTGGCTCTCATTTTGAAGAACTAATAACTTTGCCTAAGCTTAGTTGTGGCAAAGTTAGTCATGAATTAAGTTCAACCATGGAGTCTTCTAGATTATACATGTGGCAGAATCTGGTGGATGATATCCAACGGCCAGTAGTGCTCGGATTTGCCATCTTTGTACCGTCGGATTGGCTTCATCCAACGACCAACTTTCAAAGTTTTTCACACACTATATAGGGGGTATAGATATAGATGTGCCGGTCCGTTGCAATGGATCCAAAGTATATCTATTTAGTGGAGTGCACTCTAAACACATTATCTATTTATTTTTCTCTAACCTTCCGTAGCCATGCAACCAAGCCACATAAGTTTCATGGGTGCCCCCCACATCATATTATTCATACTACGTTGATTGAAAAAAAGATAAATCACCCAAAACAAGATCTTCCCGTTTTTTGTTCCTACGATGTTGTGACGTGCACGTACCTACTAGTTGTATAGTGGTAGTACCAATAATATAGTATTAGGAGTACAAACTTGGTACTAGTAGGAGTAGTACTAGTACGGAATGCTCCTACTCTATCAACGAGCCCCGTCAGACACCAAATTTCTTGGCTTCCCTGCTACAGCTAGATCTTCCCCTCGTTTCTGTTTTCCAACATGGCAGCGGGCGGGGTGTCGGTTTGCTCAACGGCGGTCCCACATGAAAGTGAAAATGCTAGGCAACACGCCTTCCCTAAGCTATGTGTCGTGCCGGACGGGCCATGTTGTACTCCCGATTCCCGGGCGTGTGGGGGTGCGACGCGAATGCGGTAGGCGTTTTCCTTTTACCAGCAATGTGCCCGTGCGTTGCGACGGATCCAAAGTAGTAGAATAGTAGTATTTGTTCACAAACTTGAAAGAAATCACTATTGTTTTGATATACTCCTATATTACTCCCTCCATACCTAAATATTTGTCTTTTTTGAGATTTCAAATGGACTATCACATACGGATTATATAGGCATATTCTAGTGTTTCTAGCAAGATGCCCGCGTGTTGCACGAAGTTGATGGAAAAGGTAAGCACAACTTATAAATTGACGGATGGAGTACTAGTTATAGTGATGCATATAATTAAGCAAAGGGATCGCACATGTCGGTATTGACTGGAACGAGAATGCAACAGCACAATAAAAATTAAGGCCACGATGATGCGATCGCAGTGGTGGTTACAGAAGGCAAGAAGAAAGATGGATCCACGAACGTACGACCTCCTCCTCCTCAACTTAGTGCGCCGGGCCACCGACCGGCGGCTATGGAGCGGCGGCTTTTGTGGCGAGGTCGAGGTGCTTCTCAGCAAAGGCATCCAAGGCTTCCAGCCGGTTGAGGAAGGCCAACGTCGTAGCGTCCTCACTGGCCTTGTAGATACCTATGTACACGATTTGCTCGTACACGTGGATGTGTAGGTCGACGAATTCTTGCAGGGTGAGGCATCTCGCGGCGAGCGCGACCTCCAGCTGGACATTCTTCGTGGCGTCGGCGGGCAGTCGTAGGGCCACTAGTGCTTGAAAGAGGTTCCAGCCATGGAGGCCGATTAGGGTGGCAGGCAATGAGGAGCCCGGGTGCGCGGGCTGGAGGAGTACGGCGATGTCGTCCGCGAGCTTCTTGAGGACGGTGAACTTGTTGCTGGTGGCAACGATCATCTGGTCCAACTAAGAGTCGTAGTTGGCGTCGACGGCGGCCATCTACCAGCCGGTCTCCAACACCGTCTGGAGATGATACTTGGCGCCATGCCGCAGGCCGGCGTCGTGGACCATCTGGCGCAGCCGCTGGCCGCTCACGCGCATCGCCGCCATGGGTCTGGAGTGAGCTCTTTTGCGCTTAGTGTAGGTGCTTAGGCAAATGCTTCGGTGCGTACGATGTGGTAGATGCATTGGAATGGAGGGGCGCCTTTATATGAGGGCAATGAGGGCAAACTGCGTTGCATTCACATCGTGCAGCCTCTTTTCCTGGACCTCCTCCCATTACTTCCCTCATGCATTAATTGAAGGAGGATGCATTGGCCGTTCAACATATCGGGAACCGCTACTCCCTCCCTCGTCTGCATTAAAGACGTATCGGGAACTGCGCCGCCCGCTGTCAAATCGAATACTCCCTCCGTCTAGGTGAGTATTAAGTCATCTTACGAAAACCAAATAGTAAACACATAGGCGTGGTGCATTAACTCTCACGTTATTTCTTATTTTTTTGACATAAATAGAGGAATCAACCAAGAAGAGATGTGGGGCTTGTATGCTTTTAATGACTTGAGACTATCAAACATGACATGCAGTGGTCAGTTCGTTGCACAAGAACAAATACAACCCACATCAGCACACACGCATCTTATATAGCATCACATCCAATGGCTATAAAAGATGAATGAGACCAAATTATATCTCATCTAGATGAGTTCTAGCAAAACTGTATTAATAATAGTTAGTACTCCTGCGCCATGTATCATATATTAGTATCATGTAGTACTTTATTTATTGCCATGTATGACACATAGTACTCAACTCTCTCTCTTTCTTCATTTAATTCTATGACACCTCATAAAAATTGCTAAGGCTAGTACCATTACAACCAGCCTTAGCAAATACTAAACATTAAGTTCTCTCGTTTTCCTCTCCACCTTGGTCACCTAGACGGAGGGAGTATACTGCGCGGGCTTTTCCTGCGCGGTAGGCGGGGCAGTTCCGCCTAGTCGGTTCGACAGAGATGCGAGAAGACGAGGGAGTAGGTTGCTGCAAACGTAGGGCTGTGTGATTTGACAGTGAGTTACTGCTGGACAGGTGGGGCCCCGTGATTTGACTTGCCATTATCATTTTAACTGCGGCGCTACGACCGGCGTGAGTCTCCCGATTCCTGACCACCTCCATATAGGTGCCTCTCCCAATGCTCCACCATGTAGTAGAGGCTGGCTCTTGCATGAGAGCCCACTTCTCCACTTTTTCCTTGCCTCTCTTTCCTCCACATATGCAAAAATGCCATGTAAAGCGCACTATTGTACTTACTTGCTCCTACAGGTGCTTAAGCTTGCCACATAGTCATAAAGTCTGATGTGGCAAGTTAATCAAGAAGAGAGAGACTAGTTTGGTGACCCAAGGAAGAAACGGTGCTAAGCGCGTGTACCTAGGTGAAAAGACAATTTTGAGTCTATAGCTAATTAAATGAAGCAAACTTAGCAACACCATTTCATTGGAAGAGGTCACTCCTTGGCAAATGCAATAAATACTAGTACTCCCTGTGTCCCATAATATAAGAACATTTTTGGCACTACACTAGTGTCAAAAACGTTCTTATATTATGGGACGGAGGGAGTATGAAGAAAGAGATAGAGAGAAGTAAAAAAATACACTTATAGGCAACCTTATAGCCAAAACCTTGTTGTAGTATGAGTGACTAAGTGATGACTATGTATGACATGCCAACATCAGATAGCCTAATGCACCGTGTTAAATCTCCAAGGGCGCGACCGCACGAGCGACGCGACGGTCGTGGTAGGCGCGACCACGATACGGGCTGCTGGCAGCCCTTGGATCTAAGATCAAACGGTCGCATGCTAAGTTGCTGAAAATTTGCAGAATAACCCTCCAGGATAGGATATTCACCCATAGGTCTAGAATCACGCCATGCAACCATTCGATCTCAGATCCAAGGGCTCTCGGAAGCCCGTATCATGGGAGAATGGAAAGCCACTACCCTGCCGTTCGCACGCTGGCAGTTCGCTCCTACTCGTCCCTGCACGTCCTTCAAAATAGTACGGCGGTTCGCTCCTAGTCATCCCGTCCATTCACATTACGGCAGTTCCACTAATCCTAACCCTCCTCCCAAATCCATGGCGTCCCAAATCTCCCCGATCGGCGGTGAGTACAAGGTTAGAACCATCACCGACGATGAGTTCGACGTCATCTACACCCGTTCTTCCGCGACGGTGAAAGGATGCCTTTCTCACTTCAGACGCATGTTCGAAGACTCGGATGATGAGTGGGGAGACTGTTGGAAATATGCCCTAGAGGCAATAATAAATTGGTTATTGTTATATTTCCTTGTTCATGATAATCGTTTATTATCCATGCTAAAATTGTATTGATAGGAAACTCAGATACATGTGTGGATACATAGACAACACCATGTCCCTAGTAAGCCTCTAGTTGACTAGCTCGTTGATCAATAGATGGTTACGGTTTCCTGACCATGGACATTGGATGTCGTTGATAACGGGATCACATCATTAGGAGAATGATGTGATGGACAAGACCCAATCCTAAGCCTAGCACAAGATCGTGTAGTTCGTTTGCTAAGAGCTTTTCTAATGTCAAGTATCATTTCCTTAGACCATGAGATTGTGCAACTCCCGGATACCGTAGGAATGCTTTGGGTGTACCAAACATCACAACGTAACTGGGTGGCTATAAAGGTGCACTACAGGTATCTCCGAAAGTATCTGTTGGGTTGGCACGAATCAAGACTGGGATTTGTCACTCCGTGTAAACGGAGAGGTATCTCTGGGCCCACTCGGTAGGACATCATCATAATGTGCACAATGTGACCAAGGAGTTGATCACGGGATGATGTGTTACGGAACGAGTAAAGAGACTTGCCGGTAACGAGATTGAACAAGGTATCGGGATACCGACGATCGAATCTCGGGCAAGTAACATACCGATAGACAAAGGGAATTGTATACGGGATTGATTGAATCCCCGACATCGTGGTTAATCCGATGAGATCATCATGCAACATGTGGGAGCCAACATGGGTATCCAGATCCCGCTGTTGGTTATTGGCCGGAGAACGTCTCGGTCATGTCTGCATGGTTCCCGAACCCGTAGGGTCTACACACTTAAGGTTCGATGACGCTGGGGTTATAGGGAATAGATATACGTGGTTACCGAATGTTGTTCGGAGTCCCGGATGAGATCCCGGACGTCACGAGGAGTCCCGGAATGGTCCAGAGGTAAAGATTTATATATGGGAAGTCCCGTTTTGGCCACCGGAAGAGTTTCGGGGGTCACCGGTAATGTACCGGGACCACCAGAGGGTTCCGGGGGTCCACCGGGAGGGGCCACCAGCCCCGGAGGGCCCTATGGGCTGTATGTGGAGAGGGACCAGCCCCTTAGTGGGCTGGGCGCCTTCCCTCCCAGGGCCCATGCGCCTGGGGGTTTGGGGAAACCCTAAGGGGAGGCGCCCCCCTTGCCTTGGGGGGCAAGGCAACCCCCTTGGCCGCCGCCCCCTCCTCAGATTGGATCTGAGGGGGCCGGGCCCCCTCTCCCTTGCCCCTATGTATATGTGGGGGGTGGGAGGGCAGCAGCAACCCAACTTCTGGCGCAGCCCTCCCCCTCTTCCATGTCCTCCTCCTCTCCCGCGGTGCTTGGCGAAGCCATGCAGGATTGCCACGCTCCTCCATCACCACCACGCCGTCGTGCTGCTGCTGGACGGAGTCTTCCCTAACCTCTCCCTCTCTCCTTGCTGGATCAAGGCGTGGGAGACATCACCGGGCTGCACGTGTGTTGAACGCGGAGGCGCCGTGGTTCGGCGCTTAGATCGGAATCAACCGCGATCTGAATCGCTACGAGTACGACTCCTTCATCTGCGTTCTTGCAACGCTTCCGCTTAGCGATCTACAAGGGTATGTAGATGCACTCCCTTCCCCTCGTTGCTAGATTACTCCATAGATTGATCTTGGTGATGCATAGAAAATTTTGAATTTCTGCTACGTTCCCCAACATCGCTGGGCTAGATGTTGAGTACACCACAGTCCTGGGACGAGAGAAGGATCTAAAGGACGAAGAGAGGAAGAAGCCCGCCGTGATCCAAGTTTGCGTGCATGACTTATGCTTGGTCTACCACATATGCCATGCCGACGTTGAGTGCCAGGATTTTAAGGACTTCCTCGAGAGCAACCTAGTCAAATTCGTTACTGTAGACTTTGGTAACGACAAAGAAGTCCTGCGTCGGATAGGCCTCGTTGTAGGCAACACCTTCGACCTCCAGAAGAATCGGCTGGTGTCCTCTCGTCAGCCTTCAATGCTGACCCTGGCAGGAGCCATGGTTCATCCTTCGTACGGTAAACTGGAGAAACCTCCATACACGTTTCATCATCATGCATGGAAGCGGAATGTACTAGATATAGACCACATCCACTACGCTGCAATGGATGGCTACCTTTGCTTCAATATCTACAAGGGTTGGATGAAGAGCAACAGCCAAGTGTGCGGTTCAAGCAAAGAAGTATCGGCCAAGAGGAAGAGGGACAAGGACGAAGTCGAGGACGTGGACGAGGACTCCGAGTAAGGTGGCAGTGTCGTTTCTCATGGTGGTTCTAATGCAGTGTCTACCGGAATAGTTGCAAAGTTTAATTTCAGGTGTGCTTAATTTAATTTGAGGGGTGTGTTGTGCTGAGCCCCCAGCAGAACTATGTTATGTTTCTTCTTGTTACTTTAACTCTTCAGTACGTACATACTAGTATTTCTTACATTTCATCTTTTAGTTGGTATAGTACTACCACTCGTTTCTTCACATTATATACGTACAATATATATGGCCAACATCATATAGCCAGCAGTTTAGTTGTCAAAGAATTTCAGGGTGCTTAGTTTTGTCAAAGAATTCCAGGGTGCTTAGTTTTATTTGAGGGGTGGGTTGTGCACTCGTGCTGGACACGATTATTGTGACAAGCCTTTTTAATAGTACTATATGCATAATTTGGCGACGAGCGCTCTCTATATGTACCACCTTTTTTTTAATTTCAAGTTTTGCTCCATGGCGCAATCCATCGATACTACTACTGTACAAAAGTGGAGTATATAAATTTTTTAAAAGGCTAGAGGGCGGGGCAGTCTAGCTTGGTCGGTTTCACGAGAGGCGAGGGCCTTTGTGATTTGACGGCTCATTACTGCTGTCAAATCGAATAGTACTGCACCGCCCGTTGCACGCCCGACGCCTCCATTAAACCCTCCGTTAAACCCGCATGCAAACCGAGAATCCTACTTCGGCCACACGTCCGTTCATGAGCGGGCCGGAATTAAATGCAACACCGGTCGAGCTCCTCCCGTCAGCCCTCAGTTTAAATGAGGCCAGACGCCTGCCAAGCTCCTACCGTCCGCCCTCTATTTACACGAGGCCAGACAGACAGCGGGCAAGAATCGCACCCCTCCGCCGCTCCCCCATCTCCTCCTTCACCATTTTCTCCACTCTTCCGATGGCTTCCGATGAGCCGTTCTCCGGCATATTACCCGGTTGGGTGGCCCGCCGAGCCCTCCGGATACAGGCGAGGCCACTCGGTGCTTCCCCAACCTCGCTTGGCCCGACGGAGCGAGTTGCCGCCCCAAGCAGGCGCGTGGTTCAGCAACTCGCCGCTCCAGTTCAGCTCGATGAGGAGTGGCGAGTTGCTCCACGCCGGCACGGCGGCGAGCACGCCGGTACGGGCGCCGTCGCTGCCGCGTCGTACCGCGCCACCAGTGTCTGCGGTGGCAGCGCCTCCCGTGTCTGTGGGCGCGCCTCCCGTGCCTGCGGCAGCGCCATGCAGGCAGAGACAGAAGCCGGGTGCGTGGAGAGCGACGAGTCGGTGGCTAGCTTCTCCGTGTCCGCCGCCATCATCGAGGAGAAGTAGAACACGGGAGGCCGCCGCCACTTGGGACCCATGAAGGCCACCGCCGAGGCGACGACCGCGGATTCAGGTGGTTTCTTTGCTGCTTCGTCTCTTCCGAGGACCTTTGTCGACCCCGCAAGTGTCTGACGGACACGAGGAAGACAAAGGGATCCGCGGGCGGCCATTTAGAACTAAAATAAGTCTAGATACATCCATTTCTAGGACAAGTATTTCCGGACGGAGGGAGTATTAATTATACAAGAGAGCCGGATTGGCACCTCTTAGTTCATGTAAATGTAATGAAATCCATCATGTTTATATGAAGATCCGACTTTTTTATATGAAATCCTTGATGCTTATATGAAATCAGTCCGTGTTTGCACGGATTTCATCTGGTTGGTTAGAGTTGTAAAAATGTATGCCGCTGGCGTTTGATGTCGTCCTCCGCTTAAGGAAGTGGGAGGAAATTTGCCGGCTGCCGTTGGAGATGCTCTTTATGTTGGAAATAATAGAGTGACATACAATCCATTTGAGTTAATTGCCTGTATGATTGTCCCTCTATAAAAAGTTAATTGCATGTACAGTGTACACGTGACTTGCAGGGTGGCTACAGCTTCGTACAGAAAGTGAAAAAGAAACAAGTCCATCCTTAATCTTGTATTCTAAGTACTCTGTGGGTTCCACTGTCAGTACAGTAGCGAAAGAAGTATATATTAAATAAGTAGAGTAATATATAATATAAAAATATAAAGTTAAAAGACAGAATTCGAACTCATGTCATCGCGTTGCGAGCATCCGGCGCTAACCATCCCAGCACATTTTTGTTGTAGACCATGCTGGAGATATATCTCCATGTCCACTCTTATATATACTCCATTCGTTCCTAAATATTTGTCTTTTTCAGATTTCAAAAGGACTACCACATACGGATGTGTATGTAGACATATTTTAGAGTGTAGATTCACTCATTTTGCTCCGTATGTCTTTTCAGGAAGGGGTCAGGTTTGTCCTTGATTTATTTATGAGGTATCCAGATGGCACTGCACCGCCAAGAAAAGAGGGTAACATCAAAATTATGGACTATTTTTTTGAGTATGTTGGTAAGGTCCGGTCATAGTCACTTGTTGAAATCTCTAAAAAGACAAATACTCCCTCCGTCCGGAAATACTTGTCATCAAAATGGATAAAAGGAAATGTATCTAGACTTATTTTAGTTTTAGATACATCTCCTTTTATCCATTTTGATGACAAGTATTTTCGGAGGGAGGGAGTAGAAAACAGAGTTGGTGATGATGGTGTGCGTGCCATCCTGCAATATAGGCCGTCGGATTTATATCTAATGGATAGGAAATAAACTGTGGCAATTTTGCAAAAATATACCCACACGTCTCTTCACGCTCGCAAATAAGGCCTTCCCTCGTTCAACCTTTTCTATCACAAGATAAACTACTCATACAAATGCATCTTGATGTTCCGTGCAACGCACGGGCAGCTAGCTAATTTCTTTTAAAATAGTTGCTGCGATAATTGGGTTGAAGTGATATATTTTATGTCTGCCCCGAATGATTGCAGATTCACTAGTAGTAACAAAGAAAAGGTTGCCTTGTTAATTAACAGAAAACAGGGTGAAAACTATCACATGAGGCCGGTAAAAACAAGGCACACTGGGTTCAGCGTCATCGTCACTACAGCTGTGCACGCGCGAGAAGTCTACGTATCGAGGGGGCTACCGAGCGAGGCACCGAGACACAATGTTTGACAGAGAAACCAATTGACAGATTATGATCAGATCGAGTTGTCACCCTTCTGCTGTCATTGTTGGGGGGGTGAGAGAAAGACGTATCGAGAGTGTGCGCGGCAGGCACAGAGGCACAACTAGCGTGTGTGTGTGTGTGTGTGTGTGTGTGTGTTTGAAAGAGGAGTAGATAGACTATTATCAAGATCGATGTGCCACCCAACTCCTTCGGTGCCGGGTAGTGTGTGTGTGTGTGTATGTTTGAGAGAGAAGCCAGTCGATAGATTAGTATCAAGATCGAGGTGTCACCCTACTCCTTTGGTGTTGGGAAGTGTGGGTGTGTGGGGGGGGGCAGTGACACTCACATATCTCTACTCTTATAAAAAAACAGAGTTGATGATGATGGTGTTCCTGCCATCCTGCAATATAGGCCATTCGATTTATATCCGACGGACAGGAAGGAAACTATGGCAATTTTGCAAAAAGATACCCACACCCCTCTCCGCATTTGCAAATAAGGCATTCCCTCGTTCATCCTTTTCTCCCACAAGATAAACTTCGCATACAAATGCATCTTGATGTTCCGTGCAACGCATGGGCATCTTGCTAGTAGGGAGAAGGAGTTTGTGTGACACATATCTAGCTATATTAAGGGATAGGTAGATAGCATATGTGTAAGAGACATTATTATACTTTGAGACATTCACTAGTAGAAAACAGGGCTTTCGTTCGGGCCTGGCCAGCCCATTAGTCCCGGTTCCGCACGAACCGGGACCCATGGGGTGCATTAGTCCCGGTTCGTGAGCCCAGGGGGCCGGCCGGGCCACGTGGGCCACTGGTCCCGGTTCGTCTGGACCTTTTGATCCCGGTTGAAGGCACGAACCGGGACCAATGCGGCTCGCCCCTGGCCCATGAGCATTAGTCCCGGTTTGTGCCACAAACCGGGACTAAAGGGTTGGTCCTCGTTGCGGCCAGAGTTTAGTCCCACCTCGCCAACCGAAGGGCACTCACACCGGTTTATAAACCCGTCCCTCTCTGCCTTGTTGAGCTCCTCTCAAAATGAAAATAGATGCCCTTATACAGGGAATTTGGCCTAAATTCAGAGTGAGTTACTCTGAAATTCATAGAAATTTATTATGAATTTAGGTTGAATTTTCTCTATAAGCGCATCTATGCTCATTTTTTTATGTTGGGGTTGGCGATCTTTACAGACTTTTTGTGTGTTGAATATGCACCATTCAAAATCAGTCTCTGCTTTGAATGGTGCATTTTGAACACACAAAAAGTCAGGAGTTCAAATAAGTTTTAAAAAATGAAATCCCTTTGTAACAAACGAGTTTCCGTATGAAATCCTGATACTTTGAAAGAGATTGTCCATTTTGTACACGAAGTGCATCCAGTTTTTGCCGTAACCCTCTCAACTTTCTTGCACATGCTATGTGGATGAAATGATGATACCATGCCAACTTTCAACCTTTTCAGAGTTCATTTGAAATGCTTTTCAATTTTAGGGTCTTATAGCTCAAAATAATTAGTACATGCATGAAAAATAACAAATGAAGTCAGAAAGGATTGAAAAATGATGATGTGGCTTTGAATGGTGCATTTTGAACACACAAAAAGTCAGGAGTTCAAATAAGTTTTAAAAAATGAAATCCCTTTGTAACAGACGAGTTTCCGTATGAAATCCTGATACTTTGAAAGAGATTGTCCGTTTTGTACACGAAGTGCATCCAGTTTTTGCCGTAACCCTCTCAACTTTCTTGCACATGCTATGTGGATGAAATGATGATACCATGCCAACTTTCAACCTTTTCAGAGTTCATTTGAAATGCTTTTCAATTTTAGGGTCTTATAGCTCAAAATAATTAGTAAATGCATGAAAAATAACAAATGAAGTCAGAAAGGATTGAAAAATGATGATGTGGCTTTGAATGGTGCATTTTGAACACACAAAAAGTCAGGAGTTCAAATAAGTTTTAAAAAATGAAATCCCTTTGTAACAGACGAGTTTCCGTATGAAATCCTGATACTTTGAAAGAGATTGTCCGTTTTGTACACGAAGTGCATCCAGTTTTTGCCGTAACCCTCTCAACTTTCTTGCACATGCTATGTGGATGAAATGATGATACCATGCCAACTTTCAACCTTTTCAGAGTTCATTTGAAATGCTTTTCAATTTTAGGGTCTTATAGCTCAAAATAATTAGTAAATGCATGAAAAATAACAAATGAAGTCAGAAAGGATTGAAAAATGATGATGTGGCTTTGAATGGTGCATTTTGAACACACAAAAAGTCAGGAGTTCAAATAAGTTTTAAAAAATGAAATCCCTTTGTAACAGACGAGTTTCCGGATGAAATCCTGATACTTTGAAAGAGATTGTCCGTTTTGTACACGAAGTGCATCCAGTTTTTGCCGTAACCCTCTCAACTTTCTTGCACATGCTATGTGGATGAAATGATGATACCATGCCAACTTTCAACCTTTTCAGAGTTCATTTGAAATGCTTTTCAATTTTAGGGTCTTATAGCTCAAAATAATTAGTAAATGCATGAAAAATAACAAATGAAGTCAGAAAGGATTGAAAAATGATGATGTGGCTTTGAATGGTGCATTTTGAACACACAAAAAGTCAGGAGTTCAAATAAGTTTTAAAAAATGAAATCCCTTTGTAACAGACGAGTTTCCGTATGAAATCCTGATACTTTGAAAGAGATTGTCCGTTTTGTACACGAAGTGCATCCAGTTTTTGCCGTAACCCTCTCAACTTTCTTGCACATGCTATGTGGATGAAATGATGATATCATGCCAACTTTCAACCTTTTCAGAGTTCATTTGAAATGCTTTTCAATTTTAGGGTCTTATAGCTCAAAATAATTAGTAAATGCATGAAAAATAACAAATGAAGTCAGAAAGGATTGAAAAATGATGATGTGGCTTTGAATGGTGCATTTTGAACACACAAAAAGTCAGGAGTTCAAATAAGTTTAAAAATGAAATCCTTTGTAACAGACGAGTTTCCGTATGAAATCCTGATACTTTGAAAGAGATTGTCCGTTTTGTACACGAAGTGCATCCAGTTTTTGCCGTAACCCTCTCAACTTTCTTGCACATGCTATGTGGATGAAATGATGATACCATGCCAACTTTCAACCTTTTCAGAGTTCATTTGAAATGCTTTTCAATTTTAGGGTCTTATAGCTCAAAATAATTAGTAAATGCATGAAAAATAACAAATGAAGTCAGAAAGGATTGAAAAATGATGATGTGGCTTTGAATGGTGCATTTTGAACACACAAAAAGTCAGGAGTTCAAATAAGTTTTAAAAAATGAAATCCCTTTGTAACAGACGAGTTTCCGTATGAAATCCTGATACTTTGAAAGAGATTGTCCGTTTTGTACACGAAGTGCATCCAGTTTTTGCCGTAACCCTCTCAACTTTCTTGCACATGCTATGTGGATGAAATGATGATACCATGCCAACTTTCAACCTTTTCAGAGTTCATTTGAAATGCTTTTCAATTTTAGGGTCTTATAGCTCAAAATAATTAGTACATGCATGAAAAATAACAAATGAAGTCAGAAAGGATTGAAAAATGATGATGTGGCTTTGAATGGTGCATTTTGAACACACAAAAAGTCAGGAGTTCAAATAAGTTTTAAAAAATGAAATCCCTTTGTAACAGACGAGTTTCCGGATGAAATCCTGATACTTTGAAAGAGATTGTCCGTTTTGTACACGAAGTGCATCCAGTTTTTGCCGTAACCCTCTCAACTTTCTTGCACATGCTATGTGGATGAAATGATGATACCATGCCAACTTTCAACCTTTTCAGAGTTCATTTGAAATGCTTTTCAATTTTAGGGTCTTATAGCTCAAAATAATTAGTAAATGCATGAAAAATAACAAATGAAGTCAGAAAGGATTGAAAAATGATGATGTGGCTTTGAATGGTGCATTTTGAACACACAAAAAGTCAGGAGTTCAAATAAGTTTTAAAAAATGAAATCCCTTTGTAACAGACGAGTTTCCGTATGAAATCCTGATACTTTGAAAGAGATTGTCCGTTTTGTACACGAAGTGCATCCAGTTTTTGCCGTAACCCTCTCAACTTTCTTGCACATGCTATGTGGATGAAATGATGATACCATGCCAACTTTCAACCTTTTCAGAGTTCATTTGAAATGCTTTTCAATTTTAGGGTCTTATAGCTCAAAATAATTAGTAAATGCATGAAAAATAACAAATGAAGTCAGAAAGGATTGAAAAATGATGATGTGGCTTTGAATGGTGCATTTTGAACACACAAAAAGTCAGGAGTTCAAATAAGTTTTAAAAAATGAAATCCCTTTGTAACAGACGAGTTTCCGTATGAAATCCTGATACTTTGAAAGAGATTGTCCGTTTTGTACACGAAGTGCATCCAGTTTTTGCCGTAACCCTCTCAACTTTCTTGCACATGCTATGTGGATGAAATGATGATACCATGCCAACTTTCAACCTTTTCAGAGTTCATTTGAAATGCTTTTCAATTTTAGGGTCTTATAGCTCAAAATAATTAGTAAATGCATGAAAAATAACAAATGAAGTCAGAAAGGATTGAAAAATGATGATGTGGCTTTGAATGGTGCATTTTGAACACACAAAAAGTCAGGAGTTCAAATAAGTTTTAAAAAATGAAATCCCTTTGTAACAGACGAGTTTCCGTATGAAATCCTGATACTTTGAAAGAGATTGTCCGTTTTGTACACGAAGTGCATCCAGTTTTTGCCGTAACCCTCTCAACTTTCTTGCACATGCTATGTGGATGAAATGATGATACCATGCCAACTTTCAACCTTTTCAGAGTTCATTTGAAATGCTTTTCAATTTTAGGGTCTTATAGCTCAAAATAATTAGTAAATGCATGAAAAATAACAAATGAAGTCAGAAAGGATTGAAAAATGATGATGTGGCTTTGAATGGTGCATTTTGAACACACAAAAAGTCAGGAGTTCAAATAAGTTTTAAAAAATGAAATCCCTTTGTAACAGACGAGTTTCCGTATGAAATCCTGATACTTTGAAAGAGATTGTCCGTTTTGTACACGAAGTGCATCCAGTTTTTGCCGTAACCCTCTCAACTTTCTTGCACATGCTATGTGGATGAAATGATGATACCATGCCAACTTTCAACCTTTTCAGAGTTCATTTGAAATGCTTTTCAATTTTAGGGTCTTATAGCTCAAAATAATTAGTAAATGCATGAAAAATAACAAATGAAGTCAGAAAGGATTGAAAAATGATGATGTGGCTTTGAATGGTGCATTTTGAACACACAAAAAGTCAGGAGTTCAAATAAGTTTTAAAAAATGAAATCCCTTTGTAACAGACGAGTTTCCGTATGAAATCCTGATACTTTGAAAGAGATTGTCCGTTTTGTACACGAAGTGCATCCAGTTTTTGCCGTAACCCTCTCAACTTTCTTGCACATGCTATGTGGATGAAATGATGATACCATGCAAACTTTCAACCTTTTCAGAGTTCATTTGAAATGCTTTTCAATTTTAGGGTCTTATAGCTCAAAATAATTAGTAAATGCATGAAAAATAACAAATGAAGTCAGAAAGGATTGAAAAATGATGATGTGGCTTTAAATGGTGCATTTTGAACACACAAAAAGTCAGGAGTTCAAATAAGTTTTAAAAAATGAAATCCCTTTGTAACAGACGAGTTTCCGTATGAAATCCTGATACTTTGAAAGAGATTGTCCGTTTTGTACACGAAGTGCATCCATTTTTTTCCATAACCCTCTCAACTTTCTTGAACATCCTATGTGGATGAAATGATGATACCATGCAAACTTTCAACCTTTTCAGAGTTCATTTGATATGCTTTTATAAACTCTAATAGCAAAAGGAATCAACTAAAAAGCTTTTATAAACCTCTAGTATTTTCTTAAAGAATTAAAATTTAAACTATTCAAATTTGGAAACTAATGGAGTAACAGAAAGTTTATAATTATTCTGAGCTAAAAGCAAAAAGAATAAAAAAATAAAGCAAAAATCAAAAGAAAATAAATAATTCAAAAAACCGAAGGGCACTCACACCGGTTTATAAACCCGTCCCTCTCTGCCTTGTTGAGCTCCTCTCAAAATGAAAATAGATGCCCTTATACAGGGAATTTGGCCTAAATTCAGAGTGAGTTTCTCTGAAATTCATAGAAATTTATTATGAATTTAGGTTGAATTTTCTCTATAAGCGCATCTATGCTCATTTTTTTATGTTGGGGTTGGCGATCTTTACAGACTTTTTGTGTGTTGAATATGCACCATTCAAAATCAGTCTCTGCTTTGAATGGTGCATTTTGAACACACAAAAAGTCAGGAGTTCAAATAAGTTTTAAAAAATGAAATCCCTTTGTAACAGACGAGTTTCCGTATGAAATCCTAATACTTTGAAAGAGATTGTCCATTTTGTACACGAAGTGCATCCAGTTTTTGCCGTAACCCTCTCAACTTTGTTGCACATGCTATGTGGATGAAATGATGATACCATGCCAACTTTCAACCTTTTCAGAGTTCATTTGAAATGCTTTTCAATTTTAGGGTCTTATAGCTCAAAATAATTAGTACATGCATGAAAAATAACAAATGAAGTCAGAAAGGATTGAAAAATGATGATGTGGCTTTGAATGGTGCATTTTGAACACACAAAAACTCAGGAGTTCAAATAAGTTTTAAAGAATGAAATCCCTTTGTAACAGACGAGTTTCCGGATGAAATCCTGATACTTTGAAAGAGATTGTCCGTTTTGTACACGAAGTGCATCCAGTTTTTGCCGTAACCCTCTCAACTTTCTTGCACATGCTATGTGGATGAAATGATGATACCATGCCAACTTTCAACCTTTTCAGAGTTCATTTGAAATGCTTTTCAATTTTAGGGTCTTATAGCTCAAAATAATTAGTAAATGCATGAAAAATAACAAATGAAGTCAGAAAGGATTGAAAAATGATGATGTGGCTTTGAATGGTGCATTTTGAACACACAAAAAGTCAGGAGTTCAAATAAGTTTAAAAAATGAAATCCCTTTGTAACAGACGAGTTTCCGTATGAAATCCTGATACTTTGAAAGAGATTGTCCGTTTTGTACACGAAGTGCATCCAGTTTTTGCCGTAACCCTCTCAACTTTCTTGCACATGCTATGTGGATGAAATGATGATACCATGCCAACTTTCAACCTTTTCAGAGTTCATTTGAAATGCTTTTCAATTTTAGGGTCTTATAGCTCAAAATAATTAGTAAATGCATGAAAAATAACAAATGAAGTCAGAAAGGATTGAAAAATGATGATGTGGCTTTGAATGGTGCATTTTGAACACACAAAAAGTCAGGAGTTCAAATAAGTTTTAAAAAATGAAATCCCTTTGTAACAGACGAGTTTCCGGATGAAATCCTGATACTTTGAAAGAGATTGTCCGTTTTGTACACGAAGTGCATCCAGTTTTTGCCGTAACCCTCTCAACTTTCTTGCACATGCTATGTGGATGAAATGATGATACCATGCCAACTTTCAACCTTTTCAGAGTTCATTTGAAATGCTTTTCAATTTTAGGGTCTTATAGCTCAAAATAATTAGTAAATGCATGAAAAATAACAAATGAAGTCAGAAAGGATTGAAAAATGATGATGTGGCTTTGAATGGTGCATTTTGAACACACAAAAAGTCAGGAGTTCAAATAAGTTTAAAAAATGAAATCCCTTTGTAACAGACGAGTTTCCGTATGAAATCCTGATACTTTGAAAGAGATTGTCCGTTTTGTACACGAAGTGCATCCAGTTTTTGCCGTAACCCTCTCAACTTTCTTGCACATGCTATGTGGATGAAATGATGATACCATGCCAACTTTCAACCTTTTCAGAGTTCATTTGAAATGCTTTTCAATTTTAGGGTCTTATAGCTCAAAATAATTAGTAAATGCATGAAAAATAACAAATGAAGTCAGAAAGGATTGAAAAATGATGATGTGGCTTTGAATGGTGCATTTTGAACACACAAAAAGTCAGGAGTTCAAATAAGTTTTAAAAAATGAAATCCCTTTGTAACAGACGAGTTTCCGGATGAAATCCTGATACTTTGAAAGAGATTGTCCGTTTTGTACACGAAGTGCATCCAGTTTTTGCCGTAACCCTCTCAACTTTCTTGCACATGCTATGTGGATGAAATGATGATACCATGCCAACTTTCAACCTTTTCAGAGTTCATTTGAAATGCTTTTCAATTTTAGGGTCTTATAGCTCAAAATAATTAGTAAATGCATGAAAAATAACAAATGAAGTCAGAAAGGATTGAAAAATGATGATGTGGCTTTGAATGGTGCATTTTGAACACACAAAAAGTCAGGAGTTCAAATAAGTTTTAAAAAATGAAATCCCTTTGTAACAGACGAGTTTCCGTATGAAATCCTGATACTTTGAAAGAGATTGTCCGTTTTGTACACGAAGTGCATCCAGTTTTTGCCGTAACCCTCTCAACTTTCTTGCACATGCTATGTGGATGAAATGATGATACCATGCCAACTTTCAACCTTTTCAGAGTTCATTTGAAATGCTTTTCAATTTTAGGGTCTTATAGCTCAAAATAATTAGTAAATGCATGAAAAATAACAAATGAAGTCAGAAAGGATTGAAAAATGATGATGTGGCTTTGAATGGTGCATTTTGAACACACAAAAAGTCAGGAGTTCAAATAAGTTTTAAAAAATGAAATCCCTTTGTAACAGACGAGTTTCCGGATGAAATCCTGATACTTTGAAAGAGATTGTCCGTTTTGTACACGAAGTGCATCCAGTTTTTGCCGTAACCCTCTCAACTTTCTTGCACATGCTATGTGGATGAAATGATGATACCATGCCAACTTTCAACCTTTTCAGAGTTCATTTGAAATGCTTTTCAATTTTAGGGTCTTATAGCTCAAAATAATTAGTAAATGCATGAAAAATAACAAATGAAGTCAGAAAGGATTGAAAAATGATGATGTGGCTTTGAATGGTGCATTTTGAACACACAAAAAGTCAGGAGTTCAAATAAGTTTAAAAAATGAAATCCCTTTGTAACAGACGAGTTTCCGTATGAAATCCTGATACTTTGAAAGAGATTGTCCGTTTTGTACACGAAGTGCATCCAGTTTTTGCCGTAACCCTCTCAACTTTCTTGCACATGCTATGTGGATGAAATGATGATACCATGCCAACTTTCAACCTTTTCAGAGTTCATTTGAAATGCTTTTCAATTTTAGGGTCTTATAGCTCAAAATAATTAGTAAATGCATGAAAAATAACAAATGAAGTCAGAAAGGATTGAAAAATGATGATGTGGCTTTGAATGGTGCATTTTGAACACACAAAAAGTCAGGAGTTCAAATAAGTTTTAAAAATGAAATCCCTTTGTAACAGACGAGTTTCCGTATGAAATCCTGATACTTTGAAAGAGATTGTCCGTTTTGTACACGAAGTGCATCCAGTTTTTGCCGTAACCCTCTCAACTTTCTTGCACATGCTATGTGGATGAAATGATGATACCATGCCAACTTTCAACCTTTTCAGAGTTCATTTGAAATGCTTTTCAATTTTAGGGTCTTATAGCTCAAAATAATTAGTAAATGCATGAAAAATAACAAATGAAGTCAGAAAGGATTGAAAAATGATGATGTGGCTTTGAATGGTGCATTTTGAACACACAAAAAGTCAGGAGTTCAAATAAGTTTTAAAAAATGAAATCCTTTGTAACAGACGAGTTTCCGTATGAAATCCTGATACTTTGAAAGAGATTGTCCGTTTTGTACACGAAGTGCATCCAGTTTTTGCCGTAACCCTCTCAACTTTCTTGCACATGCTATGTGGATGAAATGATGATACCATGCCAACTTTCAACCTTTTCAGAGTTCATTTGAAATGCTTTTCAATTTTAGGGTCTTATAGCTCAAAATAATTAGTAAATGCATGAAAAATAACAAATGAAGTCAGAAAGGATTGAAAAATGATGATGTGGCTTTGAGTGGTGCATTTTGAACACACAAAAAGTCAGGAGTTCAAATAAGTTTTAAAAAATGAAATCCTTTGTAACAGACGAGTTTCCGGATGAAATCCTGATACTTTGAAAGAGATTGTCCGTTTTGTACACGAAGTGCATCCAGTTTTTGCCGTAACCCTCTCAACTTTCTTGCACATGCTATGTGGATGAAATTATGATACCATGCCAACTTTCAACCTTTTTAGAGTTCATTTGAAATGCTTTTCAATTTTAGGGTCTTGTAGCTCAAAATAATTAGTAAATGCATGAAAAATAACAAATGAAGTCAGAAAGGATTGAAAAATGATGATGTGGCTTTGAATGGTGCATTTTGAACACACAAAAAGTCAGGAGTTCAAATAAGTTTAAAAAATGAAATCCCTTTGTAACAGACGAGTTTCCGTATGAAATCCTGATACTTTGAAAGAGATTGTCCGTTTTGTACACGAAGTGCATCCAGTTTTTGCCGTAACCCTCTCAACTTTCTTGCACATGCTATGTGGATGAAATGATGATACCATGCCAACTTTCAACCTTTTCAGAGTTCATTTGAAATGCTTTTCAATTTTAGGGTCTTATAGCTCAAAATAATTAGTAAATGCATGAAAAATAACAAATGAAGTCAGAAAGGATTGAAAAATGATGATGTGGCTTTGAATGGTGCATTTTGAACACACAAAAAGTCAGGAGTTCAAATAAGTTTAAAAAATGAAATCCCTTTGTAACAGACGAGTTTCCGTATGAAATCCTGATACTTTGAAAGAGATTGTCCGTTTTGTACACGAAGTGCATCCAGTTTTTGCCGTAACCCTCTCAACTTTCTTGCACATGCTATGTGGATGAAATGATGATACCATGCCAACTTTCAACCTTTTCAGAGTTCATTTGAAATGCTTTTCAATTTTAGGGTCTTATAGCTCAAAATAATTAGTAAATGCATGAAAAATAACAAATGAAGTCAGAAAGGATTGAAAAATGATGATGTGGCTTTGAATGGTGCATTTTGAACACACAAAAAGTCAGGAGTTCAAATAAGTTTTAAAAAATGAAATCCCTTTGTAACAGACGAGTTTCCGTATGAAATCCTGATACTTTGAAAGAGATTGTCCGTTTTGTACACGAAGTGCATCCAGTTTTTGCCGTAACCCTCTCAACTTTCTTGCACATGCTATGTGGATGAAATGATGATACCATGCCAACTTTCAACCTTTTCAGAGTTCATTTGAAATGCTTTTCAATTTTAGGGTCTTATAGCTCAAAATAATTAGTAAATGCATGAAAAATAACAAATGAAGTCAGAAAGGATTGAAAAATGATGATGTGGCTTTGAATGGTGCATTTTGAACACACAAAAAGTCAGGAGTTCAAATAAGTTTTAAAAAATGAAATCCCTTTGTAACAGACGAGTTTCCGTATGAAATCCTGATACTTTGAAAGAGATTGTCCGTTTTGTACACGAAGTGCATCCAGTTTTTGCCGTAACCCTCTCAACTTTCTTGCACATGCTATGTGGATGAAATGATGATACCATGCCAACTTTCAACCTTTTCAGAGTTCATTTGAAATGCTTTTCAATTTTAGGGTCTTATAGCTCAAAATAATTAGTAAATGCATGAAAAATAACAAATGAAGTCAGAAAGGATTGAAAAATGATGATGTGGCTTTAAATGGTGCATTTTGAACACACAAAAAGTCAGGAGTTCAAATAAGTTTTAAAAAATGAAATCCCTTTGTAACAGACGAGTTTCCGTATGAAATCCTGATACTTTGAAAGAGATTGTCCGTTTTGTACACGAAGTGCATCCATTTTTTTCCATAACCCTCTCATCTTTCTTGAACATCCTATGTGGATGAAATGATGATACCATGCAAACTTTCAACCTTTTCAGAGTTCATTTGATATGCTTTTATAAACTCTAATAGCAAAAGGAATCAACTAAAAAGCTTTTATAAACCTCTAGTATTTTCTTAAAGAATTAAAATTTAAACTATTCAAATTTGGAAACTAATGGAGTAACAGAAAGTTTATAATTATTCTGAGCTAGAAGCAAAAAGAATAAAAAAATAAAGCAAAAATCAAAAGAAAATAAATAATTCAAAAAACCGAAGGGCACTCACACCGGTTTATAAACCCGTCCCTCTCTGCCTTGTTGAGCTCCTCTCAAAATGAAAATAGATGCCTTTATACAGGGAATTTGGCCTAAATTCAGAGTGAGTTTCTCTGAAATTCATAGAAATTTATTATGAATTTAGGTTGAATTTTCTCTATAAGCGCATCTATGCTCATTTTTTTATGTTGGGGTTGGCGATCTTTACAGACTTTTTGTGTGTTGAATATGCACCATTCAAAATCAGTCTCTGCTTTGAATGGTGCATTTTGAACACACAAAAAGTCAGGAGTTCAAATAAGTTCTAAAAAATGAAAGCCCTTTATAACAGACGACTTTCCGTATGAAATCTTGATACTTTGAAAGAGATTGTCCGTTTTGTACACGAAGTGCATCCAGTTTTTGCCGTAACCCTCTCAACTTTCTTGCACATGCTATGTGGATGAAATGATGATACCATGCAAACTTTCAACCTTTTCAGAGTTCATTTGAAATGCTTTTCAATTTTAGGGTCTTATAGCTCAAAATAATTAGTACATGCATGAAAAATAACAAATGAAGTCAGAAAGGATTGAAAAATGATGATGTGGCTTTGAATGGTGCATTTTGAACACACAAAAAGTCAGGAGTTCAAATAAGTTTTAAAAAATGAAATCCCTTTGTAACAGACGAGTTTCCGGATGAAATCCTGATACTTTGAAAGAGATTGTCCGTTTTGTACACGAAGTGCATCCAGTTTTTGCCGTAACCCTCTCAACTTTCTTGCACATGCTATGTGGATGAAATGATGATACCATGCCAACTTTCAACCTTTTCAGAGTTCATTTGAAATGCTTTTCAATTTTAGGGTCTTATAGCTCAAAATAATTAGTAAATGCATGAAAAATAACAAATGAAGTCAGAAAGGATTGAAAAATGATGATGTGGCTTTGAATGGTGCATTTTGAACACACAAAAAGTCAGGAGTTCAAATAAGTTTAAAAAATGAAATCCCTTTGTAACAGACGAGTTTCCGTATGAAATCCTGATACTTTGAAAGAGATTGTCCGTTTTGTACACGAAGTGCATCCAGTTTTTGCCGTAACCCTCTCAACTTTCTTGCACATGCTATGTGGATGAAATGATGATACCATGCCAACTTTCAACCTTTTCAGAGTTCATTTGAAATGCTTTTCAATTTTAGGGTCTTATAGCTCAAAATAATTAGTAAATGCATGAAAAATAACAAATGAAGTCAGAAAGGATTGAAAAATGATGATGTGGCTTTGAATGGTGCATTTTGAACACACAAAAAGTCAGGAGTTCAAATAAGTTTTAAAAAATGAAATCCCTTTGTAACAGACGAGTTTCCGGATGAAATCCTGATACTTTGAAAGAGATTGTCCGTTTTGTACACGAAGTGCATCCAGTTTTTGCCGTAACCCTCTCAACTTTCTTGCACATGCTATGTGGATGAAATGATGATACCATGCCAACTTTCAACCTTTTCAGAGTTCATTTGAAATGCTTTTCAATTTTAGGGTCTTATAGCTCAAAATAATTAGTAAATGCATGAAAAATAACAAATGAAGTCAGAAAGGATTGAAAAATGATGATGTGGCTTTGAATGGTGCATTTTGAACACACAAAAAGTCAGGAGTTCAAATAAGTTTTAAAAAATGAAATCCCTTTGTAACAGACGAGTTTCCGTATGAAATCCTGATACTTTGAAAGAGATTGTCCGTTTTGTACACGAAGTGCATCCAGTTTTTGCCGTAACCCTCTCAACTTTCTTGCACATGCTATGTGGATGAAATGATGATACCATGCCAACTTTCAACCTTTTCAGAGTTCATTTGAAATGCTTTTCAATTTTAGGGTCTTATAGCTCAAAATAATTAGTAAATGCATGAAAAATAACAAATGAAGTCAGAAAGGATTGAAAAATGATGATGTGGCTTTGAATGGTGCATTTTGAACACACAAAAAGTCAGGAGTTCAAATAAGTTTTAAAAAATGAAATCCCTTTGTAACAGACGAGTTTCCGGATGAAATCCTGATACTTTGAAAGAGATTGTCCGTTTTGTACACGAAGTGCATCCAGTTTTTGCCGTAACCCTCTCAACTTTCTTGCACATGCTATGTGGATGAAATGATGATACCATGCCAACTTTCAACCTTTTCAGAGTTCATTTGAAATGCTTTTCAATTTTAGGGTCTTATAGCTCAAAATAATTAGTAAATGCATGAAAAATAACAAATGAAGTCAGAAAGGATTGAAAAATGATGATGTGGCTTTGAATGGTGCATTTTGAACACACAAAAAGTCAGGAGTTCAAATAAGTTTAAAAAATGAAATCCCTTTGTAACAGACGAGTTTCCGTATGAAATCCTGATACTTTGAAAGAGATTGTCCGTTTTGTACACGAAGTGCATCCAGTTTTTGCCGTAACCCTCTCAACTTTCTTGCACATGCTATGTGGATGAAATGATGATACCATGCCAACTTTCAACCTTTTCAGAGTTCATTTGAAATGCTTTTCAATTTTAGGGTCTTATAGCTCAAAATAATTAGTAAATGCATGAAAAATAACAAATGAAGTCAGAAAGGATTGAAAAATGATGATGTGGCTTTGAATGGTGCATTTTGAACACACAAAAAGTCAGGAGTTCAAATAAGTTTAAAAAATGAAATCCCTTTGTAACAGACGAGTTTCCGTATGAAATCCTGATACTTTGAAAGAGATTGTCCGTTTTGTACACGAAGTGCATCCAGTTTTTGCCGTAACCCTCTCAACTTTCTTGCACATGCTATGTGGATGAAATGATGATACCATGCCAACTTTCAACCTTTTCAGAGTTCATTTGAAATGCTTTTCAATTTTAGGGTCTTATAGCTCAAAATAATTAGTAAATGCATGAAAAATAACAAATGAAGTCAGAAAGGATTGAAAAATGATGATGTGGCTTTGAATGGTGCATTTTGAACACACAAAAAGTCAGGAGTTCAAATAAGTTTTAAAAAATGAAATCCCTTTGTAACAGACGAGTTTCCGTATGAAATCCTGATACTTTGAAAGAGATTGTCCGTTTTGTACACGAAGTGCATCCAGTTTTTGCCGTAACCCTCTCAACTTTCTTGCACATGCTATGTGGATGAAATGATGATACCATGCCAACTTTCAACCTTTTCAGAGTTCATTTGAAATGCTTTTCAATTTTAGGGTCTTATAGCTCAAAATAATTAGTAAATGCATGAAAAATAACAAATGAAGTCAGAAAGGATTGAAAAATGATGATGTGGCTTTGAATGGTGCATTTTGAACACACAAAAAGTCAGGAGTTCAAATAAGTTTTAAAAAATGAAATCCCTTTGTAACAGACGAGTTTCCGGATGAAATCCTGATACTTTGAAAGAGATTGTCCGTTTTGTACACGAAGTGCATCCAGTTTTTGCCGTAACCCTCTCAACTTTCTTGCACATGCTATGTGGATGAAATGATGATACCATGCCAACTTTCAACCTTTTCAGAGTTCATTTGAAATGCTTTTCAATTTTAGGGTCTTATAGCTCAAAATAATTAGTAAATGCATGAAAAATAACAAATGAAGTCAGAAAGGATTGAAAAATGATGATGTGGCTTTGAATGGTGCATTTTGAACACACAAAAAGTCAGGAGTTCAAATAAGTTTAAAAAATGAAATCCCTTTGTAACAGACGAGTTTCCGTATGAAATCCTGATACTTTGAAAGAGATTGTCCGTTTTGTACACGAAGTGCATCCAGTTTTTGCCGTAACCCTCTCAACTTTCTTGCACATGCTATGTGGATGAAATGATGATACCATGCCAACTTTCAACCTTTTCAGAGTTCATTTGAAATGCTTTTCAATTTTAGGGTCTTATAGCTCAAAATAATTAGTAAATGCATGAAAAATAACAAATGAAGTCAGAAAGGATTGAAAAATGATGATGTGGCTTTGAATGGTGCATTTTGAACACACAAAAAGTCAGGAGTTCAAATAAGTTTTAAAAAATGAAATCCCTTTGTAACAGACGAGTTTCCGTATGAAATCCTGATACTTTGAAAGAGATTGTCCGTTTTGTACACGAAGTGCATCCAGTTTTTGCCGTAACCCTCTCAACTTTCTTGCACATGCTATGTGGATGAAATGATGATACCATGCCAACTTTCAACCTTTTCAGAGTTCATTTGAAATGCTTTTCAATTTTAGGGTCTTATAGCTCAAAATAATTAGTAAATGCATGAAAAATAACAAATGAAGTCAGAAAGGATTGAAAAATGATGATGTGGCTTTGAATGGTGCATTTTGAACACACAAAAAGTCAGGAGTTCAAATAAGTTTTAAAAAATGAAATCCCTTTGTAACAGACGAGTTTCCGTATGAAATCCTGATACTTTGAAAGAGATTGTCCGTTTTGTACACGAAGTGCATCCAGTTTTTGCCGTAACCCTCTCAACTTTCTTGCACATGCTATGTGGATGAAATGATGATACCATGCCAACTTTCAACCTTTTCAGAGTTCATTTGAAATGCTTTTCAATTTTAGGGTCTTATAGCTCAAAATAATTAGTAAATGCATGAAAAATAACAAATGAAGTCAGAAAGGATTGAAAAATGATGATGTGGCTTTGAATGGTGCATTTTGAACACACAAAAAGTCAGGAGTTCAAATAAGTTTTAAAAAATGAAATCCCTTTGTAACAGACGAGTTTCCGTATGAAATCCTGATACTTTGAAAGAGATTGTCCGTTTTGTACACGAAGTGCATCCAGTTTTTGCCGTAACCCTCTCAACTTTCTTGCACATGCTATGTGGATGAAATGATGATACCATGCCAACTTTCAACCTTTTCAGAGTTCATTTGAAATGCTTTTCAATTTTAGGGTCTTATAGCTCAAAATAATTAGTAAATGCATGAAAAATAACAAATGAAGTCAGAAAGGATTGAAAAATGATGATGTGGCTTTGAATGGTGCATTTTGAACACACAAAAAGTCAGGAGTTCAAATAAGTTTTAAAAAATGAAATCCCTTTGTAACAGACGAGTTTCCGTATGAAATCCTGATACTTTGAAAGAGATTGTCCGTTTTGTACACGAAGTGCATCCAGTTTTTGCCGTAACCCTCTCAACTTTCTTGCACATGCTATGTGGATGAAATGATGATACCATGCCAACTTTCAACCTTTTCAGAGTTCATTTGATATGCTTTTATAAACTCTAATAGCAAAAGGAATCAACTAAAAAGCTTTTATAAACCTCTAGTATTTTCTTAAAGAATTAAAATTTAAACTATTCAAATTTGGAAACTAATGGAGTAACAGAAAGTTTATAATTATTCTGAGCTAGAAGCAAAAAGAATAAAAAAATAAAGCAAAAATCAAAAGAAAATAAATAATTCAAAAAACCGAAGGGCACTCACACCGGTTTATAAACCCGTCCCTCTCTGCCTTGTTGAGCTCCTCTCAAAATGAAAATAGATGCCTTTATACAGGGAATTTGGCCTAAATTCAGAGTGAGTTTCTCTGAAATTCATAGAAATTTATTATGAATTTAGGTTGAATTTTCTCTATAAGCGCATCTATGCTCATTTTTTTATGTTGGGGTTGGCGATCTTTACAGACTTTTTGTGTGTTGAATATGCACCATTCAAAATCAGTCTCTGCTTTGAATGGTGCATTTTGAACACACAAAAAGTCAGGAGTTCAAATAAGTTTTAAAAAATGAAATCCCTTTGTAACAGACGAGTTTCCGTATGAAATCCTGATACTTTGAAAGAGATTGTCCGTTTTGTACACGAAGTGCATCCAGTTTTTGCCGTAACCCTCTCAACTTTCTTGCACATGCTATGTGGATGAAATGATGATACCATGCCAACTTTCAACCTTTTCAGAGTTCATTTGAAATGCTTTTCAATTTTAGGGTCTTATAGCTCAAAATAATTAGTAAATGCATGAAAAATAACAAATGAAGTCAGAAAGGATTGAAAAATGATGATGTGGCTTTGAATGGTGCATTTTGAACACACAAAAAGTCAGGAGTTCAAATAAGTTTTAAAAAATGAAATCCCTTTGTAACAGACGAGTTTCCGGATGAAATCCTGATACTTTGAAAGAGATTGTCCGTTTTGTACACGAAGTGCATCCAGTTTTTGCCGTAACCCTCTCAACTTTCTTGCACATGCTATGTGGATGAAATGATGATACCATGCCAACTTTCAACCTTTTCAGAGTTCATTTGAAATGCTTTTCAATTTTAGGGTCTTATAGCTCAAAATAATTAGTAAATGCATGAAAAATAACAAATGAAGTCAGAAAGGATTGAAAAATGATGATGTGGCTTTGAATGGTGCATTTTGAACACACAAAAAGTCAGGAGTTCAAATAAGTTTTAAAAAATGAAATCCCTTTGTAACAGACGAGTTTCCGTATGAAATCCTGATACTTTGAAAGAGATTGTCCGTTTTGTACACGAAGTGCATCCAGTTTTTGCCGTAACCCTCTCAACTTTCTTGCACATGCTATGTGGATGAAATGATGATATCATGCCAACTTTCAACCTTTTCAGAGTTCATTTGAAATGCTTTTCAATTTTAGGGTCTTATAGCTCAAAATAATTAGTAAATGCATGAAAAATAACAAATGAAGTCAGAAAGGATTGAAAAATGATGATGTGGCTTTGAATGGTGCATTTTGAACACACAAAAAGTCAGGAGTTCAAATAAGTTTTAAAAAATGAAATCCCTTTGTAACAGACGAGTTTCCGGATGAAATCCTGATACTTTGAAAGAGATTGTCCGTTTTGTACACGAAGTGCATCCAGTTTTTGCCGTAACCCTCTCAACTTTCTTGCACATGCTATGTGGATGAAATGATGATACCATGCCAACTTTCAACCTTTTCAGAGTTCATTTGAAATGCTTTTCAATTTTAGGGTCTTATAGCTCAAAATAATTAGTAAATGCATGAAAAATAACAAATGAAGTCAGAAAGGATTGAAAAATGATGATGTGGCTTTGAATGGTGCATTTTGAACACACAAAAAGTCAGGAGTTCAAATAAGTTTTAAAAAATGAAATCCCTTTGTAACAGACGAGTTTCCGTATGAAATCCTGATACTTTGAAAGAGATTGTCCGTTTTGTACACGAAGTGCATCCAGTTTTTGCCGTAACCCTCTCAACTTTCTTGCACATGCTATGTGGATGAAATGATGATACCATGCCAACTTTCAACCTTTTCAGAGTTCATTTGAAATGCTTTTCAATTTTAGGGTCTTATAGCTCAAAATAATTAGTAAATGCATGAAAAATAACAAATGAAGTCAGAAAGGATTGAAAAATGATGATGTGGCTTTGAATGGTGCATTTTGAACACACAAAAAGTCAGGAGTTCAAATAAGTTTTAAAAAATGAAATCCCTTTGTAACAGACGAGTTTCCGGATGAAATCCTGATACTTTGAAAGAGATTGTCCGTTTTGTACACGAAGTGCATCCAGTTTTTGCCGTAACCCTCTCAACTTTCTTGCACATGCTATGTGGATGAAATGATGATACCATGCCAACTTTCAACCTTTTCAGAGTTCATTTGAAATGCTTTTCAATTTTAGGGTCTTATAGCTCAAAATAATTAGTAAATGCATGAAAAATAACAAATGAAGTCAGAAAGGATTGAAAAATGATGATGTGGCTTTGAATGGTGCATTTTGAACACACAAAAAGTCAGGAGTTCAAATAAGTTTAAAAAATGAAATCCCTTTGTAACAGACGAGTTTCCGTATGAAATCCTGATACTTTGAAAGAGATTGTCCGTTTTGTACACGAAGTGCATCCAGTTTTTGCCGTAACCCTCTCAACTTTCTTGCACATGCTATGTGGATGAAATGATGATACCATGCCAACTTTCAACCTTTTCAGAGTTCATTTGAAATGCTTTTCAATTTTAGGGTCTTATAGCTCAAAATAATTAGTAAATGCATGAAAAATAACAAATGAAGTCAGAAAGGATTGAAAAATGATGATGTGGCTTTGAATGGTGCATTTTGAACACACAAAAAGTCAGGAGTTCAAATAAGTTTTAAAAAATGAAATCCCTTTGTAACAGACGAGTTTCCGTATGAAATCCTGATACTTTGAAAGAGATTGTCCGTTTTGTACACGAAGTGCATCCAGTTTTTGCCGTAACCCTCTCAACTTTCTTGCACATGCTATGTGGATGAAATGATGATACCATGCCAACTTTCAACCTTTTCAGAGTTCATTTGAAATGCTTTTCAATTTTAGGGTCTTATAGCTCAAAATAATTAGTAAATGCATGAAAAATAACAAATGAAGTCAGAAAGGATTGAAAAATGATGATGTGGCTTTGAATGGTGCATTTTGAACACACAAAAAGTCAGGAGTTCAAATAAGTTTTAAAAAATGAAATCCCTTTGTAACAGACGAGTTTCCGTATGAAATCCTGATACTTTGAAAGAGATTGTCCGTTTTGTACACGAAGTGCATCCAGTTTTTGCCGTAACCCTCTCAACTTTCTTGCACATGCTATGTGGATGAAATGATGATACCATGCCAACTTTCAACCTTTTCAGAGTTCATTTGAAATGCTTTTCAATTTTAGGGTCTTATAGCTCAAAATAATTAGTAAATGCATGAAAAATAACAAATGAAGTCAGAAAGGATTGAAAAATGATGATGTGGCTTTGAATGGTGCATTTTGAACACACAAAAAGTCAGGAGTTCAAATAAGTTTTAAAAAATGAAATCCCTTTGTAACAGACGAGTTTCCGTATGAAATCCTGATACTTTGAAAGAGATTGTCCGTTTTGTACACGAAGTGCATCCAGTTTTTGCCGTAACCCTCTCAACTTTCTTGCACATGCTATGTGGATGAAATGATGATACCATGCCAACTTTCAACCTTTTCAGAGTTCATTTGAAATGCTTTTCAATTTTAGGGTCTTATAGCTCAAAATAATTAGTAAATGCATGAAAAATAACAAATGAAGTCAGAAAGGATTGAAAAATGATGATGTGGCTTTGAATGGTGCATTTTGAACACACAAAAAGTCAGGAGTTCAAATAAGTTTTAAAAAATGAAATCCCTTTGTAACAGACGAGTTTCCGTATGAAATCCTGATACTTTGAAAGAGATTGTCCGTTTTGTACACGAAGTGCATCCAGTTTTTGCCGTAACCCTCTCAACTTTCTTGCACATGCTATGTGGATGAAATGATGATACCATGCCAACTTTCAACCTTTTCAGAGTTCATTTGAAATGCTTTTCAATTTTAGGGTCTTATAGCTCAAAATAATTAGTAAATGCATGAAAAATAACAAATGAAGTCAGAAAGGATTGAAAAATGATGATGTGGCTTTGAATGGTGCATTTTGAACACACAAAAAGTCAGGAGTTCAAATAAGTTTTAAAAAATGAAATCCCTTTGTAACAGACGAGTTTCCGTATGAAATCCTGATACTTTGAAAGAGATTGTCCGTTTTGTACACGAAGTGCATCCAGTTTTTGCCGTAACCCTCTCAACTTTCTTGCACATGCTATGTGGATGAAATGATGATACCATGCCAACTTTCAACCTTTTCAGAGTTCATTTGAAATGCTTTTCAATTTTAGGGTCTTATAGCTCAAAATAATTAGTAAATGCATGAAAAATAACAAATGAAGTCAGAAAGGATTGAAAAATGATGATGTGGCTTTGAATGGTGCATTTTGAACACACAAAAAGTCAGGAGTTCAAATAAGTTTTAAAAAATGAAATCCCTTTGTAACAGACGAGTTTCCGTATGAAATCCTGATACTTTGAAAGAGATTGTCCGTTTTGTACACGAAGTGCATCCAGTTTTTGCCGTAACCCTCTCAACTTTCTTGCACATGCTATGTGGATGAAATGATGATACCATGCCAACTTTCAACCTTTTCAGAGTTCATTTGAAATGCTTTTCAATTTTAGGGTCTTATAGCTCAAAATAATTAGTAAATGCATGAAAAATAACAAATGAAGTCAGAAAGGATTGAAAAATGATGATGTGGCTTTGAATGGTGCATTTTGAACACACAAAAAGTCAGGAGTTCAAATAAGTTTTAAAAAATGAAATCCCTTTGTAACAGACGAGTTTCCGTATGAAATCCTGATACTTTGAAAGAGATTGTCCGTTTTGTACACGAAGTGCATCCAGTTTTTGCCGTAACCCTCTCAACTTTCTTGCACATGCTATGTGGATGAAATGATGATACCATGCCAACTTTCAACCTTTTCAGAGTTCATTTGAAATGCTTTTCAATTTTAGGGTCTTATAGCTCAAAATAATTAGTAAATGCATGAAAAATAACAAATGAAGTCAGAAAGGATTGAAAAATGATGATGTGGCTTTGAATGGTGCATTTTGAACACACAAAAAGTCAGGAGTTCAAATAAGTTTTAAAAAATGAAATCCCTTTGTAACAGACGAGTTTCCGGATGAAATCCTGATACTTTGAAAGAGATTGTCCGTTTTGTACACGAAGTGCATCCAGTTTTTGCCGTAACCCTCTCAACTTTCTTGCACATGCTATGTGGATGAAATGATGATACCATGCCAACTTTCAACCTTTTCAGAGTTCATTTGAAATGCTTTTCAATTTTAGGGTCTTATAGCTCAAAATAATTAGTAAATGCATGAAAAATAACAAATGAAGTCAGAAAGGATTGAAAAATGATGATGTGGCTTTGAATGGTGCATTTTGAACACACAAAAAGTCAGGAGTTCAAATAAGTTTTAAAAAATGAAATCCCTTTGTAACAGACGAGTTTCCGTATGAAATCCTGATACTTTGAAAGAGATTGTCCGTTTTGTACACGAAGTGCATCCAGTTTTTGCCGTAACCCTCTCAACTTTCTTGCACATGCTATGTGGATGAAATGATGATACCATGCCAACTTTCAACCTTTTCAGAGTTCATTTGAAATGCTTTTCAATTTTAGGGTCTTATAGCTCAAAATAATTAGTAAATGCATGAAAAATAACAAATGAAGTCAGAAAGGATTGAAAAATGATGATGTGGCTTTGAATGGTGCATTTTGAACACACAAAAAGTCAGGAGTTCAAATAAGTTTAAAAAATGAAATCCCTTTGTAACAGACGAGTTTCCGTATGAAATCCTGATACTTTGAAAGAGATTGTCCGTTTTGTACACGAAGTGCATCCAGTTTTTGCCGTAACCCTCTCAACTTTCTTGCACATGCTATGTGGATGAAATGATGATACCATGCCAACTTTCAACCTTTTCAGAGTTCATTTGAAATGCTTTTCAATTTTAGGGTCTTATAGCTCAAAATAATTAGTAAATGCATGAAAAATAACAAATGAAGTCAGAAAGGATTGAAAAATGATGATGTGGCTTTGAATGGTGCATTTTGAACACACAAAAAGTCAGGAGTTCAAATAAGTTTTAAAAAATGAAATCCCTTTGTAACAGACGAGTTTCCGTATGAAATCCTGATACTTTGAAAGAGATTGTCCGTTTTGTACACGAAGTGCATCCAGTTTTTGCCGTAACCCTCTCAACTTTCTTGCACATGCTATGTGGATGAAATGATGATACCATGCCAACTTTCAACCTTTTCAGAGTTCATTTGAAATGCTTTTCAATTTTAGGGTCTTATAGCTCAAAATAATTAGTAAATGCATGAAAAATAACAAATGAAGTCAGAAAGGATTGAAAAATGATGATGTGGCTTTGAATGGTGCATTTTGAACACACAAAAAGTCAGGAGTTCAAATAAGTTTTAAAAAATGAAATCCCTTTGTAACAGACGAGTTTCCGTATGAAATCCTGATACTTTGAAAGAGATTGTCCGTTTTGTACACGAAGTGCATCCAGTTTTTGCCGTAACCCTCTCAACTTTCTTGCACATGCTATGTGGATGAAATGATGATACCATGCCAACTTTCAACCTTTTCAGAGTTCATTTGAAATGCTTTTCAATTTTAGGGTCTTATAGCTCAAAATAATTAGTAAATGCATGAAAAATAACAAATGAAGTCAGAAAGGATTGAAAAATGATGATGTGGCTTTGAATGGTGCATTTTGAACACACAAAAAGTCAGGAGTTCAAATAAGTTTAAAAAATGAAATCCCTTTGTAACAGACGAGTTTCCGTATGAAATCCTGATACTTTGAAAGAGATTGTCCGTTTTGTACACGAAGTGCATCCAGTTTTTGCCGTAACCCTCTCAACTTTCTTGCACATGCTATGTGGATGAAATGATGATACCATGCCAACTTTCAACCTTTTCAGAGTTCATTTGAAATGCTTTTCAATTTTAGGGTCTTATAGCTCAAAATAATTAGTAAATGCATGAAAAATAACAAATGAAGTCAGAAAGGATTGAAAAATGATGATGTGGCTTTGAATGGTGCATTTTGAACACACAAAAAGTCAGGAGTTCAAATAAGTTTTAAAAAATGAAATCCCTTTGTAACAGACGAGTTTCCGTATGAAATCCTGATACTTTGAAAGAGATTGTCCGTTTTGTACACGAAGTGCATCCAGTTTTTGCCGTAACCCTCTCAACTTTCTTGCACATGCTATGTGGATGAAATGATGATACCATGCCAACTTTCAACCTTTTCAGAGTTCATTTGAAATGCTTTTCAATTTTAGGGTCTTATAGCTCAAAATAATTAGTAAATGCATGAAAAATAACAAATGAAGTCAGAAAGGATTGAAAAATGATGATGTGGCTTTGAATGGTGCATTTTGAACACACAAAAAGTCAGGAGTTCAAATAAGTTTTAAAAAATGAAATCCCTTTGTAACAGACGAGTTTCCGTATGAAATCCTGATACTTTGAAAGAGATTGTCCGTTTTGTACACGAAGTGCATCCAGTTTTTGCCGTAACCCTCTCAACTTTCTTGCACATGCTATGTGGATGAAATGATGATACCATGCCAACTTTCAACCTTTTCAGAGTTCATTTGAAATGCTTTTCAATTTTAGGGTCTTATAGCTCAAAATAATTAGTAAATGCATGAAAAATAACAAATGAAGTCAGAAAGGATTGAAAAATGATGATGTGGCTTTGAATGGTGCATTTTGAACACACAAAAAGTCAGGAGTTCAAATAAGTTTTAAAAAATGAAATCCCTTTGTAACAGACGAGTTTCCGTATGAAATCCTGATACTTTGAAAGAGATTGTCCGTTTTGTACACGAAGTGCATCCAGTTTTTGCCGTAACCCTCTCAACTTTCTTGCACATGCTATGTGGATGAAATGATGATACCATGCCAACTTTCAACCTTTTCAGAGTTCATTTGAAATGCTTTTCAATTTTAGGGTCTTATAGCTCAAAATAATTAGTAAATGCATGAAAAATAACAAATGAAGTCAGAAAGGATTGAAAAATGATGATGTGGCTTTGAATGGTGCATTTTGAACACACAAAAAGTCAGGAGTTCAAATAAGTTTAAAAAATGAAATCCCTTTGTAACAGACGAGTTTCCGGATGAAATCCTGATACTTTGAAAGAGATTGTCCGTTTTGTACACGAAGTGCATCCAGTTTTTGCCGTAACCCTCTCAACTTTCTTGCACATGCTATGTGGATGAAATGATGATACCATGCCAACTTTCAACCTTTTCAGAGTTCATTTGAAATGCTTTTCAATTTTAGGGTCTTATAGCTCAAAATAATTAGTAAATGCATGAAAAATAACAAATGAAGTCAGAAAGGATTGAAAAATGATGATGTGGCTTTGAATGGTGCATTTTGAACACACAAAAAGTCAGGAGTTCAAATAAGTTTTAAAAAATGAAATCCCTTTGTAACAGACGAGTTTCCGTATGAAATCCTGATACTTTGAAAGAGATTGTCCGTTTTGTACACGAAGTGCATCCAGTTTTTGCCGTAACCCTCTCAACTTTCTTGCACATGCTATGTGGATGAAATGATGATACCATGCCAACTTTCAACCTTTTCAGAGTTCATTTGAAATGCTTTTCAATTTTAGGGTCTTATAGCTCAAAATAATTAGTAAATGCATGAAAAATAACAAATGAAGTCAGAAAGGATTGAAAAATGATGATGTGGCTTTGAATGGTGCATTTTGAACACACAAAAAGTCAGGAGTTCAAATAAGTTTTAAAAAATGAAATCCCTTTGTAACAGACGAGTTTCCGTATGAAATCCTGATACTTTGAAAGAGATTGTCCGTTTTGTACACGAAGTGCATCCAGTTTTTGCCGTAACCCTCTCAACTTTCTTGCACATGCTATGTGGATGAAATGATGATACCATGCCAACTTTCAACCTTTTCAGAGTTCATTTGAAATGCTTTTCAATTTTAGGGTCTTATAGCTCAAAATAATTAGTAAATGCATGAAAAATAACAAATGAAGTCAGAAAGGATTGAAAAATGATGATGTGGCTTTGAATGGTGCATTTTGAACACACAAAAAGTCAGGAGTTCAAATAAGTTTTAAAAAATGAAATCCCTTTGTAACAGACGAGTTTCCGTATGAAATCCTGATACTTTGAAAGAGATTGTCCGTTTTGTACACGAAGTGCATCCAGTTTTTGCCGTAACCCTCTCAACTTTCTTGCACATGCTATGTGGATGAAATGATGATACCATGCCAACTTTCAACCTTTTCAGAGTTCATTTGAAATGCTTTTCAATTTTAGGGTCTTATAGCTCAAAATAATTAGTAAATGCATGAAAAATAACAAATGAAGTCAGAAAGGATTGAAAAATGATGATGTGGCTTTGAATGGTGCATTTTGAACACACAAAAAGTCAGGAGTTCAAATAAGTTTTAAAAAATGAAATCCCTTTGTAACAGACGAGTTTCCGGATGAAATCCTGATACTTTGAAAGAGATTGTCCGTTTTGTACACGAAGTGCATCCAGTTTTTGCCGTAACCCTCTCAACTTTCTTGCACATGCTATGTGGATGAAATGATGATACCATGCCAACTTTCAACCTTTTCAGAGTTCATTTGAAATGCTTTTCAATTTTAGGGTCTTATAGCTCAAAATAATTAGTAAATGCATGAAAAATAACAAATGAAGTCAGAAAGGATTGAAAAATGATGATGTGGCTTTGAATGGTGCATTTTGAACACACAAAAAGTCAGGAGTTCAAATAAGTTTTAAAAAATGAAATCCCTTTGTAACAGACGAGTTTCCGTATGAAATCCTGATACTTTGAAAGAGATTGTCCGTTTTGTACACGAAGTGCATCCAGTTTTTGCCGTAACCCTCTCAACTTTCTTGCACATGCTATGTGGATGAAATGATGATACCATGCCAACTTTCAACCTTTTCAGAGTTCATTTGAAATGCTTTTCAATTTTAGGGTCTTATAGCTCAAAATAATTAGTAAATGCATGAAAAATAACAAATGAAGTCAGAAAGGATTGAAAAATGATGATGTGGCTTTGAATGGTGCATTTTGAACACACAAAAAGTCAGGAGTTCAAATAAGTTTTAAAAAATGAAATCCCTTTGTAACAGACGAGTTTCCGGATGAAATCCTGATACTTTGAAAGAGATTGTCCGTTTTGTACACGAAGTGCATCCAGTTTTTGCCGTAACCCTCTCAACTTTCTTGCACATGCTATGTGGATGAAATGATGATACCATGCCAACTTTCAACCTTTTCAGAGTTCATTTGAAATGCTTTTCAATTTTAGGGTCTTATAGCTCAAAATAATTAGTAAATGCATGAAAAATAACAAATGAAGTCAGAAAGGATTGAAAAATGATGATGTGGCTTTGAATGGTGCATTTTGAACACACAAAAAGTCAGGAGTTCAAATAAGTTTTAAAAAATGAAATCCCTTTGTAACAGACGAGTTTCCGGATGAAATCCTGATACTTTGAAAGAGATTGTCCGTTTTGTACACGAAGTGCATCCAGTTTTTGCCGTAACCCTCTCAACTTTCTTGCACATGCTATGTGGATGAAATGATGATACCATGCCAACTTTCAACCTTTTCAGAGTTCATTTGAAATGCTTTTCAATTTTAGGGTCTTATAGCTCAAAATAATTAGTAAATGCATGAAAAATAACAAATGAAGTCAGAAAGGATTGAAAAATGATGATGTGGCTTTGAATGGTGCATTTTGAACACACAAAAAGTCAGGAGTTCAAATAAGTTTTAAAAAATGAAATCCCTTTGTAACAGACGAGTTTCCGTATGAAATCCTGATACTTTGAAAGAGATTGTCCGTTTTGTACACGAAGTGCATCCAGTTTTTGCCGTAACCCTCTCAACTTTCTTGCACATGCTATGTGGATGAAATGATGATACCATGCCAACTTTCAACCTTTTCAGAGTTCATTTGAAATGCTTTTCAATTTTAGGGTCTTATAGCTCAAAATAATTAGTAAATGCATGAAAAATAACAAATGAAGTCAGAAAGGATTGAAAAATGATGATGTGGCTTTGAATGGTGCATTTTGAACACACAAAAAGTCAGGAGTTCAAATAAGTTTTAAAAAATGAAATCCCTTTGTAACAGACGAGTTTCCGTATGAAATCCTGATACTTTGAAAGAGATTGTCCGTTTTGTACACGAAGTGCATCCAGTTTTTGCCGTAACCCTCTCAACTTTCTTGCACATGCTATGTGGATGAAATGATGATACCATGCCAACTTTCAACCTTTTCAGAGTTCATTTGAAATGCTTTTCAATTTTAGGGTCTTATAGCTCAAAATAATTAGTAAATGCATGAAAAATAACAAATGAAGTCAGAAAGGATTGAAAAATGATGATGTGGCTTTGAATGGTGCATTTTGAACACACAAAAAGTCAGGAGTTCAAATAAGTTTTAAAAAATGAAATCCCTTTGTAACAGACGAGTTTCCGGATGAAATCCTGATACTTTGAAAGAGATTGTCCGTTTTGTACACGAAGTGCATCCAGTTTTTGCCGTAACCCTCTCAACTTTCTTGCACATGCTATGTGGATGAAATGATGATACCATGCCAACTTTCAACCTTTTCAGAGTTCATTTGAAATGCTTTTCAATTTTAGGGTCTTATAGCTCAAAATAATTAGTAAATGCATGAAAAATAACAAATGAAGTCAGAAAGGATTGAAAAATGATGATGTGGCTTTGAATGGTGCATTTTGAACACACAAAAAGTCAGGAGTTCAAATAAGTTTTAAAAAATGAAATCCCTTTGTAACAGACGAGTTTCCGGATGAAATCCTGATACTTTGAAAGAGATTGTCCGTTTTGTACACGAAGTGCATCCAGTTTTTGCCGTAACCCTCTCAACTTTCTTGCACATGCTATGTGGATGAAATGATGATACCATGCCAACTTTCAACCTTTTCAGAGTTCATTTGAAATGCTTTTCAATTTTAGGGTCTTATAGCTCAAAATAATTAGTAAATGCATGAAAAATAACAAATGAAGTCAGAAAGGATTGAAAAATGATGATGTGGCTTTGAATGGTGCATTTTGAACACACAAAAAGTCAGGAGTTCAAATAAGTTTTAAAAAATGAAATCCCTTTGTAACAGACGAGTTTCCGGATGAAATCCTGATACTTTGAAAGAGATTGTCCGTTTTGTACACGAAGTGCATCCAGTTTTTGCCGTAACCCTCTCAACTTTCTTGCACATGCTATGTGGATGAAATGATGATACCATGCCAACTTTCAACCTTTTCAGAGTTCATTTGAAATGCTTTTCAATTTTAGGGTCTTATAGCTCAAAATAATTAGTAAATGCATGAAAAATAACAAATGAAGTCAGAAAGGATTGAAAAATGATGATGTGGCTTTGAATGGTGCATTTTGAACACACAAAAAGTCAGGAGTTCAAATAAGTTTTAAAAAATGAAATCCCTTTGTAACAGACGAGTTTCCGTATGAAATCCTGATACTTTGAAAGAGATTGTCCGTTTTGTACACGAAGTGCATCCAGTTTTTGCCGTAACCCTCTCAACTTTCTTGCACATGCTATGTGGATGAAATGATGATACCATGCCAACTTTCAACCTTTTCAGAGTTCATTTGAAATGCTTTTCAATTTTAGGGTCTTATAGCTCAAAATAATTAGTAAATGCATGAAAAATAACAAATGAAGTCAGAAAGGATTGAAAAATGATGATGTGGCTTTGAATGGTGCATTTTGAACACACAAAAAGTCAGGAGTTCAAATAAGTTTAAAAAATGAAATCCCTTTGTAACAGACGAGTTTCCGTATGAAATCCTGATACTTTGAAAGAGATTGTCCGTTTTGTACACGAAGTGCATCCAGTTTTTGCCGTAACCCTCTCAACTTTCTTGCACATGCTATGTGGATGAAATGATGATACCATGCCAACTTTCAACCTTTTCAGAGTTCATTTGAAATGCTTTTCAATTTTAGGGTCTTATAGCTCAAAATAATTAGTAAATGCATGAAAAATAACAAATGAAGTCAGAAAGGATTGAAAAATGATGATGTGGCTTTGAATGGTGCATTTTGAACACACAAAAAGTCAGGAGTTCAAATAAGTTTTAAAAAATGAAATCCCTTTGTAACAGACGAGTTTCCGTATGAAATCCTGATACTTTGAAAGAGATTGTCCGTTTTGTACACGAAGTGCATCCAGTTTTTGCCGTAACCCTCTCAACTTTCTTGCACATGCTATGTGGATGAAATGATGATACCATGCCAACTTTCAACCTTTTCAGAGTTCATTTGAAATGCTTTTCAATTTTAGGGTCTTATAGCTCAAAATAATTAGTAAATGCATGAAAAATAACAAATGAAGTCAGAAAGGATTGAAAAATGATGATGTGGCTTTGAATGGTGCATTTTGAACACACAAAAAGTCAGGAGTTCAAATAAGTTTTAAAAAATGAAATCCCTTTGTAACAGACGAGTTTCCGGATGAAATCCTGATACTTTGAAAGAGATTGTCCGTTTTGTACACGAAGTGCATCCAGTTTTTGCCGTAACCCTCTCAACTTTCTTGCACATGCTATGTGGATGAAATGATGATACCATGCCAACTTTCAACCTTTTCAGAGTTCATTTGAAATGCTTTTCAATTTTAGGGTCTTATAGCTCAAAATAATTAGTAAATGCATGAAAAATAACAAATGAAGTCAGAAAGGATTGAAAAATGATGATGTGGCTTTGAATGGTGCATTTTGAACACACAAAAAGTCAGGAGTTCAAATAAGTTTTAAAAAATGAAATCCCTTTGTAACAGACGAGTTTCCGGATGAAATCCTGATACTTTGAAAGAGATTGTCCGTTTTGTACACGAAGTGCATCCAGTTTTTGCCGTAACCCTCTCAACTTTCTTGCACATGCTATGTGGATGAAATGATGATACCATGCCAACTTTCAACCTTTTCAGAGTTCATTTGAAATGCTTTTCAATTTTAGGGTCTTATAGCTCAAAATAATTAGTAAATGCATGAAAAATAACAAATGAAGTCAGAAAGGATTGAAAAATGATGATGTGGCTTTGAATGGTGCATTTTGAACACACAAAAAGTCAGGAGTTCAAATAAGTTTTAAAAAATGAAATCCCTTTGTAACAGACGAGTTTCCGTATGAAATCCTGATACTTTGAAAGAGATTGTCCGTTTTGTACACGAAGTGCATCCAGTTTTTGCCGTAACCCTCTCAACTTTCTTGCACATGCTATGTGGATGAAATGATGATACCATGCCAACTTTCAACCTTTTCAGAGTTCATTTGAAATGCTTTTCAATTTTAGGGTCTTATAGCTCAAAATAATTAGTAAATGCATGAAAAATAACAAATGAAGTCAGAAAGGATTGAAAAATGATGATGTGGCTTTGAATGGTGCATTTTGAACACACAAAAAGTCAGGAGTTCAAATAAGTTTTAAAAAATGAAATCCCTTTGTAACAGACGAGTTTCCGTATGAAATCCTGATACTTTGAAAGAGATTGTCCGTTTTGTACACGAAGTGCATCCAGTTTTTGCCGTAACCCTCTCAACTTTCTTGCACATGCTATGTGGATGAAATGATGATACCATGCCAACTTTCAACCTTTTCAGAGTTCATTTGAAATGCTTTTCAATTTTAGGGTCTTATAGCTCAAAATAATTAGTAAATGCATGAAAAATAACAAATGAAGTCAGAAAGGATTGAAAAATGATGATGTGGCTTTGAATGGTGCATTTTGAACACACAAAAAGTCAGGAGTTCAAATAAGTTTTAAAAAATGAAATCCCTTTGTAACAGACGAGTTTCCGTATGAAATCCTGATACTTTGAAAGAGATTGTCCGTTTTGTACACGAAGTGCATCCAGTTTTTGCCGTAACCCTCTCAACTTTCTTGCACATGCTATGTGGATGAAATGATGATACCATGCAACTTTCAACCTTTTCAGAGTTCATTTGAAATGCTTTTCAATTTTAGGGTCTTATAGCTCAAAATAATTAGTAAATGCATGAAAAATAACAAATGAAGTCAGAAAGGATTGAAAAATGATGATGTGGCTTTGAATGGTGCATTTTGAACACACAAAAAGTCAGGAGTTCAAATAAGTTTTAAAAAATGAAATCCCTTTGTAACAGACGAGTTTCCGTATGAAATCCTGATACTTTGAAAGAGATTGTCCGTTTTGTACACGAAGTGCATCCAGTTTTTGCCGTAACCCTCTCAACTTTCTTGAACATGCTATGTGGATGAAATGATGATACCATGCAAACTTTCAACCTTTTCAGAGTTCATTTGAAATGCTTTTATAAACTCTAATAGCAAAAGGAATCAACTAAAAAGCTTTTATAAACCTCTAGTATTTTCTTAAAGAATTAAAATTTAAACTATTCAAATTTGGAAACTAATGGTGTAACAGAAAGTTTATAATTATTCTGAGCTAAAAGCAAAAAGAATAAAAAAATAAAGCAAAAATCAAAAGAAAATAAATAATTCAAAAAACAAAAAAATACTGGAAAAATAAAAAAATGCCGCCTAATAGGCCACACGGCCTGCATACGACTAGAAACCCATCTGCACATGGGCCAGGATGCAGGCCCGTAGGCCCAATAGGCCCAACATGGCAGTGACAAGGGTAGGCATGTAATGCCTGCATATTAGAGAGGAGCTCAGCACCTGAGCTGCAACGCAGCTTATAAACAGGTGCTGAGCTCTCTCAGCTAGCGAGGTGGGACTAAACTTCCCACCGCACCGCGCCAGCACATTAGTCCCGGTTGGTGGCTCCAACCGGAACCAATGCTCCCCTTTGGTCCTGGTTGGTGGCACCAACCGGAACCAATGCCCACCCTTTAGTCCCGGTTGGTGCCACCAACCGGGACTAAAGGTGGCATTCGTCCCGGTTTGTGCGTTGAACCGGGACCAAAGCCTTTGCTATATAAGCCAGCACTTAGGAAATTTTCAGATTTCCATCGCCAGTTTCCCCCGCCCGACGACGCCGCGAGCTCGATCTACGCCGCCAGGCTGCCCCGCCGCCGTCGCCGTCGCCCGTGCCCCGAGCCCACGCCATCGCCCGTCGCCGTCGTCCTCCGCCCCCCGCCGCCGTCGCCGTCGGCCTCCGCCGCGCGCCCCCGAGCCGTCGCCCGTACGTCACCGTCGCCCTCCGCCCCCGGCCCGCCGCGGTCGCCGTCGCCCTCCGCCACCCACGCCGTCGCCCTCGCCGCCCGTCGCCCTCGATGTGAGCCGCCGCCACGCCACGGCTCTGTTTATTTTTTTCATATAATTTGTATTATTTTTTGTTCATTGCATTTTTCATATATATAATGTATATATATATATATGTATGTGGTAGCTATATGATGAATGGATGTGGCTATGTATGTATGAATATAATGTTCATACAATTTTTTTGTTTATATACTTTTTTTCATATATGTATTAATTTTTTATTGAGGTTAATTATTAGTACATATCGATTTTAGGTTAGTGCTTAGTAGTTGAACTAGTTGATTTAATAAAACTATTTTATTAAATTTTACTATATATAGAAGTAGTTTATTTTTAGTAAGAACTACTTTATTTTATATATTTATAGTAAGTGCTTAGTAGTTGAACTAGTTGATTAATTAATAGAACTATTTTATTAAATTTTACTATATATAGAAATAGTTTATTTTTAGTAAGAACTACTTTATTTTATTTATTTATAGTAAGTGCTTAGTAGTTGAACAAGTTGATTAATTAATAGAACTATTTTATTAAATTTTACTATATATAGAAGTAGTTTATTTTTAGTAAGAACTACTTTATTTATTTATTTATAGTAAGTGCTTAGTAGTTGAACTATTAAGTAACTAGTTGATTTAACAAAACTAGTTTATTTTACTATAGAAGTAGTTTATTTTTAGCAAGGAAATTAATAGAACTAGTTTGTTTTTTTAGTTAAAGCAATTATCCCGCATCGACGTCGACGATGCCTATCCCGCATCCTCGTCGTCGACTCGGCGGAGGAGGCCGGCTTGATCAGAGGGGCCATGTCCGGGACTGGGCTCCGCCGGGCTGGTTTTGGGAGGTGCTACCTTCCGGTGGGCGTAGGTTGGTGAGGAGCCAGCCCGTCGTTGACCCGATCCTTGTTTGGTGGCGGTCGCGTGGGCCAGTGACGGTGCCGAGGCTTCCGGACACCGCGGAGGTGGTACGTCACCGTGTCAGCGAGGAGGACCAGCACGTCCGTCGCTACATGGTTGCGTTGGAGGGCAGGTTCGACAATACCTGGCAGGTTCTTCAGGGATCTCACTGGAGCTATGATCCTGTGATGGTTCCGTCCCTTTGGGTGTCCACCGCCCGCGCCGATACCCGTCGGGCGCTACTGTTCTAGCTGTACTAGCGATGCTATATGTATGATAGTATTCGAGGTGTATTAGTGATAATATTCGACGATGTACGGACGCATGGAGATGATGTAGTTTTGCTTATAATTGAATGCATCCTAATTTGAATACTACTTTATTTTGTGATTTGATTTTGCTTATTGAATGCTCAAAGTGGAAAACTACTCCGATCCTACTTTGAATGCTAAAATTGGAGAGCACTATGATTAGTTGATAGCTTATAGGGTTTTTGTTTTCGCAGAAATCTAGGAGCCCCCGGCCCCTCCATCATCCCCGCCGTCGTCCCCGTCACCGCCCCCTCCGACATCGAGGTGAGACCAGCCAAATCCTCTTTTAGAAAGATAATTAAACGATATTTCGGGTTGACTGTAAGTCTGTCGAGTCTCCACCATATATGAGAGGACGAAGAATCCCGACTGTTGTCGTGGGGGTAGCTTCTCCTTCGTTCCCGTGTGCTAGACAATTTGGTGTAATGCACTCGAGAACGAAAGGAGGAGCTACCATCACCGACGGTCGCAAATGTCAGAGAGGAATCAGTGAGGGAGAGTTCCACCATATATATATGAGAGGACGAAGAATCCCGACTGTTGTCGTGGGGGTCGCTTCTCCTTTGTTCCCGTGTGCTAGACATTTTGGTGTAATGCACACGGGGACAAATGGAGGAGCGACCATCACCAACGGTCGAATGTATACACCACGTGAGCTGAGAGTTTTCAAGAAAAGACTCGACAAACCGATAGTCAACCCGTGATGAATAATAATGATCTAACTTAGGTTTTTTAGTACATATATTTAATTGTAGATGTTTAATATTTGAATTATGAACATAGGAAATGTCGTACTCGGACGACGAAAGTCTCCCGGGGGAGTGCGACTGGTGCCACGACGACCGAGGTCAGTGCGACAGGCCTCACCTGGACGAAGATCGGCGCTTCAGTATTAAGCTGGAGGAGACCTTCGATGTTGAAACGGTACGCAACGACGACAAGTGTTATTTTTTCGTAATTAAGCACGACTTCAACTATTTCAACGTGTACTTTTCATCTTTTACAATTCGGCTAGCTTATCCCATGCCATGCAAGACGCTACGTCTTGGAGAGGATGGGTTTTGAAGACCATGAAAGTATGGAAACAAAGAAAATTCACCTAAGGACCCATCATGATATAGATTTTGAAGTAAAGCTGTATAATTCTGAGAGCGTAACCCATTTTGGTTGCAAAAATTGGGAAGCATTTTGCAAGATGTATGGTTTTGATGAGGGTATGCTTGTCACCATGGATCTTGGTGATCCTGACATCGAGCAAGACAATATGGACATTTGGGTCCTTGTTGATACGCCTCCAATTCTACCGCTATGTGAGTTTCTCAAACATAGTTATTAGCTAATTTATATTGTTCATTTCAAAATAGTTGACAGCTTATTTTCATTGACAGCTTATTTTGATTGTTCAAACAATGTGCGGAACATGGTAGACAGAACCTACTACACCGATGGCTCTGAGTTAACTTATAAGGAGAAAACTCATCTGGTCGGATTTTGTACTGATCTTGAGAATTACAATATCTATTGTAAAACTCCTCCACATTATGGTCAATACGTGCCACTAGTGCACGTGTTGAACTACGGTAACTACTATGGAGATACCCTGGTAAGATTTCTTACTATTACGACATCCGTGCATATTTTGCATAGTTCTAAAACTAGTACATCATTGCTAACTATGAAGTTATTACTATGTTTTTCAACAGATAATCCCAGAGGATTGTGTGCCTCATTTGATGTATCAGAATGGTAGGCTTGATGTTTTGAATATACAACCAGGTCATCCTACGAATCTCAACTGTCCATACCGGATTTCTAAAAGAAGTGGAGACATGCAAATCAAAGAATGGAAAAAATGTATGGACAGTCGCAAGGAGGTTCTTGGAAGCAAAAGGAAGCGAAGCGCAAGAATTGGAGACAGGATGATCTCCATTCTCCATAATGGAGAGTCAGGGTCTATATTGTTTTATGCTATTTTACCTTAAAGAGGGTATTTCGGTCCTACCTAATACTGATGATCATGTGCTAAGAACAATTAAGTAGGGTTGGTTCGATGACTGTGAGGATGATGATCGTATGACTTGTTATTAATAACGAGTAGAAGTTGTATGATGATGATTAGTAGGACTTGTTATTATATATGATGATGCATGATGCGCGCATGAAGAGTTATTATATATCAGCGGGTGAAATGAACATGGATTGGATTGAAGTGAAGGCAACATGCATGTGGTGCGTGTCGAAAGTAGTACAATCCAAACTTGATCAAGTTAGGATTAGTATTACTTTCGACATGCACCACATGTTGCCTTCACTTCAATCTAAGCCATGTTTAGGCATAGCAGTACGTAGCGTTGGTAAACCAAGCACGGAGATATAAGAGAGGACACTTCTCTCTAATAGCTACCTAATAACAACCTAAATTAACCCCCAAAACCCCTAAATCAGCCCCTTCAAAAAAATGCAAAAACCTCAGCTCCAGCCAGATGCTGACGCGTGGATGCCTATTGGTCCCGGTTGGTGTCACCCACCGGGACAAAAGGCCCTCCGTCCTGGGCTGGCCGCAGCGGCCACGTGGAGGACCTTCTGTCCCGGTTCGTGTAAGAACCGGAACTAAAGGCCAAGGGCATTAGTAACGACCTTTTAGTCCCGGTTCACAAACCGGGACAGAAGGCCCTCACGAACCGGGACAATAGGCCCTTTTTCTACTAGTGATTAGTGGCTGTGGGTGGGCGGAATTAAAGGGGTGGGCGTGTTAGACATAGAGAGCGTGTGTGTTTCTGTGTGAGAGACTTGTAGGATGGGGTAGAAAGACGAATTTAACCCTGACGGAGGGAGAGAAATACACGAAGTGCGCGTGTGTGATTCCGATGCCCACAGGGAAATGAGATATGTATGCGTGTGAGAGAGATTGCACAATTCATTCACATATCACTATCTAGCGATCGTGGATGTGCATCGCTTGAACATAAGTCAATATCTACTTCGTATCGTGGCCAAAGGTACAATATCGATTCAACGCTATAAAGATTGGACACTCACATATCACATTTTTTTCTATTTAAATAAACCTTTTCAGTTGTGCATGCCAAAGTTACAGTGATGTTTCTTCAAACAACCAATGTAGCTATCATGTACATGCACCATTGTTACTCTTCCATTCAAATTCATTAGTCTTGGATGATTTAAGTTTCTATTTTGAAGTAATATATGTAATATTCATATATGAATTCAATGGGTACGCAATTTATGAAATGGAGGCTATGTAATCCTATGAGGTAACAATTTTAAGTAGCTGACTACAATATCCATTTCTTTTTGTGCGCCTCTACACTAACACGTCCATGCATTATGTTTAAAGTAAATAACCAATGGCACTAAATTATCTATTTACACAAGAAATACATAGGCTGAGCGTTTGATCCCTTTTTTGTGAACGCGCCACTACACCCATACGATTGGCCGCGCCCGTGTGAACGTCCAAGTTATCGGCGCATCATCCCGAGTTATTGTCTTTTTTCTGGGGTGAACTTCACACCAGTTATTAACTGCTGACGCGTGCCCCGTGTACACAGTCTAGCATGACCTTCCCGCTAGCACGGTCCAAAATTAGTTGAAACTGGATACAAACGATCCCACAGGCGGCAAAATCTCCCGCCTCCTTCTAAAATTTCCGCCACCTTAGTCTTTAGCATGTGAAATCCCCCTTTTGTCCTTGGTGCACGGAGACCAACAGTTACAATACTGCCCTCATCTACATGATAGGTCGGGGCTGCTTTGGTAACTTCCGGTTCCCCCACTACACGGCACCCCCATTTCCTCTCCCCCTCCCGCAAAAACGACTAACTCCACAGCACCAGAGCATCTTACATCACGCCGTCCGTACTTCAACGCCCTTTCTCCCCTCCCCTCTCGAAACCCTAGACTGCTCATCCACCGGCGTACCATAGCCCATTCATTGCCAGCGGCGTCCACCTCGCCGGATCTGCTTCTGCGGCCGCATCTACCCCTCCCACCTCCCCTAGAAACAAGTAGACTGCTCATCCACCACTGTACCACAGCCCATTCAGTGCCGGCCTTGTCCACGGCGCCGGATCTGCTTCGCCGGTACTCTTGTCAACCGCCTCGCATCTGTAGCGGCTCATTCGTACTCCCCACCGCAGACGCTTCGTCCACACCCCCCGGAGCCGCCCCACCGACGCCCCCGTCGACGGCCTCTGATCCTCTTCACCGACACCTTCCTCAACCCTACCGGAGCCGCTTCGCCAACACCTTCCTCAACCCTACCGGAGCCGCTTCGCCGACACCATCGTCAACCCTACCGGAGTAGCTTCGCCTATACCATTCTCAACCCTACCGGGGCCGCTTTGCCAACTCACAAGTCCACGGCCTCAGATCCGCTTCCTCACGCCCTCATCCAACCTACCGGAGCAGCTTCTGGCACCCCGACCACGGCCGCAGATCCGCATCGTCGACACCACCCTTAACCCAACCACCGGAGCAGCTTCTGACGCCCCGTCCACGACCGCAGATCCACATCGTCGACACCATCCTTAACCCAACCACCGGAGCAGCTTCTGACGCCCCGTCCACGGCCGCAGATCCGCGTCGTCGACACCATCCTTAACCCAACCACCGGAGGAGCTTCACCTACGCCCTCGTCCATGGCCACAGATCCGCTTCGCCCACACCGTAGTCCACCCTACCGGAGCCGCTCCACAAACACCCTACTCGACGGTTCTAGATCTCCTTACCGGACCCCGACAGCCAGCGCAGCATCATCACCCTCGACGTTTCTAACCTGATTCCCACCGTCTGGAGAGATGCCAAGCACCCGCCACGGCCTAGGTACTTGTCACCTTTAAACCCGTCCAGCATCACCTGCCCGATGTACTTCAAATATACTAACCGGTCGCTGTTACCTGTTATGCAGCTGGCAAAAACTACAAGGACGATGTTTCTTCTGGATCTAACAGCTTGGCCAACCAAGATCCTGGACTGAGGCATTGATATGATCTTGTAAGCGTGTCTCTCTCTCTTGTATTGTTCTGTGCTTGCCAGCGTGCTTTGCTAGGATTTTCGACCAGTAATCCCTTTGTGCAGACAATGATTTCTACTACTGGCTGCTAAATTAGATATGTAGATGTCATACATGATACTACCTCGTACCTCCGTTCCTAAATATAAGTCTTTCTAGAGATTCCACTATAGGCTACATACGGAGCAAAATGAGTGAATCTACACTTGAAAATGCATCTATATACATCTGTATGTGGTCCATACTGGAATCTCTACAAAGACGTATATTTAGGAACATGGGCAGTACATTACACAAAATCGTAGGTGGCATGTAGGAATTCCAGTGCACTACATTAGGCTCCCTTAGAGTGTCTGCTAGTCCAGCATAAAGAGTCATGGCTAGTTTATGGTACGCACACAATCGTTAATTGGTGGTTTAAATATGCGCAAGGGATATGCAATGTAGTATCATGTAGAGATGTCTGAAATTAGCCGTGTCAACTTGCAGATAGGGTTAAACAATGAAAAAGTACAAGATGTATGTGGCAATTTCATGGAACATCGCAAAAAAAGGAGAGGCAGCGGTGAGCCTATACAGTGTGCTATGGTACGTCACTCCTCCATTGAAATCATCGTGACATGTTATTTGTATGCCAGTTCTATTAGCCAAGTTTCTTAGGGACAGTTATTACGAGTTATCCTAAGAAAATAAGCACCTGTGAATATAAGCTCCATGTAATAAGCCAACCAGTTCTTTTCATTGCATTTTCAGCTTATCTTTGGTATGATCAGTGGAAAGTCTAGATTCCATTATATTTTTTTTCATTTTGCTGCCCATATGGAAATTAATTTGACTTGCAAACATCACAAATTGAACCCAGTGCAGTAATTAATATGATAGGAAAATAGACCATCACTATTTGCTCAAAATGCAAATACAAAGATACCATCTACTTGGCACAATCTACTTTCGTCAATGTTTTCCATAGAGATCCCATTGCCTAATTTAAACGAAGAACGCATGACCCACATTTAAATGAAGAAAAATTATTTATTAAAATTTGATGGTCCAAGTGGCTGGTTATTATCGTATAGAAGCACCACCTGAAAGCATCATATAGCAGCAGCAGCAGCTCATAGCAACTCATCATACAGCAGCAGCAGTCTGCAATTCATCATATAGCAGCAGCAGGAGCAGCTCATAGCAATTCATCATATAGCAGCAGCAGGAGCAGCTCATAGCAATTCATCATATAGCAGCAGCAGGAGCAGCTTGTAGCAACTCATCATATAGCAGCAGCAGCTCATAGCAATTCATCATATAGCAGCAGCAGCAGCTCATAGCAACTCATCATACAGCAGCAGCAGCTCATAGCAATTCATCATATAGCAGCAGCAGGAGCAGCTCATAGCAATGCATCATATAGCAGCAGCAGAAGCAGCTCATAGCAATTCATCGTATAGTGGATCAGAATGAAAATTTGGCAAAAAATCAGAGGAGATCCTCACCTTGTTGGATGAGCTCATCCTTCAACAGCACCTCAAGGCCATGGCCTGGGAGGAGGGGAGGGGGAATAAGGTGCCTTCTGCCGCAGTGTGGCATCAGTTGTAGTTGTGCAGCGCCCGCCGGAGTAGTGCGTTGGACGAACCACAGTGGAGCAGCTGCTGGAGACCATGAGAATGAGGGGTCGCGCCAGAGGGAGGAGTAGCCAGGGAGATTTGCCCCTACCCGCCGGCCATGTAGCCTAGATGGACATAGCATCGTCGAGGACCAGGCCAGATGGGACCAGTGGCGACGGCTCGCTAGAGGAACCCTAGTGCTGCAGGCAGGGGATCGAGGTAGAGGGAAAGGGGAGAGGAGATGCAAGCGGGCAGGGCAATGAATGCTTGCGTGTTTGTTTTTACTTGAGGGTCAGGTGTGACACGGGCGTCAGCAGTTGCATTTTGAGTGTAATATAGGCAGACAACAGAGTCATTTCACTATTCCCCCTCCCTTCAATTTTTAGTGAGGTTCTACCCGAAACACCCCCCTCCAAAGCGAAATTAGTTAAGCCCAAGCCCATAACTCAAAAATGACTTCTTTACATCTTTTATGGCTTATTTTGACAATATGCCCTGAAAAGGCGCAATTGAACTGGCCCTTAACCTGCAATTTAATTGTGCGTGCAATGATGAATCACTCATGCCTGCTATCTGTACATTTAGGAATCATCATACATGGCATAACCTAATACATGTGCATTCCATTGTAGAATCTGGAATATGCAATGTTTATGTTAGTTCATACGTTGCACATGATGTTTAAATGCCCCTTAAATCTGGTCAGTCAAGTGATGGTCTTTAAGCCGCCTTCTTTGCTTCTTTTCTTGATATGTAAGATTTGCTCACACATCTGTTCAATTGCTTGTTTGCATCAGCCAGCCATACTAGAACTGTTTGCTTTGATTACTTGCTTTTCTTGACCTAACACTCTAACAGAGCTTGTCAACGATTTAAACACTAAGGGCTGCTGTAGTGGGGCCTTGTCTAACTCATAGGTGACATAAAGGTTTGGTTGTACACTACAGTAGGCTCTCCAAGAGTACCTGGAGATCCAGTTCGAAGGTATGCCTAGTTTTTACATAGTGCAGACATAGTAAATGCTCATTTCATTGTGTGCAAGTGCAAGAGATGCGGCATGTTTCATTATGTGGTGTTGTTTTGTTATAATCTCATCCTTTTGTGTTCACAGACTGGAAAGTATGCATATTTATCTTCCCAGGAGACGAGTAACTAGTTTGTGTCACCTTGCAGAGGGGGTGCAATGAAGATAAGATTGAGGATTTCCAAGTACAAGATGTTAGGAAGGAGCCTTGCAAGAGAAGTAGGAGCTGCGCTGAGCCTCTTCAACCTGCTAAGGTAAGTCGCTGTATGCAACTCAACAGTTCAATTCCTTGTTTGTTTCAGGCATAGTTAATTTTCTCTTTTCAATTGCTTTATTTGTCCTCAGTTAATGAGATGCCCAAATAATCATGCCTGATGTTCGGTACTTGTATCACTATTAGTTGACATAATTAAAGGCCTTACCATTTAATTACTCTGCCGAAGTGTGCTTGACGGTTTGAAGTCTCTTAACCTACTATTATTGCATGAGGCTCACAATCTAGTTTATACTACGCTAATGATTGCATAGTTTTGCCTGCTGTAGTATGTTTGTATGAAACCCTCTGCTGTTCATTATGCTCCCTAAGACTTTAATGGAGGCACAGAATGGCCAACTGCTTGCTTACTTATACGCAACGTGCTGTCTAAATTTGTAACTTGTCTGTGTTTTCGATTGGGCCCCAACATCATGCTCCTCTGGTGAGCTAAGAGGGATTTCTGTATGCAGGCTGCACAGAATATCTTTTTTATAATTTTTAAAATATCACCTGCTTATGCTTCATGACGTGTAACATTTTTTTTTGAAAGTGACGTGTAACATTATTGTTAGTCCTGTTTTGCCATGTAGTACAAAATAGTGTCTTGTTCGCTTCACTGTTGTAACTATATTTTTGCCCTAGTCATGTGTACTTACAAAAACATTTCAGGATGAAGTGACATCAACACAAAGATCCGCGAGCAGTGCGGCATGGCCGTTACCGAATGATTATGGATTGGAATTGGAATGTGCTGATGTTCTCGAGCATCAACTAGAGGTGGCAAGACAACGTGTACATGATTGTCAACGTATAATCAACAAGTTGAGACTGGACATGCAGGTATTAGATGCAGGAGTCAAAAAAATGAAACAAGACACTGAGGTAACCATGAAGGAATTGGAGATTTTGCATACTGAAATTTGTGCTATCTGAATCCAGCCAATCCTATTTTCTCAAGAGATTATAGTTCAAATGGAGTTAAGTTGATGCGCGTCCATGATGTATGAGCTGTATTTGCCCAGTGTATGTAATTTGCTGTTTGTGTATGCTTTATTATCACCTGTGCCGAACCATAATGCCCAGTGGGTATAATCGGCTGTAATTTCTTTATTGTATAGTGTAGGATTATTCTACCTTCCTATGCCTTGATCTCTTTGTTGTATAGTGTATGCTTTTTAGAGGTGATAGTATTGAGTAGGATAATTCTTTGAATATGCTATATCGTTCAAACGGGGGCCAACTCGCCCGACCATGGCCCTTCACGGGCCGTCGGATCCATGGGCCTTCTACGTCTCATAGGATCCATGGGCCTTCTACGTATCGTAGGATCCATGGGCCTTCTACGTCTCGTAGGATCCATGGGCCTTGTACGTCTCGTAGGATCCATGGGCCTTCTACGTATCGTAGGATCCATGGGCCTTCTACGTCTCGTAGGATCCATGGGCCTTGTACGTCTCGTAGGATCCATGGGCCTTCTACGTCTCGTAGGATCCATGGGCCTTCTACGTATCGTAGGATCCATGGGTCGCCGACTCATTTATGGGTCTTATACGGGCCTTTAATGGGCCGTAGACGGGCCTTTAATGGAAATCGTATGTTTTATGGGCTGACCATAACGGGCCGTTAATAGGCCGTATTTGGTGATGCTATGAAAATGGCCCAACAGACTAACAGTCCACAAATGGGCCGACTGTAACGACGGGCTGAAATTGGCCCACAAGCAGAAAATGACATTAACGGGCCGTAAGTAACTGAATGCTGCAAATGAGCCCAAGAATAAATGGGCCCTCAGAAGGCCGAAAGTTAACTTGGGCTGGAAACGGCCCAACGGAATAACGGGCCGTTAATGGGTATAAAGTGATACACTGTTCATTACAGGCCAGTTTCACCATGGGCCGTTAATGGGTGTAAAGTAATACACTGTTCATTACGGGCCAATTTCAGCACGGGCCGCTAATGGGCCAAGAGTTACAAAGGGCCTCATATGGGCCGAAAGACATCATGGGCTATACATGGGCCAGAAGTCAAAACGGGCTGGAATCAAATTGGATGGCCGAGATGACGCTACTGGGCCTAATTCGGATAGGGCGTAACGGGCCTTGGGTTAGCGGGCTGTAAATGGGCTATATGCGAACAGGCCGTTAACAGGCTTTCCATGGGCCGGCCCGCCAGCTTTTGACCAAGTCAAACGGGCCGGCCTTTTTCACAGGAATGGGCCACTGTTGGGCCGTGCCACGTGTCGACGTATCATAGGCGCCTTCTGTCCAGTGAGTGGATGACATCTATCCCAACGATGAGCCGACACGTGTTTCCTCTAGCCAATGATGATTTTACACGTGGAAAATCCCCATTGGTCGGGGCTGTTAACGGGTTATCGGATCCAAAACCCGACCCTATAGCTTAACGGCGTTCCGTTACGGTGGATGCCACGTGTCGGTCACCCTTGACGAAAGCACTTCTGTGACGCGCGATTTATCGTCATGGAAGTGCACACTTCCGTGATGATAATTTTGGTAATGTCATGGAACACTTCTACGACAGTAAAGGTATGACTATCTTGATTCTGTCATAAATTTTTCATGGATGTACATGCATGACAAAAAACGCGACCTACTGTGACAAACACGTATCAACACGGAAGTGTATTTTTTTGTAGTGCTTAAAGCAGCTTGTTTCTTATGAGCAGGGAAATATTTAGCAGAGAAGTAATAAATCATATCCTGGGGACTACGCACACAACCAGGATCAAGAGAATTAAACCATATCTTAGCATCACCCTTTAATGAGAACGGAAATATTTTAAGGATATAAAAGTAGCGAGTTCTCTCATCATTAGTGAATAGGGTGGCTATATCATTTAATTTAGTAAGATGTGCCACAACAGTTTCAGATTCATAGCCATAAAAAGGATCAGACTAAACCAAAGTAATTATATCAGGATCAATAGAGAATTGATAATTCTTCTCAGTAACAAAGATAGGTGAAGTAGCATAAGCAGGATCATATTTCATTCTAGCATTCAGAGTTTTTTGTTTCAGCTTAGCTAATAGTTTCTTAAGATCACTTCTATCATTGCAAGCAAGAAAGTCTCTAGTAGTTTCTTCATCCATAACATAGCCCTCAGGCACAACAGGCAATTCATATTTATTGGGAGAGCCTTCATCATCACTTTCATCAATATTATCAGTTTCAATAATTTCATTCTCTCTAGCCCTAGCAAGTTGTTCATCAAGAAATTCACCCAGTGGCACAGTAGTATCAAGCATAGAAGTAGTTTCATCATAAGTATCATGCATAGCAAAAGTGGCATCATCAATAACATGCAACATATCAGAATTAATAGCAGACGCAGGTTTAGGTGTCGCAAGCTTACTCAAAACAGTAGGTGAATCAAATGCAGAGCTAGATGGCAGTTCCTTACCTCCCCTCGTAGTTGAGGGATACATTTTTGTTTTCTCGTCTTTCAAGTTCCTCATAGTGACCAGCAGATATAAATCCCATGTGACTCAAAGAATAGAGCTATGCTCCCCGGCAACGGCGCCAGAAAATAGTCTTGATAACCCACAAGTATAGGGGATCGCAACAGTTTTCGAGGGTAGAGTATTCAACCCAAATTTATTGATTCGACACAAGGGGAGCCAAAGAATATTCTCAAGTATTAGCAGTTGAGTTGTCAATTCAACCACACCTGGATAACTTAGTATCTGCAGCAAAGTATTTAGTAGCAAAGTAATATGGAAGTAACGGTAACGGTAACAAAGTAATATTTTTGGGTTTTGTAGTGATTGTAACAGTAGCAACGGAAAAGTAAATAAGCGAAGAACAATACGTGAAAAGCTCGTAGGCATTGGATCGGTGATGGAGTATTATGTCGGATGTGGTTCATCATGTAACAATCATAACATAGGGTGACACAGAACTAGCTCCAATTCATCAATGTAATGTAGGCATGTATTCCGAATATAGTCATACGTGCTTATGGAAAAGAACTTGCATGACATCTTTTGTCCTACCCTCCCGTGGCAGCGGGGTCCTAGCGGAAACTAAGGGATATTAAGGCCTCCTTTTAATAGAGTACCGGACCAAAGCATTAACACAGAGTGAATACATGAACTCCTCAAACTATGGTCATCACCGGGAGTGGTCCCGATTATTGTCACTTCGGGGTTGCCGGATCATAACACATAGTAGGTGACTATAGACTTGCAAGATAGGATCAAGAACTCACATATATTCATGAAAACATAATAGGTTCAGATCTGAAATCATGGCACTCGGGCCCTACTGACAAGCATTAAGCATAGCAAAGTCATAGCAACATCAATCTCAGAACATAGTGGATACTAGGGATCAAACCCTAACAAAACTAACTCGATTACATGATAAATCTCATCCAACCCTTCACCGTCCAGCAAGCCTACGATGGAATTACTCACGCACGGCATCATGAAATTGGTGATGGAGGATGGTTGATGATGACGATGGCGACGGATTCCCCTCTCCGGAGCCCCGAACGGACTCCAGATCAGCCCTCCCGAGAGAGTTTAGGGCTTGGCGGCGGCTCCGTATCGTAAAACGCGATTAATCTTTCTCTCTGATTTTTTTCTCCCCGAACATGAATATATGGAGTTGGAGTTGAGGTCGGTGTAGCTCCAGGGGGCCCACGAGGCAGGGGGCGCGCCCAGGGGGTAGGGCGCCACCCCACCCTCGTGCCCAGGGTGTGGGCCCCCTGGCCTTGATTCTTTCGCCAATATTTTTTATATTTTCCAAAAATAATCTCCGTGAAGTTTCAGGTCATTCCGAGAACTTTTGTTTCTACACATAAATAACACCATGGCAATTCTGCTGAAAACAGCGTCACTCCGGGTTAGTTCCATTCAAATCATGCAAGTTAGAGTCCAAAACAAGGGCAAAAGTGTTTGGAAAAGTAGATACGACGGAGACATATCACCGTGCTCGATGGGCCTGGTTCGGCGAAACGAAAGGTGTGTTAGAGAATTGGGCGGGATCGTCGGATTATCAACTGAAGCCTAATCCTGATCGTGACGCACAAATTGAACGTCTTATACGTTTTAGATCTTTTTTTTCTGTAGTAGAAAATGTACGCTCGAGCTTAAGCTTTCTAGTTTGAACTCATGTCATTCGAATCGCTAGATGTTTTAAGTCAGTTGAACAAGTGTCATTTGTGGATGTAATGAACTATGCTCAGTTATGTATGTCTTTGCTACTCGATCATTTGTGGATGTCATTTGTGGATGCTTAGTTCATAGAAGTTTGTAAGAAATGAAAAGGCAAAGGGCTATAAAATAAAGGCAGGGGGACATGGATCAGCACCATACCGCCATAGGCTCCGGCGGTAGGGTGACCAACCCTACCGTCAAAAGAATGGCCGACTTGGTCACAGAGAAAAATCGCTGTTAGGGTGGCCAACCCTACCGCCAGGGCTTACGGCGGTAGGTAGCTACCGCCAAACGTGATGGTGGTAGGGTGGCCAACCCTACCGTCTGTATTGTCGCTGATTTGGTCACAAGAGGCAGCACACCAGGCTGCAACCCTACCGCCCAGGGCTTTGGCGGTAGGGTGGCCAACCTACCGCCACAAAAATGCCCGATTTGGTCATAGGAGAAGCAGCAGAGCAGGCGGTTGGGTGGCCACCCTACCGCCGTCGCCCATGGCGGTAGGATAGCCAACCCTACCGCAAAACAGGGAAGAGTTTGCGTTTCAGCAGTTTTGCTGTTGGGATTCATCGCTTACCACCAGGCCTTATGGCGGTAGGGTATCATAACCTACCGCCAGGGCTTATGGTGGTAGGGTGCAAAGCAGAGCAAAAGTTTACTCTGTTTTCCATCGTGTTCATCATTTCTAATTGACAGCAAAAACAGCAGCATAACAGATGTAGTTCATGACATAGTTTCATCACAAGTTTCACAAATCAAAGACACAGTTGACGACATGTTTCGCAAATAAAGTACATAGTTCAACACAGGTTTCACAAATCAAAGACACAGTTCATCACATGTTTCTCGAATCAAAGGCATAATTCATGACTAGTTTTTCGAAAGTAAGGCCTTATTGGGTCACACGAGGCCATTTTCCTTTCTTGTCGCGTGCCTCATCCTCCTCTTGGGCTTCATGAGCCCTTGCAAGCTTTCTTGCTCTCTCCTCTTAACGAGCAATCTTCTCCTTGCATGCCCTCTCCTCTTCACGCTTCCTTTGCTCCATCCTCTCCTTTTCACGACGTGCTTCATCCAAGCCTCTCTGAAATGCTTCTTCAAACAACCGCTGCCTCCTTAGACAATCACGATGTTGATCTTTCTTAACATCTTCTGGCACATCTTGATCTATCCATGTGAAGTACTTACAAAGTGGAGGCGGCGACTACGTATGAATAAAGAACAAATGTGTTCATTAGTAAGATAGATTCAATGGTTGAATACTCTTTGAACTTGAACAACTTACCGGCGGTACATCATAGGCATGAGGTGGACGAGGACGATCGTAGGCATAGTTGGACAAACAAAATATCTTCTTCCTCCCGTCCATGATTTTGTGTGGTCGGTGGATACCTTAACTTTGCAAACATCTCCACACCAACATGATGGAGTTCTCATATCTTTGTCCTTCACCTTATCCAACTCGGCATCTATCCACTTGTCCGGCATGTCCTCGCGGTTAGCACACGGTGGCCTCATCGCGGAACTGGAAGAAGACATGCCTATAAAGACAAATTTGGTAGTTAGTAAAGTAAAATAACATGTATGTATGCAAGAAAAACAAATAAACAAGACCAAATAACAAGTACCATTCACATTATTTTAACCATCTGGGTTAAGCAAGATGTTAATAGGCCTTCCTCTATCAACCCTTCTCGTCCTACGACCACGGCCACCGGTACCCGACCGCCCCCCACGCCCTCTAATACTGTCTCCTCGTCCACTACCGGCAAGATTCGTCCATCCTCCACGCGCACCACTCCTGCTTCCTCATCCACTACCACTCCTACCTCCTTGTGTGCCACCGGTACCTCCTCTTCGGGCACCACTATGACTAGGGGATCCGGAGTGTTGGCATCGTTCCGTGGCTTTTTGGTGCATTTCCTAACATTGTGTCCCAGCTCGTCACATTTACCACAACTATTGATGTCCGGTGCCTCCATGAAATGGCCGTTACCAAATTGTTTCATTCCGGTGTATCCAGCTAGGTCATCCAGGTCACCCCTAAACCTCTTCTTTCTTCTTCTTCCCTTTGTAGGCATGATACGTCTCCGTCGTATCTACTTTTCCAAACACTTTTTCCCTTGTTTTGGACTCTAACTTGCATGATTTGAATGGAACTAACCCGGACTGACGTTGTTTTCAGAAGAATTGCCATGGTGTTATTTATGTGCAGAAACAAAAGTTCTCGGAATGACCTGAAACTTCACGGAGCTTATTTTTGGAAAATATAAAAAATATTGGCGAAAGAATCAAGGCCAGGGGGCCCACACCCTGGGCACGAGGGTGGGGGCGTGCCCTACCCCCCTGGGCGCGCCCCCTGCCTCGTGGGCCCACTGGAGCTCCACCGACCTCAACTCCAACTCCATATATTTGTGTTCGGGGAGAAAAAAATCAGAGAGAAAGATTCATCGCGTTTTACAATATGGAGCCACCGCCAAGCCCTAAAACCTCTCGGGAGGGCTGATCCGGAGTCCATTCGGTGCTCCGGAGAGGGGAATCCGTCGCCATCGTCATCATCAACCATCCACCATCACCAATTTCATGATGCTCACCGCCGTGCGTGAGTAATTCCATCATAGGCTTGCTGGACGGTGATGGGTTGGATGAGATTTATCATGTAATCGAGTTAGTTTTGTTAGGGTTTGATCCCTAGTATCCACTATGTTCTGAGATTGATGTTGCTATGATTTTGCTATGCTTAATGCTTGTCACTAGGGCCCGAGTGCCATGATTTCAGATCTGAACCTATTATGTTTTCATGAATATATGTGAGTTCTTGATCCTATCTTGCAAGTCTATAGTCACCTACTATGTGTTATGATCCGGCAACCCCGAAGTGACAATAATTGGGACCACTCCCGGTGATGACCATAGTTTGAGGAGTTCATGTATTCACTATGTGTTAATGCTTTGGTCCGGTACTCTATTAAAAGGAGGCCTTAATATCCCTTAGTTTCTATTAGGACCCCGCTGCCACGGGAGGGTAGGACAAAAGATGTCATGCAAGTTCTTTTCCATAAGCATGTATGACTATATTCGGAATACATGCCTACATTACATTGATGAATTGGAGCTAGTTCTGTGTCACCCTATGTTATGATTGTTACATGATGAACCGCATCCGGCATAATTCTCCATCACCGATCCAATGCCTACGAGCTTTTCACATATTGTTCTTTGCTTATTTACTTTTCCGTTGCTACTGTTACAATCACTACAAAACACAAAAATATTACTTTTGCTACTGTTACCGTTACTTCCATATTGCTTTGCTACTAAATATTTTGCTGCAGATACTAAGTTATCCAGGTGTGGTTGAATTGACAACTCAACTGCTAATACTTGAGAATATTCTTTGGCTCCCCTTGTGTCAAATCAATAAATTTGGGTTGAATACTCTACCCTCGAAAACTGTTGCGATCCCCTATACTTGTGGGTTATCAAGGCACCATGAGTTCGGCGTCGGGGACGATGTGTGGCCCATCATACTCAGGCCACTGTGACAGATCTAGGAAGGGATGAAACCTAGGAGTCCATGTCAACCTCGTTCGTTCCAATGTGAACTCATGCAACCGCAAGGTGGTACCATCGAATACTTTCAAATTTCTGAACCTTACGGCGGTCATCACATGCGAGCAAGGCCAATGATACTTGTGAGGTTTCTCACACTGACACCACCGGGTCTTGAGGCGCATCACATATGCTACTCCACCGTACGTCATGCCGTCCCATGTTGTGCCACCCGGCTCATCGACTTGGTAGATTTGTTCTTTTTCATTGAAACTAATGATTTGTTGATGCCAAGACTTGCGTGCTTGATGCTTCAACCAATCCTCAACTTTGAAGGTAAATTCCATTTTCTCACCTATCCATTTGGCCGTCTCTTCGGAATGCCTCAGAAAATACTCGTTGAGCTTGAAGAAGGTATATTTCACTATTGCAGTGACCGGCAAGGAACGGACACCCTTGAGCACATTGTTGAAGCATTCCACCATGTTACTTGTCATGTCTCCGTATCGAAAACCTCCTTCGTGGTAAGCACGTGACCACTTATGCTTCTCCGGAAAATGTCTTGTGAAGAATTCTCTCCCTCCTTTGTTCTTCTCCAACGCCTTGAATAGCTTATCATAGCGGCTTTGGAATGTGTCGGTGTTGAATGCCACACAAACATGGGTAAGATCTTTGCAAAACTCCTTACTCTTGCATGCATGGTAAAAGTTTGGCACAAAATGCCTCATGCACCAACGGTGTTGGAGCTTTGGATAGCCTGAAATGTCAACTTCTATTGCTTTGAGAATCCCATGATGGCGATCTGATATGATGCACACCTCTCTTTTGGGGCTAATCACCTTCGTCCTCACATGATCCATAAACCACTCCCAATTACCATCGTGCTCGGAAGGCACCAACGCAAATGCCACCGGCAACACATTGTCAATGGACGAGTGAGCCATTGCTACCATCAACGTGCCCTTGTACTTTCCGGTCAAGAACATGCCATCAATTGACAAGATAGGGAGGCAATGCCTAAATGCATCGATGCATTGCCCAAAGCTCCAAAAAGCTCGATGAAACACTCCCTCGATTGACTCGACCCTATGGCGCATGCCCGGGTTCCGATGGGCAATGGCTCCCAACATTCTCGGAAGAATGTTGTACGCGGCGACATAATCACCATGCAATATCCTTATAGCATTTGCCTTGGCCATCCACACCTTTCCATACTTGACCGGGTAGCCGAATCGTTCGAAGACCGAACTCATGAGGAACTTCACCTTCACGGTTGGGTCATGGGATATCTCATTCAACAATTTGTAGCCTAGATACTCGGGCGTGAGTTGGCGGTGTCCCTTGCTTCGGTCCGCTTTCTCGGGCGGTATGCACTCGTGGGTGGCCACACAACTCTTCAACTCCCATTGCCCGGTTTCCTTGATCTTTCTTCCACGAACCTTCCATGGGCAACCTTGTTTGTCACATTTGATGGTGTAGTGCAATGTTTTGTTGGAATGACGAACAACGCACGGCCTATGGTTCCGAATGGCGTAGTCACTCGACCATATCTTGAACTCTTGAAAACAACCAAACTTGATCCCTTTCTTCAAATGAGCATTCTCATCCTCACCCGGTGGCCTCGGATCACCCATCCTCGGGCAAGGTGATGGTTCGACCAAGCCCAACCTCATGCCACCATCAACAACGGCCTTGTCGGAAAGACTAAGATCACGAAACAAAGAGGGTCCTCTTTCCTTGCCATTGACCTTCTTGTAAATGTGACTTTCTTACGGCGTGAATCCATCCTCATCCAACTCTTCCGGTGGACCCTCATCATCCAACTCTTCCAGTGCACGTCTTGTTGATGCACAATGACATGCAAGTCACCAATGGGATTGTAATGAATCTCTTCTTCTTCCTCATACACATCATCTTGAGCAATAGCATCTCCATCAACATGAGCAATGGCATCTTCATCAACATGAACATTTGCATGTTCATCAACATGAGCAACGGCCTCATCTCCAACATGATCATCACCTAGAAGAACTATGGCTCTAGCATTGATGACCTCTTCATTTAGTTGGCTACTTGGTGGTTGGCTAGCCACATTGTGGTCATACACCATGACAGCATCATGTATTGGGGAGGACACATTCCCGTTCAAGTTGAGTAGTGGCCGAGGAACTTCAACCATTGTGGCAAATAACTCAAGTGACTTGTCTTGTAATCCCTCAACTTTCTCCTTATACACATCCCAATGCAATTGAGAGGTGACGGGCATACTCTTTAATCGGGATTGTACTCCCACTCCCACATCACATCGCCCAATAAGCTTCACATCATCACTTGGGTTAATCCAATTGAGGACGTTTCTCACTTTCACGACAATATCATCATAGCTCGGGCTTGTGTCAAAAACCATGGCCTCCTCCCCTTCGTCGGCATTTCCATCCATGAAAGCTGCCTTGTCCAAATAATGCACATTCACTAGTTTATCCATCTAAAACCAATGGAACAAAATTGAGTCATCCATGAACCGGCCATTTCATATGGATGAACTATCTAAAATATAAGATTTTGAATCTAACAACTACTATACCTTAATCATAGCACTAACCCTAACCCTAACCTAACTAAACCCCTAACCCTAACAATTAAGCTAGCTTGCCACAACAAAGAGTGACACATATTACTTAGGTCAACCATAAATGCACCATAAATGACCCATAAATGCACAATAAATGCTAAACTAGAGGAAGAACTAGGGGGTTGCAAAACTAGTTGATTCCAACAAAAGTAGATGATTTGAACCAACCAAATGAAGGGGGGATGGGGGAGGTACCTTGGGTGATGCACATGGCCGCGATCCAAGGTGCAAATCTCAATCAATGGAGGGGGATCTAGTGGGTGCTTGGGTGGGGAGAGAGTGAGAGCTCGGGGAAGAAGATGAGTGGAGTGGGTGGGTGGTGAGTGGACCCCACCAAACCTTATCCACCAGGACCCTACCGCTAGAGACCTCGGCAGTAGGGTGTCGGAGCCTACCGCCAAGGCTGGCCGCGGTAGGTCCCCTTTGCCAAGTCAGCGCCCGTTAACGGCCAGACGACCGTCAACGGAACCTACCGCCAGGGGGGCGGTAGCCTGTAGATCTCTACCGCCAGGGCCTTCGGCGGTAGCTAAAAGGGTCAAATCTCAAAAAAATTCCATACCGGGGTCAGATCCCGATTTTATACGCCAAAAGGGTCAAAACACGAAATTTTGCCTCCAATCGGTGCGTTGCTTTTTTATGCGAGAAACAGTACATCCAACACGAGAAACAGTGTGCCGCGGTGACGACGTGGCAGGGTCGAGAGGCCGCACAAAGGTTAGCTCTTGAAGGAACCCATAGATGCTACCATGATACAAACTTGAAAAAAATCAATTTAAACATTCCAAAAAAATCTGAAAAAAATCATGGATGTTTGCAACACATATGTCGACTACCCCTAAAAAATTCAAATCAAAATTCGAAATACACATGGAGAAACAAAAAAGACAAATTCAGATGTGAATAGTGCCATTTCTGCTTTTGTCTTCTTTTGACACTATTCATGAAGGATTTCTCTTTTCTGTTTCTCGATGCATATTTCGAATTTTAATCTGAACTTGTTAGGAGTTGTCAACATATGTGTTGTGAACATCCATGATTTTTTTCAGAATTTTTTGGAATGTTTAAATTTGAATTTTTCAAGTTTGTATCATGGTAGCATCTATGGGTTGGTATCACCTGGCAACAGTCAATCCCAATGTTCCACAGATGGGTATGCAGGGGGGACAGATGCAGATGGCAGGTGGTTTTCCTGTGATGAACAACCCTAGTTTCCCTCAGTTGGTACCAGTTGGAATGGGCTTGGGACAATTTGGGTTCATGCCAGAAGAGCAAATGGCACAGCAATATCAGTATCTGCTCTCTAACATGCCAAAACAAGAAACTTTGAAGCTGCAGGGGCAACAAAAAGATGAAGGGGAAAAGGGACACCAAACAAGAAAGAAATAGGGAACAACATCAAGGAAATGTTCTGTGTCAAGTGCAAAGAACAGGGGCACCTAAAGAGTGACTGCAAAAACAAATTATTTTGTGTGGTGTGCCAGAGAGCATCACACAATACTGAAGATTGCACAGTCTTGAAACAAGCTAAACCTGTGGCCAAGTATGTGGGATATGGAGCTAGGGGTCTGGGCTGCTTACTGGTGCAACACACAAAGGATATTGTAGCTACTGAGCATACAAACCCAATGGCATTGTTGACTACTCTGGGCAGCTGAATGAAACTACAGTTGCTTTTGGATTCTCCAAAATGTTTGAGTGGGGATGGACCTGGAGAGCTAAATTTCAAAGTCATGCAACTTTTCTGATGAGATTCCCCAATAAAGCTAAACTGGTGGAACTAAAGAACTTTGGAAAATTCACTCTGCTGGGGACAGGAGCAATGGTTGAGGTTGATTTCTGGATTCCAGATGACAAAGCCAAAGGGAAGCTACACTCGGTGTGGATAAAAATGTGGGGAGTACCTGACACGTTGAGACATTACTTGGGAATTTGTGAGATTGGTTCTGCTTTGGGGCCAGTGGTGGAGGTGGATATTGAACACATACACTCCAGGGAGGAGATTAAGGTGAAGGTTGGAGTGAGAGACATACACAAGATACCAGCAGGGAATGAGATAACCACCAGAGATTTACTCCTGTATGATATATACTTTGAGTTTGACTCAGTTGCTGAACAAGGTTGGTACAAGTTTGAGGAGGGGAACAAAAGGAAGATGTTTGAATATCTGGAACTAGAACGATTTGAGACACAAAAAGAAAATGACATGCAGAAGAAAAGCAAACAAACAGACACTCGGAAACAAAATGTGAGCTTGGGAAGTTTGGGTCTGAAACAATATGAACAGGTGGTTTTGAGATCTGGGGAGAATTACCAAACTAGTGACACTCTCAAAGAGAATCAAAAGGCAGAGATAGTTGCAGAGATGCAGGGGAGAGAGGACCTGCTATCCAGGCTGCAAAAAGCAGAAGAGCTAGCTGCTAGACAGACTGCACAGCTGATGCTGGAAGAAAAAATGAGGAAAGAGATGGAGATCATTAGGAAAACCCTTGAAAAAGAGGTTAAGAGACAGCATGAGTTGCTCCAGATTAATCTGAAGGGATGTGAAGAAGTGAAAGGGTCACAATCTGGAGACAAGAACACTACTGAGGGAGAAGAAGTGGAAGCTTTAGATGAAGATATGGGGATTGAGGACAAACAAGAGGAGGGAGGAGAGATGACAGACCGGGAGCTGATGGCACAAGCCATTGGATTGGGATATGTAGAGCCAGTGGATTATATAGCTAGTCAAGAGACATATTCCTTTGAGACTAAGATTTTGAGGACTGGGAAGGGAGATGCTGATCCTAAGGATGAAGAAGAGGAGTTGAGGAGATGCATCAGGTTAAAAGGAAAAGAAGATCGCAATATTACAGAGCTCGCGAAGGAAAGGGAAGCAAAGAAGGATAATTATGGTAAGTTGGATGATATTGGGAGTTTCCCAAATTCTGACAGTTTCTTTCAGAAAGTTGCTGAAGGTTGGTGTTAAAATAGGAAATAACCCTGATATGATTAAACATAATATAGAATTGATAAAAAAAAGTGGAACAAGCTAGAATTGATTTATCGTTGTCTAACTTTAATAAAGAACAAAAACAGGCTGCTTTGCCTGAGGGTGATGAGATCATTGATACTGGGGAATATACCTTGGAGGATCTTTTAGACCAGGGAGAAGATGGAGATGATGTGAGAGAAGATGATGACTGGAAAATAGTCAAAGAGCTATTTTCATCAAAAAGGAAGGGGAAAAAATAAAACTACCAGAGGTTCTGGGGTTAAAACTGCCTGCACTATAAATTTTTTAGAATCTTCTGCTAAGAAAAAGAAAAAGAAGAAATGATAGGTATTTTTTGGAATATGAGAGGCTTTGGGGGGATATTAAAAAAATATTTCTTAGAGAAATGATTATGGACATGAAAGTAGACTTTCTAGGATTGCAAGAGACCATGAGGCAAGAAAATTCTAGAAATGAACTACAGCAAATATGTGCTGGTAGAGATTTCCATTGGCACTTCACCCCAGCTAGGGGGATGTCTGGTGGATTGCTTTTAGGAGTCAATTATACTACTCTTGATGTAATCTCACAAGATGAAGGGGATTATCATATTAAAATGACAGTCCGGGATCAAAAAACTAGGTTTATTTGGGACTTGGTGGTAATATATGGAGATGCTCAACCAGAGAGGAAAGCTAAATTTTTAGTTGAGCTTTCTAGAACTTTTCAGACCAGTATCAACCCATTTTGATTGGAGGAGACTTTAATATTATTAGAAAATCCAGTGAAAATAATAAACCTGGCACTCCTGGACATTGGAGCTTCTTGTTTAATGCTATTCTGGAACAAGCTGGAGTTAGAGAGCTTGAAATGAATGGCAGAAAATTTACACGGGGGAACAACTTGCCTGTTCCTACCTTTGAAAAGCTAGATAGGATTTTATGTAGCACTGAATGGGAAGAGGTATACCCCCTGACCCAAATCACAACCTTAACTAGAGAAAAGTCTGATCATACCCCTCTCTTCTTGGACTCTGGTGATATTCAAAAATCTGACCGTCTTTTCAGGTTTGAAAATGCTTGGTTCTTGAGGGAGGGGATTGATAAGATTGTTCATGATGTTTGGAATGATAGTAGTATCACTGGGGATAGTGTGGACAGACTTTTGGGAAAATTTAGACTGCTTACACCCAAATTAAAAGGGTGGAATAGAAATATGAATGCTTGGTATGTTGAACTGAAGAAAGACATTTTACTCAAACTGGATAATATTGATAAACATTGTGAACTCAATGGGCTCACTGCTGCTGACAGAAAAGAACAAATAGAACTCAGAGAACAGTTAGATAGACTCTTGCAACAAGAAGAAGCTAAATGGAAACAGAGAGCTAAGGTTGATGAATTACTAGAAGGTGACAGTAACACAAAATTCTTCCATGCCAAGGCAAATGGAAGACTAAGGAGAAACAAGATCAATAAGCTTGAGCAAGATGAGGGGAATATTGAAGATGAAAAAAAATTGGTCGAATATATCACAAATTTTTACAAAAACTTGTTTGGTCACCCTGATAACTCTACTATTTCTTTAAATATTGAAAATCCACAGATGATCCAAGATCAATACAGAGCCATGCTGGTTGAGGATTTCTCAATAGAAGAAATTAAGAATGTGGTCTTTAAAATGGCCCATAACAAATCACCTGGCCCTGATGGGTTTACAGCTGAATTCTATCAACACTATTGGGATTTGGTTAAGCATGATCTCAAAGCTTTGCTAGATGATTTTGCTAATAAAAAAATTGATATTAGTAGATTGAATTATGGTATTATCACTTTGGTACCAAAAAGCAAAGATGCTGATAAAATACAAAATTTTAGACCTATCTGTTTGCTGAATGTTTTTTTAATTATTACAAAAGTCCTGATGAACAGGCTAAACCTGGTGGCAGCTAATGTCATCTCCCCTGTACAGACTGCTTTTATCAAAGGCAGATACATAATGGAGGGGTTTTTGATTCTACATGAAGCCTTGAATAGTATAAAAAAGAAAAAACAAGGTGCTTTGATTTTGAAGATAGATTTTGAGAAAGCATATGATAAGATTAAATGGTCTTTTCTTTTCCAAATGCTCAAGATTAAAGGCTTCCCAGATAAATGGATAGACTGGGTAATGGAAAACATCAGAGGTGGGAAGGTGTGTGTGAAAGTCAATGAAAATTTAGGGAAATACTTTCCTACCCATAAAGGGTTGAGACAGGGAGACTCTTTGTCACCCCTTAGTTTTGACCTGGCAGCTGATGCTTTGGCCATCATGCTGGATAATGCAAGAAAAATGGGTTAGTTAAAGGTGTTCTGGAGGAATATGTTGTGGATGGGATTAACATGCTTCAGTATGCAGATGATACCATTTTTCTTCTACAAGATGACATAGACAATGCTCAAAATCTCAAATATATACTATGCCTTTTTGAGCAAATGTCTGGTTTGAAAATTAATTTTCATAAAAGTGAACTCTTTCTTTTTGGGGAGGCTGAGAACAAGAAAGATGAATATGCAAAGATATTCACTTGTCCCATAGGAACTCTGCCTATGAAATATCTAGGTTTACCAATTGATAAAGGAAGAATCAGAAATAAACACTGGAAGCCTCCAGAGAACAAGATGGAAAAGAAATGTGAAACCTGGCAAGGAAGGCTTCTTGCTAGTGCTGGGAGGGTCACATTAATCCAATCTTCTCTGACAGGCATCCCTTATTTTATGATGTCCTTTTATGGAATACCTGTGGGGGTTGAAACACGCATGGGTTTTTTCAGAGCTAGATTGTTACAGCAAGAAGATGATAAGAAGAAAAAATATCATTTGGTAAAATGGTCTGAGGTCTGCAGACCTAAAGACATGGGTGGTCTGGGGATTCATAATTTAGCTTATATGAATAAAGCTCTCTTGAGTAAGTGGTGGTGGAAAATTTACAAAATAGAGGGGTTGTGGCAGGATATAATCCTGAAACAATACCAAGGAAATAAGGCTATTGGGAATATAACTGCTAAACAGGGAGACTCCCAATTTTGGAAGGAGCTATTAAAACATAGAGATCACTTTGCTTCACTATGTAAATTTGTCGTAGGAGATGGGGGAAACACCAGATTCTGGGAAGACTGGTGGATTGGATCGGCACCCTTATGCAAAAAAATTCCCAGACTGTATAATATCTGCTTTGATAAAAAGAAAACAGTTAAAGAGGTTATTGAGGGGGGGATTGATAATATACAGTTTAGGAGAACTCTAACAGGGGATTCAAGGGAGCTATGGGAGCATATAAAAGAGGCCTGCAATTCGGTGGTGTTGAGAGACGGAAAAGACAAAATAAAATGGACTCTGACAAAAAAGGGGACTTATACAGTAAAATCCTTCTATAGACATCTGATAGAAAATGGATCAAATACCCACACTTATATATGTGGAAGATTAAAATACCACCTAGAGTCAAGGTTTTCATGTGGTTAGCTCTTAGAAACAGCATCCTCACTAAAGATAACTTGATGCGCAGGGGCTGGAAAGGAGATGATAAATGCCCATTTTGTGGGCGAAAAGAAAACATAAATCATCTGTTCCTGACCTGTTCAGTAGCTAGGCTCTTATGGATTATTTTGAAATGTGCTTTTAACCTAAAGGATATACCAGACGATCTAGATCTCGTAATGAGAAATTGGGCAAAAACTTTTGAAAAGGAGGAAAGGGTTTTAGTTTGGATAGGTATTTCAACTATTTGTTGGACTATTTGGAAATTGAGAAACAGTGTGGTTTTTTATAATAACAGGGTGAATGATCCCTGTGTTCCTATCAACTTGTTGCTCAAAAACTTACATGATTGGAATATTTTGCAGAAAAACCCCGTAAGAAATAAAATGATGGAGGCTGGATTAAGGCAGATCTGTGAAGTCGCTGAAGAAGTGTTTCAAGCAGCACATGGGTGGCGCCTGGAGACTAGGAGGATCATGGGGTGAAAGCTTCAGAAGTCCTCCTAGACCTGTGACACTACGAGGAACTTTGTAGCTTCGAAGCCTTCAACTGTTTTCTGCTTTTTTCATCCTTCTCGGTGGAGACCTGTGTTTGAGACTGCTTTAATATCGTATCTTAGCTTCTGTTCTAGGCTCTTAAAAACTCTGTAATGCTGGTGCTGGGACCTGACTGTTGAGCCCAGGCCTTAGGTCTCCCCCTTGGGAAGTTCTGCATTGTTGGAGGTTTGTGGGCAGGGGAAGGGATGGCTTCCCCTCCTCCCTCAAATTCAGTGCTGACAAAAAACCAGGGGGGAGATAGCTTCGTTTCTTCTCTTTACTTTTCTGTTAGCTGTAAGACTTGGTGATTTCTATTAATGGAAATCAGAGAGAGGAGCTCTCTTTTATAAAAAAATGGGTTGGTATCACCTGATACTAGTGTAACACCTATCTTCCGCTAACATTGCCGTTCCTGTCACCTTGCGTATTGTCCTCCAACAAAGAAAGCTAGGGTTTCTGCCTCTCGCCAGCGCCGCCGCAGGTCCGCCTCCTCTTCGGTGGGGGCGCGGTGGATCCTGCCAAGGGCCGGCGGGAGGGCTCCGTTTTCAGTCTTTTTTCCTGTCTTGTTAGGGTTTGTGTCCTGCTCAGGAAGGCAAGACGGCGGCGGCTCCCTGAAGATGGAATAAAGGTCTCCCCGCCTAGCCCCCGTTCCGGCGGTGCATCTAGCATCGTTGGTGGGCGTGTGGAGGTGTGTCTCCAGCGGATCTATCTTTGGTGGATTTGCTCGGATCTCGTCGTTGTTCATGTTCGTTCGTGTGTCTTCGGGTTGAATCCTTCCAACCTACGTTATTCTTCATCGACGGCGGTTGCTGTTCTGGTGCGCTGGTCCTATGGGGCCTTAGCACGACGACTTCCCGACTGTCTACTATAACAAGTTGTGCCCGACTCCGGCGATAAAGGGGTGATGACGGCGGCGCGCCTTCGGCTCGCTTCAGTGCTTGTAGTCGTCACTAGGTGGTCTACGGATCTGGATATAATTTTTATTTTTGATGTTCGTTGTACTGCCATGATTGAAGATGAACAGATTAGAAGTTTTTCCGGAAAAAAAACACCTATCTTCCGCTGAGAGTGACATGCAGGTACAATCGAGCCGGTCAGCACTCTCACAGTCGAGCAGTCCAACATGATGTTCAACAAGTGGGAGGTTTTCCGTAGACAGATTCAGCAGGCCGCTCTATAAACACGTTCTGCAGCTTGTGAATAAACAGTTCTCCTCTGTTTTTTCCTGGGCCCGCCACTGTCTGCATCAGACGTGGAATCGAGCCGGTCACTCTCAGCGGAAGATCACTCTCACTCTCCTTGGTGTCCCGATGCTCAACAAGTGCGCCGCGGTGACGATGGTGACTCTCAGCGGAAGAGGTTCGCTCTTTTGAAGAGTGTAATACGTATCCTCCGCTGAGAGTGACCGGCTCGATTCCACGTCTGATGCAGATCACTCTTGCTCTCGGTCCGGTCCAACAAGTCGGAGGTTTTCCGTAGACAGATTCAGCAGGCTGCTCTATAAACACGTTCTGCTGCTTGTGAAAAAACCAAACAGTTCTCCTCATTTCCCTTCTCACTGCTGATCTGTTCCAAGTAATGGCTGCCGTTGTCTCTACGATCATCACCTACATCGCCTATATCGTCACCATCGGCCTCCGATTCACTCACCTGTAAGTATGCATCAAGTCCTACAAGCATTTCTTTTTGTACACGAGAGCTCTCAGATAGCTAGATCCTTCTCTTCATTCTCTTTGTAGGCGCATCTACCTACAATTCAATGGAGCTGACGACGTAGTCTTGGAAGGCTTCGTGCTCATGGACAAATCAGTGAACTGCTTCAAGCTGTTTATCACTGCATATCGTCAAGTTCACAGCGAGGGAGTTGGGTTGCTTGCGTTCGCATGTCTAGTTGGGTTCTCCATTCACTTGTGTGCCATCGTAATCCATCTCTACAATAACCACAGGTCTCGGGCCAGAGCTTGGGTAAGATTAATTAAGCTTCTTTTTCTTCTATTCTTCTTTGCGGCGGTAATAAAGATTAAGCTTTATCATTCTCAACAACAACAAAAAGATTAAGCTTTATATGAGCGTGAGTGAGTACCCACTTTTTAGTACCGTTAGTACATAATTTGGTCGTACAAACCAATTGCCTTGGGTCTAATTATGCAACAGAAAAATTAAGACTGATTGCCCGGGCTAATTTTTTTCTTACAGATTTCCGGCATGGCCGTTTTTCTGGCGGCAGGCGCTTGCATGCTCGCGATGAAGATCCCACAAGATTATGCTTGGCACAGTATTGCAGTCGAAGCAACCCTAGATGTTTTTATCTGTCTTGAGGCTGTTTTGTTAGTTCTCAACAAGGTATGAGATCAAAGCAGAGCATATGCGACTATGCGTACATGATTTATTTTACACTGATTTGTTGGTTTCACAGATGAGTGAGGATGGAGGAACTGAAAACCTACTCCGGGATCTGATCATGACATCGGTCGAGACATTTATTAACTATTGGCTATTTGCTGATTATCTGGTAAACACACAGAGCCCGTGGGACGCACACAACATCCTCCATCTGGTAAGCTCCCATGCATGGCTTCATCGCTTAGATAGATCTCATCTCATGACGTCCTGAGAGAATCTTTTTCATTCACAGGTGGGTAGCTCTCTGGCCGTGCTAATTGGACTCGGCCAGATCGGCTTGCTCGCGTATAAGGCGTATACCCATGGGGTTTTTGCTTGGGAAGCAGAGACGGACCGCGATGATGTCGAGCAGCAGAGGATGGAAGAAGGTGCCGAGGTAGTGACGCCCTTTCTGTGCATTACCCTTGTTTGATGAATCAAGGGCTTAGCGACCAATACTCTGCTTCACTTATGCTCTGGAAAAAATACTCTGTTTTGCTTTTGCCCTGAAAAAAATAAATATATGTTTCGCCTTTGCACTGAAGAAAAGGCTCTGTTTGGCTTTTGTACTGAAAGAAAAAAAAAACTCTGTTTTGCAGGTGCAAGAAGGTGGCAGGAAGACCTGTCCACTTTTCACAAGGAAAGTAGAGATGGCCGCCGGAGCCGCCACGATAGAGGCGGCCAGCAATGAGGGAGAGGGGTCGAGCTAGCGGCTGCATCGCCGGCTCCGGTGTGCGCATAGATGGTTACCGATGTTCCAATTGCACAGGATTGTTGTTGTGAATTTGTACTGCATTTAGTAACACCGCCATTAGCTTGAATCTGGGACCCATCTTTATACCTGCAGGGACATTTTCATTTCAGAGAAAATTGAAGTGGTGTATCTAGTGATTTAGAGGCCTGTTTGTATGTAATTTATCAAAGCGGTTACTTTTAGGGGAAGTCATTAGACGCACTTCATTAATTCAAAATAGTAGATACATCATTCATAATATCTGTCCGAGTAAAGCTACAGGGGATCGTCACAACGCAAAGCAGAGCTTTAATCCTAAGTAAGCATAGCTAAATTGTTTGCCACTTTATTTGCCTCTCGACGTTAGTGAGCAAAGAAAAAAAACTATACCAATTCTGAAAGCCTTGTAGAAAATATCCACAGTATAGCCCTCTACGGATTCGAAACCTCAGCTGTTCAACTCATGTTCAACCACGGGGGGTCACCCTATCTCAGACCTTTGCTGGTAACAAAGAATTCTCCGATGGATTGGTTAAGTTTAACAACAACTAAACCCCATGAGTGATCTTGTCTGTCCAATTTAGCCAAGATCCTCCAAATCCCCGAAGTTTCAGGATTTCGTAGGAAATCTAGGTTGACCATATATCAAAAGCTTTCTCATAGTAAAGCTGTTAGGAAACGTAGTAGAAAAAACCGTCCTACGATCAAGATCCCAGGAACACTATGAAGATGCACTAAGAAGTTTAGATCGGATCATTAGCAACAACGAGTTGCAGCGGAAGAAGAGTTGACGTAGATCGAACTTAAAGTCTCTCAAACCATTCACGACGATCCCTCGAACCAAAGAACAAAAGCATGATCTCTCTACGGATTGCATGCTGCTACTCGTGATGAAGTTGTTAGATTTCCCCCAAGAGGAAGGATAAAGCAGTATAGTAGCAGATAATATTTTTCTCAGTAAAGAACCAAGATTTATCGAACCAGAAGTAGACAGCACACAAAAAACATGAACGGTATCTGCACACATAAAGCAAATGCCAGCATGGAGATCGCGGTATAGGAGGTCCCTACTGCATGGGCCAGCCAAAACGTGCACCCCGCGTCTTCTCCCAGCATGGAGATCATAGTATAGGAGGTCCCTACTGCATGGGCCGGCCTAGGCGGGGGATTCCCCTATGTGAAATGTTTTTTATAAGTTATAGGTGGCATTGATGGGTAATATTTTGTAGTTTTAGGGGCAATTTGCACGACGTGTCACTAGAAACAATAGCTCCTTTATTATTAGTAGCAAAACGGCCTATGCGTTGTAATGAAAAAAAAAATCATATTCTCCATTGGCCATGATCACATTTTGCTACATCACTGAGAAACATTATCACTCTCATTTTTGTGAAATCGTGAACAATTTTTGAAAATCAGGAACATTTTTTAAAACTCGTGACCATATCTGAAATCCATTTCTAGAATTCGTGATAATTGTTTACATATTTTTGAAAATTTTCTAAAATCATGAGTTTTTTTAATTCATGATCATTTTATACTATTTTCAAACATTTATTTCTTAAATTTCGAACATTTTCTAAATCATTTTTCTTGTAAGCGGACATTTCTAGAATTGATGAACATTTTTTGAAAATTGGTGATCTATTGAATTCATGAATATTTATTTAATTGGCAGAATGTTGGTCAATTTCATTAATAGTTTTTAATACATGATTTTTTTTTTAAGAATCATGAACATTTTTTGATTTCCCGAACATTTTATGAATATGCGAAACTTTTTTAAAAACCGCAAACATTTTATGAATCCACAACCGCAGACTTTTTTAAGTCACAAATAAAGTAGGAAAAGAGAAAGACGGAAAAGGATTTTTTTTTTAAAAAAAACAGGTCGCTCGGACATGAGCCGGCCCAATCAGACGCCCAGCGCGTAGAGCGCAGTATAGATCATGTTTGCAACATGGATCATGTTGCACACATCGATTAGAGCATGAGCCATGTTACACTCGTTGATCTATATTGTGTTAGCTTGTCCAACTGCAGGTGGCCGTTTGGAACATGATACATTTTGGAAGCGCAAAAATCCTTGAGTTGCCTTGTCCATCTTTGGTCGAGGTTAATCCGAGTTGTTCATCTGTCTCCACCCATCACAACAACACACGTGTTGCAAAGCCGCGCTAGCAACAACAACCGTGTTGGAAAGGTTGTTGATGTTGCCGCACGCCAGCCTGGACAAACTTTGCAACGCACGCATCGGATTGGTCGCCTCTTGAGCCACTAAATGCCATACATGACAACTGTTTTGATGTGGTCCGCGTCAGTCGTTCAGCTACCGACCCACCGTTTGCAACGCGACCCATGTTGTAATCGGTTTTGCAACTGAGCCGGTGTTGCAAACACTCGTCAGCCGTCTGACCTCACGTGGGTGGACCACATCAGACCTTTCGATTCGTTCTAGGAGGACCGCGTTGGTGGGTGATGTTTGGATCGAATTGGCAGCCTCGGTAGCCATTTGGACGACACGCGTGACAACCGTCTGGTCTTCGCCCCCAAAAGTTGTAACTGTTTGCAACAAGAACCGTGTTGTGGTTGGGGGTCTGCAACACGAGGTGTGTTGCAGTTAACTGTGGTCACCCATTGTGAACATTGCAACATGGGTCATGTTGTGGTCAACCATCGTAATATGGACCATGTTATGTTGACCTGTGATGTCCTTGGGTATAATACAGGTCAACATCCACCATCCACCATGTTATGGAGCAGTGCCCTGTCACATTTTTTAAACTGAATATGGGAACAATATTTTTTGAACTAAACACGGCAACATCCTTTTGAAGTACCAGCGAACCTTCTAGTCGTCTTCGCCGGCCGAGAGCCTCCTCCTCGCATTTATTTTTTGAGAACATGAATCCACCACGCATTTGGCTGTCATTAATTTACTCTTTAATTACTACTGCACTACATATCGCACATAATATACGTAAACCTTCTCGCGTACTCTACAAGACACGCATTATGAGACATATCGTGTACTACAATACTTAAGTGCACGTCGACGTGGCGGAGCTATGTTGACTCGTGCAGGGGCCATGGCCCCCCAGTCTTCGTACAAGTACATGGAGAATTCTTTGAGGGAGGTTAGATTAGGGAAAACATAGACACGCGATAACCAGGGACAACACCACCAGCAAGGTGGTCGCTCACTGAAAAGGCGCCGCTGAGATGGTCCTGGCAAAGTGCTCCATGTACGTGGACACGAGCGGAGTGGCGCGTGAACTTGACGTCGAGCAACAAAACAAAATTGAGAATGTCATCAACGGCAGGGCAGCCTCCGGCGCATCACCTTCGCCTACAAGCAGGTCGACGGCACTGAGCAATCAAATGTCCACGAGGAGGGACTGACATTGCTGGGTTTGGTCGGCATGAAAGACCGGTGCCGACCAGAGGCCAAGGGCGCCATCGAAACTTGCGTGAGTGCCGACGTCGCTGTCAAGATGCTTATCTCGCAATCGCCACAAAGTGCGGCATCATATCTAGTAGCAACGACCAGACTTAATCCTCTCAATTACAACAAATGTTCAAATCTGAATAATTAAAAAAATAGCAACATGGTCCGGAATTAAAAGAAGGTCTATCTCACATACAATTGCCTGGTGCTCAATGAGACCATTGCGGAGCTGGTGGTGTGTATCATGCTCTCTAATCTGCCGGTGGTCTCAAGAAATGCATCTCGGTTCGGTCTCCTTTCCTTGACTGCCCATACAAGCACCACCGACCGCTCGGATGGACCACCCGGTATGCCGAGCTCACTGAGAAGTCACCCGACTGAGAGAGCCGCCAAGATATGGTGTCTAGATATTCTGAAAGCATCGGCGGGAGGGCCGTCGGCAATCTAGTCCACTCGTCATTCTTCACTGCCCAAAAGTATGATGGAACTGTAGGTCCCATTGTCCAGATCGGGAGGCCACAAAGACTACTAGCGGTTCCGTGCAGATTGAGAATAGTCTAGGGAAGCTCACCCGGAGAGGCTCAGTACCCAACCAGGGGTGCAGCCAAAATTGGGTCCCAGCCCCATTTTCAACGGAGAAGGAGATTCCTATACAAATGTCCTCCTTGATCTGTTGTATGGATCTCCAAAACTGGGACCCTCCCAAGCGGGAACATGCGAGGAGAGGCTCACGCCGAAGCTATTTTGCCTGGAGAAGCTGAAGCCGCAGACCGCCTTTGCCGCGCATGATGCGCCAACCCATACCGCAGCATGAGCGCAATGTTCATACGGCGGGAGGCCATAATACCCAGGCCTCCCGGGTCCTTGGGCATATAGATGTTTGCCCACTTAACCATGTGATATTTCTGGCGGCCATTGGTGTCCTGCCAGAAGAACCTAGCAAGCTCCTTATCAAACGAGCTATGAATGCCCTCCAGTAAGATATACATACCCATCATGTACATGGGCCGGGTAGGGTCGCCAGGTTAGAACTAATAAGGACCGATTTACCTCTTTTGGAGGTAAACCGGCCACGCCATGGTTCGGCCCTAGAGGCCACACATCCCACTAGCGGGTCGAATGCACTCATCAAAGTCTGCAAGTCGGCCATCGGCATCCCCGAGTATGTAATGGTGAATGAAGCCAACCTACAGTTTAAGTTGTGTGCGATCTGTTGTTGTTCTTCTGCAGGGAATCCTAGCACGGCGACCTCACTCTTATCAAAGTTGATCTTTAATCCCGACATAGCCTCGAAACAAAGGAGGAGGAACTTAAGATTCATGATGTCCAGATCCGACCCTTCTACCATAATCTTGATATCATCAGCATATTGTAGATGGGTGACACCGCCCCCGGGGATCAGATGACCAACTACCCCTGAGAGATGGACATGCATCCTAGCTTTATCCAGGATGTTGGCCAGCACATCAACGCCTGCAACATAGCTTTATCCAAAATGCAATAGCCTTTGCTTGAGATCAATCCGCTAGGGCTAGTTTATTGCCTTGGGCAGACAGGAAGCAAGACTTATCTATGCAAAACCATCGATCAGTGAGCATGAAGATGGTCAAACAATGCTACAGCTATATATGTAGCAGGCGGCTCTTCAATAGTAGTACTGTACTATAATAAGTTTGTCGTGACAAAGTTTCATGATATGCGAGCTGCTCGCACACTGTTTAAGACCTCGTATCAAGTAAAACGGTGCTTAAAAATGCCATCTTTTTGGGCATCTTCAGAGGAAATTGCTGAAACCGTCACCTTTTAGGTTCCTTCTCTACAAACCACTAAGTGGAGTGGACAGTGCGTTTCCCAGATTACAAAGCTAAGTCGAGCCCGTGTGTTAGGAGCGTCGCCTTTTGCGCTCTCCCTTCTTCTCCATCCAACCAAAGTTCCCTTGGAGCTCACTGAGAATGGAGAGAGCGGCAGTGTCCATCGTGGGCAAGATCGGGCAGGTGCTGGTGGACGAGCTCGTCCCGTAGCTGGACATCAGCGGCGTCGGCGATAAAGTCGTCCACCTACGGGACGAGCTGGCGACCATGAACGCTGCCCTCCGCATCATCTCCGAGGCGGAGCACCTCGTCCGGGAGTGGGAGAAGCAGGTGCTAGACCTCGCCTGCGACACCTACTTGCTCAGCCTCGTCCGTCCGACTCCACGACCACGCCCGCCAAATGGCGTCACCGGCAATCAGCTCATCTTCTCCTGGGCCGGATATCTGCTTGCCCGCGCCAAGCGCATTGCCAGGTACCCGTACGAGAAGTTTGTGCTGCAGCGCGCCCTCGCCGGGGACATCAAGGACCTCCTGGCTCGTACCACCATCGTCAGCGAACGCCGCGTTCGCTACGGCATCGACCGGGCGGCACTACCGAGAGCTGCCTGCTTTGCACCTCTCTCGGCGGCGACTGTCTCCGCGAATGCCCTCCGCCGTGCCGACGACCCTAATCAGTTTGTCGGCATCACGGAACAGGCCAGCAACCTGACTGGGAAGATCAAGGCGGCGGAGGGTCTGAATGTGCTCTCCATTGTGGGGTTTGGAGGGCTGGGGAAGACAATCCGACGAGGACTTCCCCCGCCAGGCGGTGGTGTCTGTTTCACAAGCATTCGATGGCGAGAAGGACATGAAGCGACTGCTAGTACAGGTGATCCAGCAGATCCTCAAGGAGACACAGAATGATAAGCAAAAGGAGGAGGAGGATAAACAAACTATCACGGCGGATGTCATGGGTTCAAGCAGCCGTGCCAACCCACTTCAAATCACCGACATGGAAGTGCAAGACTTGTCCATCAAGATTAAGGAGCTCCTCAATTGCAATAGGTATGGATCATTGATAATACAAGGGTGCGATCCAAATTAAATCTGTTACCAGTATCATCTTCTTAAATATTTCAAACTCAGCGATCAGCTTCTCCAGGAGCTAGTAAATATTAATCTACTAGTCTTCTCCATGCTAGCAGCTATTCCCAATGCAAGTATGCATGAGCAGTAATAAATTTTCCAGGTTTTAGAGTACAACTTTAATTTAGATAGGAGGAAGTACATGAAAGTGCCAATGGCTGGTCAGAACAGTGGTGAACTGGGATTTTTTTTTTCTATTTTGTGCTGTAATGGAGTATCTTTCAATTGCCTGTTGCAAACTTGTGAAATAAATTAGTACTTATCACCACCATACTGTCTTGTATCTGTATCTACTTCACACATTGCTTACGGTACATGTAGAATGGAGAGGAAGCACAAAAGAAAGAATGATGAAACATATAACATCTGAGTACAGTACCCTATTGCAACACATAGACAAAAAATATTAGCTACCATTTGTAGAGTCCTTTTTCTCAGGAAAAAAGAAACCAAATTCCTTATTTTGCTGTAAATGTTGTTCATATTTTTATTTGAACAACTATTTCGAATTCTAAAGTTTGCACGTACGCAAAATTTTCTAACTCCGAGCATGTATATGCTCTATTGAACCAGGTGTCTCATTGTGGTCGATGATGTATGGAGCCTGCCAACCTGGGAAGCTATCCGCATCAGATTGCTAGAAAAAAATTGCGCCAGCAGAATCATTGTGACAACTCGAATAGAAGTGGTGGCCAAGGCAGCTAGTGTCTCCGACAAATTTGTCCATCATATGAAGCCCCTGGAACTAAAGGCTAGTGAGGAATTGTTCGTGAAGAGAGTATTTGGCTCCATGGCTGCTTGCCCCGATGGACTGAAAAAAGAAATGAACACGATTTTGAAAAAAATGTGGTGGATTGCCGTTGGCAATCATTAGCATCGCCAGCCTTCTGGCAAGCTATAGGTCAGCTGAGGGCATAGAGATGTGGGAAAGAATGTCTAGATCAATTGGTTCTCAGATGGAAAGCCACCCTACCCTCGAGGGGATGAAGCAATTGATTACACTCAGCTATGACTACCTACCTCATCATCTCAAGGCTTGCATGTTGTATCTGAGCATCTTCCCGGAGGATTATGTGATTGCGAAGGATAGGCTGCTATATAGATGGATTGCTGAAGGTTTGGTCACTGAGAAGAGGGGGTTGACTTTGTTTGAGGTTGCAGAAGAATACTTGAACGAGCTGATAAGTAGGAATATGATTCAGCTAGACAAGTTCACGTTCAGGGAATGGGGATATGTGTCTAGAGAAGTGGAGGTAGTGGGGTGTCGAGTGCATGACATGATCCTTGAAGTAATGGTGTCCAAATCCCAGGAGTCTAACTTTGTTAGCTTGGTAGGGCGGCAATACGGAGGAATGCCACATGAATATGGTAAGGTTCGCCGCCTCTCCATTCATGATAACGAGTAACGACCATGGCAAGCAGGGGGCCAAGAAAGTTGAGCAGCATCATGCGAGGCATGGCACTGAGGCAATGAAGCTACAACATGTCCGGTCACTCACCACATTTCAGCATGATGACCTCGGCAAGCTACTTGATCGTCTAGGCGAGTTCAGACTGTTGAGGGTACTTGACCTGGAAGATTGCAAAGCCCTACAAAACACGCACATGAGAGATGTCTGTCGACTGTATCTTCTCAAGTTCTTGAGCTTGAGGGGTACATGCGTCACATTGATGCCTAACAAAGTTGGAAATTTAGAGCACTTGGAGACTCTTGATATACGAAACACGTATATCGGGGAGAAGCTACCGCAAACTGTGACAAAGCTGAGCAAACTAGAGCGCCTAAAGTTCAATAGGTGGCATCTGCCACAGGGGCTTGGGAACATGAAGGCGTTGTGTGAGGTGGACATGGCAGTTCTCAATGGCGACGATGTTAAGGTTACAAAAGAGATCGGTGAGCTGCCACGTTTGCAGGTACTAAGTGTCCGAATTGACAACCATGAACAAATGGGTGAGCCCGAAGAGGAGTTTTTCCGTGCGCTTGCCTCCTCCCTAAGCAAGACAAGCGCTCTCCGATCACTCTATCTGGCATGCTTTACAGGCAGTTTGGACTTTCTCTGTGATGTCTCCCCACCGCCGCCACTCCTCCAATGCCTTAGTGTTCGTGGCCGCATTAGCCAACTGCCCGACTGGATCTCATCACTCACACACCTAACAAAGTTTGAAATTGGACATACACAACTTACTGGCGATCAGTTATTTCATGTCTTGTGTAAGTTGCCCTACCTGCAGAGCGTCCAACTGACCGGAAATGATTACAAAGACGACGAACTGGTTGCACGCCCTGAACCCAGCCTCCCGGCGTTGACAATCCTGAAGGTGGTCGGATGTCCTACCGTGCTCACATTCGAGGAAGGATCAATGACAAAGCTCGAGAAGCTTGTATTGGACGACTTGGTTGGCATCGAGATGAGCGTTGTTGGTATGGTATCAACAACTTGGTGAACCTTAAAGAGGTCAAGCTCCGTGGTATGGAAGGCAACAGGGCAATGAAGCGTGCAGTGGAGCAGGTCAAGACTCACCCCAGGTCCAATCAGATCAAAGTTGTAGTTGACTGGTACCGCTAATACTGAGGTGCGCATCTTGAGAACTGCTGCTCCTGTACGTTTTCTACTGCCTCTGTGTGTGTTTCCTATTTAAATTCTCTTCAAGGTAGCATTTGGTTGTACTATCGTTTTGCATGTGTGTAAACTGGAGTAGCAAATAAAACAGCTTGTAATTAACGAACATGAGTTCATTGTCCAATTTACTACTCTCTTTGTCTCATAATATAAAAGCGTTTTCGACACTAGTGTTAGTATGTACAGCCTCCGTATCGTTAGAACGTCGTCAAGATCTGCTGGCTGCAACTTGCAGCCGATAAATTAGTTTCTTTGGATTTGGCGTTTTGCGGTTACTTCGTTAGTACGAAACAAGGTAATAAGATCAAAGCAGAGCATACACGTACGTATGAAGTACTGACTGTTGTTTTTACGCTGACTTGTGACACAGATGATGAACGAGCAGCGGGCCAACGAGAATTTGCTCCGAGATCTGGCCATGATATCAGCAGAGACGCTTATTAACGTTTTCCTGTTTGCCGATTACGTGGTACAGAGACATGGCTGCTGGTGTGGAGACAATATCCTCCATGTGGTAAGGCCAAGAAGGTTCATGGTTTGTTTTCTTTGTTCGATCAATCAAGAGTTGAAGAATGAATTTGTATCAATCTATTTTTACTCCTAGTATGGCGGCTGCATATCCATCGTAATTGGACTGGGTCAGATCGTCTGGATCACATACAAGGCCTACACCAATCGAGTTTTAGCTAGGGGAGAAGAGCAGGACGTTGGAGACGGTGATATCGAACAGCAGATGGTGCAAGAAGATCACGACGTACTGCTGGTCCTGCCCATCTAGATGCATTCTCCTCTGTTTTGATGAAGTGAATATCTGAAGGATGAACTGCAACCTTTCTCTGTTTTTGTTTTTTGCAGGTTGTCGAAGAAGGGGACAACAAGACGTTTAGTTTCTTCAGCAGGGAAATACACATTGCTGCCGTAAAGGACGATGGCGGCGGCGAGGAGGAGGAAGACGTCAAGGCGGCGACAACTTAGGTTTCGAAACGGAACAGATACGCTCAGAGGCAACAAATCAAAACGAAATGAATCCAACATCATGGATTAAGGGTTGTGTTTGGTTATTATTAGTGGGATGAGCTTATTTTTCTGTTTGGCTTGTTGGGCCAATTTTAGTGTTGAGTATTTTCTGTTTGATTAATAGAGTACTTACAAGAGTGCTTCATCGAGAACAAATTTCTAGAACATCGATCATATTTTTACTTACAAGAGTGCTTCAAGTATTCAACTAGTACTTGTCAGCGTTGATCAGCTTAAACAACACCAATCGTATTAATCTCTTCTTCTTTTTTTGCGAGTGAAGATCGTATTAATCTCTTCTTCTTTTTTTGCGAATGAAAATCGTATTAATCTTTGACAGTGACCACAGCGGAAAGAGCTGAGTGCAGGATGATAGTGACGATGTGTGTTTGTTTTGAACGAGAGCGGTGGTCAAACCCAAACCCAATCCCAGGTCGGACGGCACCTTTTTTTTTGCGGGGTAAAGGAGATTCAATTACTCACGGGGGCTCTCAGCCACAACCAAGTTTACAATGAAGTCTAATCCCGAATACAACCACACTACGGTTCGGGGGTACTACGGCCGTAAGCAGCAAGTTCATGGCTAACCTTACTCTGCGAACGACGACAAAGAGTAAAAGAAATCTCCCTATCCTCAGTTGAGGCCAAGCTGCAATAACCTGATCAGCGTTCTCCCCGCTGCAATAACCATAACCTGATCTAAGCTTTTGCTCTTTGCCGAATTCCCGCAAGTACGTACCAGCGAAGGAAGTCAACCGGCAGCCGGACCATATGGAAGTTTCTCTATTTTCTCCATATGAAATAATAAGATCAAAGCAGTTTTAGCTTTTCTCTATTTTCTGGACCATATGCATCTGGACCATATGGAATTCGTTTTATTTATTTATAAGGCAGACTCTGCTCTGGTTTCCTGCTTCACCAGATCAATTCCGTGCTTCACCAGTCGTTACCAGCTGCCTGGCAGCGCTAATTGTAGTCGATCAATTGTACATTTTTATTATTATTTTCTAATCATCTTTGTCGACCTGTTCGTTGTTGTTGGTCTCGACTGCAGTCAACCTCTTTCTTTATTTATATTCCACTAGCAGGGTGGCCTTGAGAAATGCAAGGGCGACATATTTAGTCTGTCTAAAATGTTTGAATAATATACTGTTTTACATATTATGCCGTTACAAACAATATGTTTTCAAATACGCCACAAATGTTATCTCCAAAGTAAGCCAGAATTTTTTTTCCTCGTACTAAGTTATAAGAGTTGAAACTTAACATTGTGTTTCAAAATTCATCAAAACGCATTTAGTTTGAAAATTCAAAGAAAAACAACTTGGTGCCCAAATCCTCTCTCCCTCAAAGAAGGGAGTGGGTGTTGGCCTGGGAAGTGGAGATGGCCGCCGGAGTAACGATGGAGCCGGCCGGCGTCGCTGTCTCTGGCGTGTGCACACACGGTCGTCAACGTTCCCGTTTCACAGGACTGCCGTCAACGTCCAACATGCCATAATCTATTTGTCATGCTCTGTTATTAATCGTTTCATGCCCGGTTTGGTTGGCGCGTCACTCTCAACTACAGTACCAACTTACGAAATGTCTGCATTAGGCATACCACTAAGATCCCCGTACAATTCTTTCTTTGTTTAGGCTAATCTTGTCTGAACCTCCTGCAATTAGCAGCAAAAGATAAAAACAATATTTCTTCCACATATAGGGGGAGATCATCAAGCCTCAGCTAGGCAAAAACTACTTTACTAAAACTAATATAAAAATGTCATGGCTAAAAACAAAAATTGTTGTACTGATTCACACGGCCTAGACACCTTTTCTTTTTGGAGAAACACACGGCCTAGACACCTTTTTTCTTTTGGAGAAACACACGGCCTAGACACCTTTTTTTTCTTTTGGGGAAACACACAGCCTAGACACCTGACGACGAAAGCATCATCATCTCATCATTTCTCAGCTTCAAGCTAATGATCGCTTTTTTACTTGTTCTTCCTGATGATTTTGAACAAGTTGCATCTGCCCATGTCTTTTGTACATTGTATAAGCCTTTTTTTAAGTATCATGAACATATTTTTAAAAGGCGTAAACACTGTATTGAATGGTATGAAACACTTTCCTAAACTACATAAAAATTTGTTTACGTGCTATAAACATTTTAGAAAATGCCACAAATATTTGTATATGTTTCTTTAGCAATTTTCTCCGGGTTTTTTGTTTGTCCTTTTTACAATACAAGTGTGCATTTTCTCAATGCACGTTGTTCATTTTTCGTATACATGTGAAATATTTTTTGATACACGTTAATTTTTTTTGTACGTGATCTATATTTTTTGAATATATGATTGAATAATCTCTCGAAGAAATTTTAAACATTCTTCAAATACAGTTGAACTTTTTATGGAATGATATGACATATTGTTCTTAAACTACGTGGACATCTTTTAATATTGTATAAGCTTTCTTATATGTCCTAAAAATATTTGAAAACACATCAACATTTTTTTTAATGGTATGAAACACTTTTTAAAACTATGTGAACATTGTTTTACGTTCTATAAACATTTTGAAGAAATATTTTTTGAAACATGTGACGTTTTATACATGTCACGAACATGTATTTGTGAGAGCACGATTTTTAAAAAAAATTACAAACAAATATTATTTACACTGCATTAACAAAATTAAATGATCAATGAACGTTAAGGATGGCAATGGGTAGGGTATGGGGCGGGTAGAGTAATACCATACCCATACCCGTGTAGTCAATGGGTACAAAATTCTACCCATGTCCGTACCCACGGGTATGAAACTTTACCCGTACCATACCCGGCGGGTACCCATACCCATTGGGTACCCAACGGGTAGATCAAGTAATACACAAATTATTCACAATTTCACATTCATCGATATCATATTTGACCAAAAAATATTTATATCAACTCAGTAACAAATAGATGAGTATATAGCAATTATCTCAATTCAAATTGATGATTGGTGACAACTTTAACATAGGTTCACAATCTCACGACACACTTCACGGGTAAGGTACATGTGTCAGTATGAACGGGTAGGGTATGGGTATATCCATGGGTACGAGGCTATACCCGTGCCCTACCCATGACTTAACGGGTAGGGTATGGGTACTGTCCATGGGTATAAAATTGTGCTCATACCCTGCCCATGAGAGTACGGTATCCGCGGATACCCATATCCATTGGTAAAATTGCCATCCTTAATGAACGTTTAGGTAAATTAGTTTTTGTAATATATAATGTGTTTTCTATTAATCAAAAAGTAAAAAAGAAAACTAACAAAAGTGTAGCCGGGTACTGAATAGTTGCCCTATGGGTCGGGCCCAATACAGTAGCCTCTTCCCACTATTGTTTTTCTCGCCTCTCTCAACACTTCGTTTTCTCATGTACTCGCTATTATGGGTCGGGCCCAATACACTAACAAAAATTTAACAAAAAACAAAAATAAAAATAAAAATAAAACTGAAAAAAAAGAAAAAAAAAACCAAGCAGGAAAGGTAGAAAAATCAAAATCAGTAATTGAGGAGTACTCATTCCAAAAATCACTCCCACCCCAGGGCGCGACAAGTTGCGCACTGCATGTGCGCTATTTGTCGCAAGGAAAAATTTTGTTTGTGCCACTCTAGATTTTGCCAATTTTCCTTATGACACTTTAGATTTTGACATTTCACTTTTGCCACTCTTAGTTTTTGACAATTATCACAATTGCCATTCCTGTGGCAAAAGCAAAATTTTCGGAGTGGCAATTGTGATAATTGTCAAAATCTAAGAGTGGCAAAAATAAAATAAAATTATTTTGCTTTTGCCATAAAATGGCAATTGTGATAATTGTCAAAAATTAAGAGTGGCAAAAGTGAAATGTCAAAATCTAGAGTGTCATAAGGAAAATTGGCAAAATTTAGAGTGGCAAAAACAAAATTTTCCCTTGTCGCAACCGAAGAGTTTTCCATTTTTCGTAAATCTGTTTACTCAAAACATTTTATCTCTAAAACCGTCCGTCCAAATCTCGAGCCGTTTTCACCATTGGATTTCTCACGTCGAGATCTTCAAAACTATATTCCATGTTGATAGGTTTTGATGAACTTTTTTGTCATGAAAAAAAACAGAGGTGAACCGGGAGCATGTTTTTTCCTTTTCGGAAGCCGTTTCACGAGAGGCACCGCCGTGCCTCTCGGTGAAGAAAAAGAAGAATATAAAACACTTTTTTTTGTTTCTGAGAGACACGGCCGTGCCTCTCACGAAAAAAAAGAAAACACGTTTTTTTCTATTTCTGAGAGGCACGGCCATGCCTCTCACGGAAGTAAAACCATGCCTCTCATGGAAGAAAAAAATGAAGAGAAAAAGCGTCTTTTCATTTCGGAGAGGCACAGCCTCTCGCGGAAGTGAAACCGTGCCTCTCTTGGAAAAAAACCTTTTCGAGAGGCACGGCTGTGCCTCTCGCGGAAGCAAAACCATGCCTTTTATGGAACGGAAAAAAGAAAAACGCGTTTTTTCATGCAAAAAAAATTTTCCAAATTTTTTTATCGAAAAGCTAGAAAAAACCGTGACAAACCGAAAAGTAAAAAAAACATTTAAAAAGCCGAAAACGCGTGTGAAAAAACATCCGAAGGAAACGTCCAGAGCGCGACACGTGACGACGTCTAAGAGCGTGCCACTTGACGCACTCTCAACCCACCTCCAAGTGATCGTTGGAAGGCTCCCGAAAAAATGCTCGAAATTAGTTGCTCCCTAGAAAAATGAACAAACCAAATGTATATGGACGCCCAGCCCTCGAGCCGCTTCGCGTGGGCTTTGCCTCAAGCGTCAGGCCAAGAATTACGTGTAACCACGCTTGTGTTTTTTCTCTCTTTCTTGCGACTACCTGAGGGCTGCCGGATAGCCCGGGCATTTAAGGTGGCTTTGAGGGGTCCGGTTGGATAAACTTTTTGTTACTTTTTTCTTCTCTCTTCTGTACGGTTAGTGGTCCCGCGCCCGCCCGATCAATTTGAGAAGTCCGGCTGTAGATGCTCTTAAGCCTTAAATAAATTGGTCCGGTTGTACACACTTATTAGAGCAACTCTAGCAGACCCCGCAAAACGCCGGCCCGCAAAACGCGTTTGCAGTTCGCGCAAAAACGTTTTTGCGGGCCGGCGAGGGCTCGCACAGATGCAGACCCCCCAAAGGGACCCGTAAAAAAGTATATTCGCGGAATATGCTTTTTTACGAGTCGGCTATGCGGGTTCTGCTCGGGCACCAGCGCAACGACCCGCAAACAGAAAAACTGCAAGTCTGAAATTTGTCATAGGGTTTCACAAACAAGTTCAAATTCAAATGACATAAACAGTTTGCGCGCGAATAAAAGTGAAGTTCATTACGCAAAAGAGGGCATGCAAAGGTATGCGCCCATGTCCGGCATCATCTTGGGGGTCGATCTTCACTCGGCGCCATGGAGTCCATCTTCAAGTTCATCGGCGCCACTGTAGCCACCGTAGCCACCTCCGCCGCTTGTTCCAACTCCCGCACCGAAATCATCCACATTGCCACCGTGTGGAGCAGAGAAAACATCACCGGAACTGGCAGACGGACCGGCTGAGGCGACCATTCTCCTCTTCAAGATCTCTCTCCTTGCCATATCATGCCATGTTTTGGTGATGTCGTCCATGTCGTTGCGGTTCATTGACATGATCTTGTTCTCTTCGGCGAGCAACAATGACAGCGATTTGTTTTCAGAGGCGCGTGCTTTTCTCTCCTCAATGGCAGCTTTGTGCAGCCCCTCTTCCTTGAGCATTTGCCATTTTTCTTGCTTCTCTTTTGCCTTCTTCTCGGCCAACTCTTTCTTGATCTCTAACGACTTCAACAACATCAACTCGTTTGATTGCACCATGGCATCAATCTTCTCCCTCAAGCTCGATGCTTCTGCTCTCTCTTTATCTTCTCTCTAGTCTTCTTGTCGCCATCGGGCTTGTTCAAATTTCTTGGGCCATCATCATCCTCATCTTCATCCATGTTTGTAAGTGAGCCTCTCTTGGGTGGGGACTCTTTGTCGATCAACTTCCACTTGTCGCACTTTTGGAGCAACTCCCAACAATGCTCTAGTTTGAAGAATCTGCCTTCCGAAACTTCCATGTCCTTGTATCTATGTTGAGCAATCTTGTCCTACACAATGTGAATAAAGTGATGCAATCATTTCCCATGATACAATATGATGATGCACAACTTGAACAAAGGCAAAACAAACTCACATAGTCGAACTCCACGGTGCCACTTGGAGGTGCATTGCGTACTTGCTCCAAGCAAGCTGCCCAACGGCTGCACATAGGCTTGATGTTCTCCCAACGACCTTGAAGCGACCGAAATGTGCGTGGAGTCTTGTTGGGGTAGTTTTTCATAATGCGGAAGTATTGGGAAGTATTGATCTTCGATCCTTTGCCAATATCTCTTGGAGGTTTGATTAGTACCCGTGCATGCATCAAGAGACACCGCACTCCATGCTTTGATCAAAGCTTGATCTTCCAAAATGGTGTAGTTCTTCGATCTTTGGCTTTTCCCAGCTTTTGCTTGTGCTCGAACGCTTCCACTTCGATCTCCGCCAAGTCGTCCGCACAACCATGATCGTCCACGCCGCCCTCCGTTTCATTGTAGTCGAAAGGTTCGAAAGGGGCTTGATCAATGTCAACCGCGTTCGCGTCCAACAAGTTCACGAACTCGGTTGTTGCATTGTTCGAACCACCGCTATACCGAACGATAACAATTCATGAGCTATCGAAAAACAATGGCGAAAATGAAAGAGAACTACCAAAGTCCGAAGAGATATACCTTCCGGCCATTTCGTCGAATACCTCGCTCGCGGGGGGAGTGGCACCGTTGAACGGCATCGCCGGAGCACCTCCTTGCGGGGGGATGGAGTGAGAGGTTGAAGAAGATTTATTCCTTGAAGTCTGAACCTTCCTCCGCTTTACGCCCGCGGCCTTGCCGGCCTTCTCCGCCGCCGGCCGGGATCGCACAACGGCATTGGCGCCCGGAGCGCGGGCCACCGTGGCGGGGGCAGCCGGATTCCCGCCCTGCACGAGCACGTTGCCCTGCCGCTTGCGGGCAGGCGTGGCGTGTGCTTGGGCGACGCCGGCGGGGCCAACATGGCCGGCGACGAGATCCGCCCGAGGGAAAGGGGCGTGCGCGACCTCGACGGTGACGGGGGATAGCATGGGGTCGGCCATGGCGGTGAGGGACGGCCGGGGAGGAGCAGCCGAAGCTTTCGGAGGAGGGGCAATGGTGGCGGAGCGTGCGTGGAGCGGGAAAGGGGGCGCGGAAATGTCCCTCCCGCCAAATCTCGCGCCGGATGGGGGTTGAGCTCGGGTCGGCCTCCCGGCCCGTGAAGATAGAGGTTGAGGGAGAAGATTTACCGCGCCCCGTAAAAATTTTTGCGGGCCGGGGCATTTTGCGGGGTCTGCTCGTGCAGTTTTTTTGGCCCCAACCCGCAATTTGGCGATTATTTTACGGGCCGGGGCGTTTTGCGGGGTCTGCTAGAGTTGCTCTTAGTACCATCAGCAAATAAATTGGTCTTAGGGCCTAGCACTATCACAGATGGATCAGTAATGTTTGGCACTATTAACTAAAAAGTATTTAGTTAACCTCTGCCTGAGGATTACCAACCAAAAGTCAAACATGGTAATGCCAACAGGTTGAGCTGGATTGCCAGGTACTGGTCAAAGCTTTCCCAAAGCTCTACACTGATCAGAGATGGATCAGTAATACTTTTCTGTGATAGTGCTAGGCCCTTTTGTCTCTATTTATTATTTTACAACGTTCACAGTGTCAGACACCTCCAGTCAGGTCGGACTCTGCAAGACACTGCCTTTTTAGGCTCTGACGTGGAGCTGTGGGGCGTTTGCCATGCCGTCGAGTGACAATGACATATGACATTCGATTCATATACTACTATATAGTTTAATGGGAGTAGAAAAAGAAGTCATATGGTCCATGATGAACTGCAAATAAAATAGGATTGCGCAACAATTATTGTTGGAACATTACGTGCGGTGACCAAATCCAGTTTAACAACTGCTAAGCATAATGGATATACACCAAAACATGTGGAACGGGAACAAGGGTGACCATGGGTGCACACAGCTAAGCCGGCGATCAGTACCTCGGCAGTTTCTTCCACCGTCTGCTGCTCGACATCACCGTCAACGGCAGCTCCGGCGGGCCCATCAAAAACTCGAGATGCCATGTATCTGTATACTATCCAGCCAATCTGGGCACGGACGTTGCAGCTGCCCAACTGCGAGTGAACAAAAGATGACGCTAGTTCATTTATTAGCAGGTCTTGATTGATGGAAGCGAACATTGGAAACAAGTGAACCATGATGGGGGCTTACCAGATGGAGGATTTTCTCTGCATTCCAGGGGCTGCGCGTCCTTCCCAGATAATCGGAAAACATGTACACGTTGACAAGTGTCTCGCCCGATAACATGGCAAGATCCCGGAGCAGCTTCTCATTGCCTCCCTGTGTAATACCACCGCATTCACACTCCCCCGTATTCCACCATTCAACTATTTATTAGCCGCAGTATTCTCACTTTATCAACAGTGCTATCCCATGTGAATCACTGTGTAATACCAGCGCATTCACACTTGTCATATATTCGTTCTGGCCATCAAATTAACGCCGACCGCTCTGAGGCTGCATATTATTAATTTATACCACCACGGCTCAGCGCACAAAGAACACCACCGTAGCCATGGCCTCTTCTTCATCTTCAGTCCGATCAAGAGACATGCGCTCAGACCTCTTGCTGATCATTTGCCCCGATTGTGGCGACTGGCGAGAGTCGAGACCAATATCAGCGGTCAAACCGGCGAAAATCTGAAGAAGCCATTCTACAAGTGTCCGATCGACAGCCTAAATTACTGTTGAAATATGTTCCTCGTCCCCTCAATTCGTTTTTCTGTTAAACCCATTTTCTCTTGCTTTTACATAATATTGACAGGGACAAAACAAAAGTTTTTTTTTTTCTCGCAAAAGAGGGTTTGCCCCGGCCTCTGCATCAGAACGATGCATACAGTCATATTATTGATAATCAAAAGGTCCAACATAAGTCTTGAGGTCTCAAACAAAAGGAAAAAAAATGCTCACAAAGAGCATGAGAGCAAAAACAGGATAGCCACAACCGGCAGCCAAAACATAAGATAGGAAACTAAACACCTATCCTATTACATCACCGCCATCCAAACCGGTTGAAGATAGCCCGTGCTACCGTCTCCCATCGGATAGATCCAGTAACCAAATGCTCCCTGGCCTTCATCGGAGTGAATAGCGACCACATACGGATGAGTGTAGTGGCCCTGAAGATAACCTGCAAGAAGTGAATATTTGTTGTTCTGTTAAAAACCAAATCATTTCTGCAGTTTCAAATTGCCCATAGTAAAGCACATACTCCTACACGGATATGTCTCGCTGTTACTACGTCAATCCCATCTAGCCACGTTCCAAATAACGTGTTGATGGAATTCGGAGGAGTTATATTAAACGCTATGTGGACCGACCTCCACAAAGTCTTAGCCAAAGGGCAATCAAGAAAGAGGTGTCTGATTGATTCATCACTATCACAAAAACTACATCTTTTAGAACCCGTCCAGTTTCGCTTCGTCAAATTGTCTTTAGTTAAGATAACCTGTTTGTGGACAAACCACATAAACACTTTGATTTTTAAAGACACTTTGACTTTCCAAACATGTTTCGAACTAGGAATAACGCTAGTGTTGATAATATCCAAATACATGGATTTAACCGAAAACTCCGCATTCTTAGCTAGTTTCCAGCGAACCTGATCTGGCTGTTGAGAAAGTTGAACGTCCATCAATCTTCTCACAAGATGGAGCCAAGCTTCCCAACGGTTTCCCACTAGCGTCCTCCTGAATTGAATATTTAGAGGATTTGACTGTAGTACTGTTGCAACGTACGCATCTCTTCGCTGAACAATATTATAGAGAGAAGGATATTGGATGGCAAGCCATGTATCCTCCCAGAATCTTGTGGAAGTACCATTCCCAACTACAAATTTTGTCCTATTGAAAAAGGCTGCTTTCACTCGCATGAGTCCCTTCCAAAATGGTGAGTCAGCCGGTCTTACCGTCACTTGGGACAAGGTTTTGGACTGTAGGTACTTATTACGAAGAATCTGTGCCCACGTGGCATCCGTCTCTACAGATAACTTATACAGCCATTTGCTAAGAAGACATCTGTTCTTCACCTCTAAATTTTCAATGCCTAGACCCCCTTGGTCTTTCGGCCTACAAATGATATCCCACTTAGCGAGTCTATATTTTCTTTTTAATTCATCGCTCTGCCAGAAGAAGCGTGATCGATAGATATCTAGCCTTTTCCGTACTCCAACTGGTACTTTGAAAAAAGACAATAAAAATAATAGGCATACTCGTGAGAACCGAATTAATCAGAATCAATCGTCCTCCGTATGACATAAGTTTGCCCTTCCAGCAACTAAGTTTTTTCTCAAATCGATCTTCGATGCACTTCCACTCTTTGTTAGAAAGCTTGCGATGGTGGATTGGTATACCCAGATACGTGAAGGGTAGAGATCCCAATTCGCACCCGAACAATTCTTTGTAAGCTTGTTGTTCTCCTTTGGCTCTTCCAAAGCAGAACAATTCACTTTTGTGGAAATTGATCTTCAACCCTGACAATTGTTCGAACAAGTATAAAACCAGCTTCATGTTTCTAGCTTTAGCCAAATCGTGCTCCATGAAGATGATAGTATCATCAGCGTACTATAGGATAGATACTCCCCCATCAACTAAATGCGGGGCTAGGCCACCAACCTGACCAGCATCCTTGGCCCTTCCTATAAGGATTGTCAACATGTCAACGACAATGTTGAACAGAATCGACGACATCGGATCTCCTTGTCGCAGACCCTTGTGTGTCTGGAAATAATGACCTATGTCATCATCAACCCTGATTCCATCACTCCCTTTTTGCGTGAACGAATCCACCTGGTCTCTCCAGGCCTGATCGAATCCTTGCATACGCAAAGCCTGCTGAAGAAATGTCCATTTAACCTTGTCGTACGCTTTTCTCAAAATCCACTTTGAACACCACCCCATCTAGTTTTTTCGTGTGGATTTCATGGAGCGTTTCATGCAGAACCACAACCCCTTCTAGGATGTTTCTGTCCGGCATGAAAGCAGTTTGGGACGGCTGCACTACAGAATACGCAATCTGAGTAAGCCTATTAGTCTCAACTTTGGTGAAGATTTTAAAGCTAACATTAAGAAGACAGATCGGCCTAAATTTGCTCAATCCTCACAGCCTCTGTTTTTATAGGAAGCAAATTGATAGTACCGAAATTCAAGTGAAACAACTGCAACTGACCCAAGAAAAGATCCTAGAACATCGGAAGCAAGTCCCCCTTAATGACGTGCCAACACTTTTTATAAAACTCCGCCGGAAAACCATCCGGTCCTGGAGCTTTATTATTTTTCATTTGGGAAATTGCTTCAAACACCTATTTCTCTGAAAATGGGGCAGTCAAAATACCGTTCTCTTCAACTGCGAGTTGAGACACATCCTCAACCCTGGACTCATCCAAAGAATCAAAATTATCCTTCGGAGGCCCAAACAACTGCTTGTAGTAATTAGTGATATATGCCTTCAGGTTCTCCTGCCCTAAAATCGTTCCCTCATCTTGCTCAAGCTGAAAGATTCTCTTCTTTCGGTGCTTGCAATTCGCAATCATGTAGAAGAATTGTGTGTTATCATCCCCTTGGACGATTTTGCGCACTTTAGCTCGCAGTGCCCATTTCAATTCCTCCTCACGGAGGCCTAAACCCACCACGCTACCGCTAGCTCGACCACGACAGTTCCTTCGCCTCATCACTCGCTGCCTCCATCGTGGTGGCTCCGACGGCCATCTCTACTTCCCTGATGAAAGCTGGAGTGGTCTTCGTGACCTCTTCTTCTACCTGCGAAATATAGTATTTTTTAAGTGTAAAACTGAAAAAAAAAATCATTGAGAGTAACATCGAAACCGAGTATATATTTTTAGTGCAAAAATCGAAACAAAGTATTTTTGTTGAGAGTAAAAGTGAAACTAAGTATTTGTTTCAGTGCAAAATCGAAACAGAGTATTTTTGTTGAGAGTAAAAGTGAACCAAAGATTTTTGCGTGAGAACACAAAACAGATTATTATTTTCAGTGCAAAATCAAAACAAAGTATGTTTGTTGGGAGTAATAGTGAAGCAGAGTATTTGTTTCAGTGCAAAATCGAAACAGAGTATCTTTTGTTGAGAGTAAAAGCGAAATAAAGCTTTTTTTAGTGCGAACACAAAACAGATTATTTTTTCAGTGCAAAATCGAAGCAAAGTATTTTTGTTGAGAGTAAAAGTGAAACATAGTATTTTTTTTTTCAGTGCAAAATCGAAACAGAGTATTTTTGTTGAGTGCAAAATCGAAACGGAGTACTTTTTTCAATGCAAAATCAAAACAGAGTATTTGTTGAGAGCAAAAAAGAAACAGATTTTTCTTTTTCAGTGAGAACAGAAAACAGAGTAATTTTTGTTGAGAGCAAAAGGCAAACAGAGTATTCAACGCTCGATATCACCGTGGTACCTCTGCACCTTGCTGCTTGATATGCGAACAAGTGAATGGAGAACCCAATCAGACATGCGAACACAAGCAACCCAACTCCGTCGCTGTGAACTTGACGGTAAGCCAAGATGAAGAGCTTGAAACACGAGACTGTTTTGTCCATGAGCACGAAGCCTTCGAAGACTATGTCGCCAGCTCCATTGAATTGCAAGTAGATGCGCCTACAAGGAGACAAGGAAGAGAATGATCTATCCATCTAAGAGCTCTCGTCGTGTGTAAAAATAAAAGCTCGCGGGGATTGCATGCATGCTTACAGTTGGATGAAGCGGAACCCGATGGTGACGATACATGCCATGTAGTTGATGATCGTAGAGGCAGCAGCTACACCTCCACTGACAGCAACCGCCATTGCTGGGAGCAGATCAGCAGAGAGAAGGGAAATGAAGACAACTAGTTTCACAAGCAGCAGGATGTGTTTATAAAGAGGCCTGCTTAAGAGCATCTTCAGCCATATACCTCTAATTCGACCAATCAAACGCTTGCGGATGCGTCCGGTCAGTGACCGGGCATGTCTGTTTTGAGCCTCTATTTGTTCATCCGCGCAGCCACAGTCCTCATTTTCTTCCTCATATGTCCGGTCACTTGCACGTGATTGGTGGAGACGAAGAGAGAGAGAAAGAAAGGAATGAATAAAGAAAGGGAAAAGATGGTCCAGGGTGGGGCCGCGTCCTACGTGACAGATTGACCGGGCGCGCTCGGGCGTGTCAGCGAGCCCTCATATCCTTCCCATATTTGAGATAGATATGATGGTTTGCGGACAACCCGGACATATAGGAAAGATATGAGGGGTCCGATTGGGTCAACTTTTTGCTACTTTTTGCTTCTCTCTCCTATCCGGCCAGTGGTCCCCGCGCCCGCCCGGTCAATTTGAGAACTCCGGCTCTAGATGCCCTAACGTGTCTACGAAAATTTTGTCACCCCTTCACCGATGATGTCAGACTTGTGGAACAACGTGGTGGACTTGGAGTGGCTGAAAAATTGCAATAGGGCGATAATTTTATCGCCCCCCTCAGCATCTTGTCGCAGTTATGGTCACTCTCAGTCTCTCAACGTCCGCATGCTGACCCTTCTGTAGTTCTAGTCACTCGGTCTCTCAGCGGTCAGCCAGATCAGTGGAATCCGTGGTCGGGGAGATCCCTCGGCGATGTGGTCGGGGAGATCCCTCGGTTGAGTGGTTTACACATCATTCGATTGGTTGAAAATTCAAAACCTCATCATCTGCGAGTATGAGATTGATAAAAAGAGGGGCAGGAGTGTGCGCCTGCGTGGAACCGTATTGGACATAGGGGGCATGGACGGTGAGAAGAGAAGAGGGGAAGTGTGTGTTTGTGGTAGGCACACTTGGCTAGAGAGGTATATCGACCGGTGTGTGCCGGAAAGAAGGAGCCGGGGGGTGTTGGAAATATGCCCTAGAGGCAATAATAAATTGGTTATTATTATATTTCCTTGTTCATGATAATCGTTTATTATCCATGCTAGAATTGTATTGATAGGAAACTCAGATACATGTGTGGATACATATACAACACCATGTCCCTAGTAAGCCTCTAGTTGACTAGCTCGTTGATCAATAGATGGTTACGGTTTCCTGACCATGGACATTGGATGTCGTTGATAACGGGATCACATCATTAGGAGAATGATGTGATGGACAAGACCCAATCCTAAGCCTAGCACAAGATCGTGTAGTTCGTTTGCTAAGAGTTTTTCTAATGTCACGTATCATTTCCTGAGACCATGAGATTGTGCAACTCCCGGATACCGTAGGAATGCTTTGGGTGTACCAAACGTCACAACGTAACTGGATGGCTATAAAGGTGCACTACAGGTATCTCCGAAAGTGTCTGTTGGGTTGGCATGAATCGAGACTGGGATTTGTCACTCCGTGTAAACGGAGAGGTATCTCTGGGCCCACTCGGTAGGACATCATCATAATCACTACTAGAAATCCCCATATTTCCGACGGTGAAATCTAATAGCCGACGGGCCGTCGGCCTTGACAGTAATAGCCTACGGTGGTGGTAATGGCCAACGGTTTTTGTCAACTCACATGTATGACTGGTAATAACCGACGGTGTATTGCATTTACCGACGGGGAAAACCCAACCGTCGGATATCCAATTTAATGCCTGACGGTCCATTGAAATATCCGACGGTTATGGATATACCCACGGGGATTACATGTAATACCCGACGGTATAAACTAATGACTGGAGGTCAAAACAAAACTCTCGGCTATGACTGGAAATGGGCGACGGGGGGGTAGCAATAACCGACGGTTGATTTTCACCCTCGGTTATATGTTTCAATGAGTGACGGTAGTAGACATGCAGAACAACCTATGATTATATTCCAGATAATTTCTATATAAGTAAATTTCTAACAATTAGGTTCTGGCCTCGCTATTGTAAGTTCATTATTATTATTTATTAATAGGATGGTAAAAAAATTGGTCGAAAACAATATAAAAAGGAGTTTTGAAAATGACCTATTTGAATAATGTGCACTTACAATATATCATGAGGAGGGAGCCCGTTAAGACTCAAGAAGAAGTCCCCTACACCGGCTCGATCCCCTGCTTTCTCCGATGGTGTCACCGACCGGAGTAGAGAAGGGAAAATGTGTCGCTCAACAATGTCTTGTATGAACAGTGTCTAGGTCTAGGGTTCGATCATCACACTGTGGCACATGATGTCTTGCCCAAGGGGAGTGTGTTGTTGCCGTGTCCGAGCAATGGCTGGTGGCTCACGGATGCTCGTAGTCCTGATGGTACTGGTTGCTGGATAGCTACCATGAAGCGTATCATTGCTGGTATCTCCTTCAATAAGCTCGGCCGGTTCACGCTCTACAAGTGTTCCACTCGTTCCCGTTCTTCCTAGATTGTTGCATGGCAAACACAAAGTGGGAAAATGTGGAGTTCTAGATGGGGATAGAGCTCATCCATGGGGGATGCTTTGGTGCGACTATAAAATAGGGTGTTGTTTGGCTTGTCCATACCACCACTTCTTGTGGCCCAAGGATGATCATTCTTCTTCATCCCGACCAAGGAGGTAAAAGGGAGGCATCACTGCTTCTCCAAGGAGCTTACGACATGGAGTCACAGAGGTCTTGCCGTCCCAAGTTGGTGGTCCTCGACAATTGTGAGGTTGTGCTTGTACATAACGTGTTTTCCATCATTGTTCTACGGACCTCTTTGTAAAAAGAAGGGACTAGTTAGCTACTTTTTAGTTGTGAGTCCTTCTGTGACTTGGTACCTCCATACTTTTATTAAATACATGTGCATGCTCTAGAAGGACATCGGTCTCCACATTTTTTATTAAATGCACATGTGTCATGAAGTACTAATTAATATCTTGAATTCTAATAAGCACAAGTTTGGTATATTCAAATAAAAAATGGTACTATGTAAGAAACCTTAGAAAATAAGTAGGAAGTCCTATTTATATAAAATATTTTCCAAAAGAACAAATAGGATCAATATTGTTTTAAAGACGACGCTCTGCGTCGATCGATCGCCGCGATCTCCCAATTGGTTGCATCCCGCACCGTCTGATGTGTCGCCTCCCAACCATAAGTTGAGCCCCCCCCCCCACTTTGCCCCCCCCCCCCCCTGCGCGCCATTGCTGAAGAAAAAAGCTTGATGTGCCGGCCACTACAAAAAAATGCTCGTTTGCTGCAATATGTGAGGAAAAGGCAGCCATTGCTGAGAATCAAGTGATGTGGGTGCTTCTGAAAAAAGGAGGAGGCCGCCACGGGCTAGATCGACAAACGAATGACTGGGTGAGTTTTCTCAATGGATAAGGAAAAAGGAAGGGCAGTGCATGGGCGCCACCAGCATGTGCATAGCAAGCGAGGCAAAGGAAAGGCAGTGCATGGGCGCCACCAGCATGTGCATCGCAAGCGAGGCATCCTAGCTCGCTTGCGCCATCAATTCACCGATTTAGATGTTTTTTTCCTTTTTAAATGGTATGGCTAAAAAATTGCCATGACATCACTAACATGCTAGTTATGCACGGTTGCATGAGATCGGACCACGCTCAGTTACATCACGAGCTAAGATGTGCGCCAACACATTGGTATGTTATTATGGCAAAAATAAGAATATGTGCAAGTTTCAAACGTTAAATTGAAGTTATAAGCCTAATAATATAAATATAAAGTTTTGTTTAGATGAATTTGATTCAAAAGAATATACAAATATTATTTTTATGTTCTAAAGTCGGCCACACGAGCGAGCGAAATCGTGACTACTCCCTCCCAGTTTTTTCTAGTTGGTCCTCCCAGTTTTCCCCACCTCTCCGGATCGTGCGGTCGACCCTCCTCGTTTCCCTCGTCCCTCCCGAACCGCTGCCTGGCGCCTGCACGTTTTCCTGTTCCATCCACTATTTCTCACCTCCCTCGCCTCTCTCCAAGGACTCCCGGCCATTGCCGCACCTAACCAGAGCCGGCGCCTAACTAGCCCACCTCTCCCTGAAAGTGTGGCCGGAGCTGGCGCAGGCCTACCGTAGATCCGGCGGCCTTGAGCTCCACCGTCACCAACAGCGGCGACAACCGTACGGAGGCCAGACGGGATCTGGTGGCCTGAGAATGGTGAGAACCAGCAGCAATGTTCGGCCATCAGATCCGGTGGAAGCTCATCTTGGGGCGGAAGCAGAGATAGCCACGCTGATTCGATCGGTTCCTCTCTTGCAAGTTGCAACTCCGGCCAGTTCCTCTCCTCCTCTCGTTCTCATGTTTCATGTATTCATGTTCAGGTTGCACGAACTATTTGCAGCTCACACGGGAGCCGACCTCGAGTTTGACTAGAGCCAGAGGTGATGGACTGCGCAAGGTCCGCACCCCCGCATCAACAACCTGGACATCCGTCTCCGGCGTCATCGGCGAGCTGCAGCCGGACGACCAGAATTCTGTCTTCCTCTATAATGAGCTAGATGATGTCAAATGCACGACTGCCAATGGTGGCCTCATCGGTGGTGCCATCTTGGTAAGAATTTTTTGATGTGCATAGCTGGCGTACATTCCCTTGTAGGGGTCTGTGTGAATGTCACTTATGATTTTTGTCCTCTGAACTCAGAAAATATTACTAGAATGTACCGCCATTTTGTTTGCTCAGGTTTGGCATGTGCATGTGTTCTCCGTACTTAGATTTGTAAGAGCATTCACATTTACGGGCCTTCCTTTTTTAGTCTTGGAGATGCACACTAGGAGATTGCTTGATTTAACTACATATGAAGAAAATTAAACGTCAGGATCAGCTTGCTAAACGTAAATGTCATATCAAAGAAGTACATTAGCATTTGTGCTGTCTTTTTTAGCCAGCCACTGTCAAATTATTTATGAAGCCTGCAACTATTGTACAATATAACATTATCTATGATTTAGTTGCGGGAAATCCTTGACCTGTAGACACATGCGTTGAAACCTATATGGTAATGTCAAATATTCTATATAACATAGTTAAACAGTGCTTTGACTATCAGAAATGTACTTCAAACATCCATACTATAGTAAGGGAGCTTGTGCTTAGGTGCCAGTTTTCTTGTGGCACTAAGAGTATAGGGTTCCCGTTCACATTATGTATTCCTGATAGAGATGGCATTTCATTCATTTACCTCTTTTATTATCTGCTTTTTCATGTGACATCTTGCTCCCATACATTCAATTACTTTGCATGCTAGATATCAATTTTCTGCTACTTCGGTTTATATTCGCTTAGTTATGTCAACATTTAGAATAGGAGGATATAAATGTAGTAATGTTTCTTTTTTCTTTCCATGTATTAATTTTGACATGCTGTTTCAACTTTTCCATTCATTTCCTAATTTGACAACTACTCTTATCAATTCTTAGCGAGAGGGAAGCAACATTGGAGGCAGTCCGAACCGTGAGAATGATCACGATGCTAATGAGAACATGGATGATATCTACGGCACGAGGAGATGATACATATAGCGATAAACGTTTTGACCCATATAGTGATGAGCATTATGATCACTATAGAGATGATGGTGACGAGTCGAATGAGCTGCATAGTCGTGCAACAAAGTGAAGTTCTGAAATTTACGACAATTTAGGTTATATAAACTGTTCGGACCATTGTATGGAGTATTTTGTTTGGCATCATGATCTATGTATTCTGGATGAAAGACATTAGGCTTTTGATGATATATGCGTATGCACTTGGTCACAAGTCTTGGTAAATATAATACATGTTATTTGGTCATGTGTGTTTGTGTATGTATTTGAAAGGCCAACAATGAAAAATATTCTCATGCTGAATCACACTTTTATGTTATGCAACACCACTTGGTGAAAGCAATTCGTGAGAGGTTAATAATAGCCGATGACCGGGATTTAGATTGTCGATGATTTCCTAATTTGACGATGTTGTTGAATTCCCGAAGGGGTGTATCCACCATTAGTAATCATATTAACCAACGGTTTGACATTCCTCTTGGTCATTAATTATCCCGATGGGTCAAATAAACCGTTGGCTATTACAAAAGCGACAGGAAGCAAGCACCATCGGAAATTAAATAACCGACGGGGGACCTTCGGCTATGAGTTCCGTCATGTAATGTGAGATGGGTGTTGGCCACAACATGGTCGACGGCTCACCGTCGGCTTTATAACCGTTGGCCATGCAATTATCCGACGGTACCGTCGGTTATTACTGCAATGGCCGACGAAGAATAGCCGATGGGAGATGGCCGACGGTGTACAGTCGGTTATAACTTTACCCGACTGTGAGCTTAAATAATCGAGGGTAATTGCACCCTCGGTTATAATGGGATATCTAGTAGTGAATGTGCACAATGTGACCAAGGAGTTGATCACGGGATGATGTGTTACGGAACGAGTAAAGAGACTTGCCGGTAACGAGATTGAACAAGGTATCGGGATACCGACGATCGAATCTCAGGCAAGTAACATACCGATTGACAAAGGGAATTGTATACGGGATTGATTGAATCCCCGACATCGTGGTTCATCCGATGAGATCATCGTGGAACATGTGGGAGCCAACATGGGTATCCAGATCCCGCTGTTGGTTATTGGCCGGAGAACGTCTCGGTCATGTCTGCATGGTTCCCGAACCCGTAGGGTCTACACACTTAAGGTTCGATGACGCTAGGGTTATAGGGAATAGATATACGTGGTTACCGAATGTTGTTCGGAGTCCCGGATGAGATCCCGGACGTCACGAGGAGTTCCGGAATGGTCCGGAGGTAAAGATTTATATATGGGAAGTCCTGTTTTGGTCACCGGAAAAGTTTCGGGTGCTATCGGTAACGTACCGGGACCACCGGGAGGACCCCCGGGTGGGGCCACCGGCCCCAGAGGGCTGCGTGGGCCAAGTGTGGGAAGGTACCAGCCCCTAGGTGGGCTGGTGCGCCTCCCACAAGGGGCCCAGGGCGCAGGTAAGGGAGAAGGGGGGAAACCCTAGGCTCAGATGGGCCTAAGGCCCATCTAGTGGGGAGCCCCCCCCTCTCCCCCCTCTGGCCGCCCCCTAGATGGATCTAGGGCTGGCCGCACCCCTTGGGGGGGAAACCCTAGATGGGGCACAGCCCCTCCCCCTCCCCTATATATAGTGGGGGTTTTGGGGCTGCCATAGACATGAGACTTCCTCCCTCATAGCGCAGCCCTACCCCTCTCCCTCCTCCTCTCCCGCGGTGCTCGGCGAAGCCCTGCGGGATTGCCACGCTCCTCCATCACCACCACGCCGTCATGCTGCTGCTGGACGGAGTCATCGCCAACCTCTCCCTCTCTCCTTGCTGGATAAAGGCGTCGGAGACGTCACCGGGCTGCACGTGTGTTGAACACGGAGGCACCGTTCTTCGGTGCTTAGATCGGAATCAACCGCGATCTGAATTGCTACGAGTACGACTCCTTCATCCGCGTTCTTGCAACGCTTCCGCATCGCGATCTACAAGGGTATGTAGATGCACTCCCCTTCCCCTCGTTGCTAGATTACTCCGTAGATTGATCTTGGTGATGCGTAGAATTTTTTTTGAATTTCTGCTACATTCCCCAACAGTGGCATCATGAGCTAGGTCTATGCGTAGTTTCTATGCACGAGTAGAACACAAAGTAGTTGTGGGCGTCGATTTTGTCAATTTACTTGCCGTTACTAGTCTTATCTTGATTCGGCGGCATCGTGGGATGAAGCGGCCCGGACCGACCTTACACGTACACTTACGTGAGACAGGTTCCACCGACTGACATGCACTAGTTGCATAAGGTGGCTAGCGGGTTTCTGTCTCTCCCACTTTAGTCGGATCGGATTCGATGAAAAGGGTCCTTATGAAGGATAAATAGAAATTGGCATATCACGTTGTGGCTTTTGCGTAGGTAAGAAACGTTCTTGCTAGAATCCCATAGCAGCCACGTAAAACATGCAACAACAATTAGAGGACGTCTAACTTGTTTTTGCAGGGTATGCTATGTGATGTGATATGGCCAAAAGGATGTGATGAATGATATATGTAATGTATGAGATTGATCATGTTCTTGTAATAGGAATCACGACTTGCACGTCGATGAGTATGACAACCGGCAGGAGCCATAGGAGTTGTCTTAATTTATTGTATGACCTGCGTGTCAATGAAAAACGCCATGTAATTACTTTACTTTATTGCTAACCGTTAGCCATAGTAGTAGAAGTAATAGTTGGCGAGACAACTTCATGAAGACACAATGATGGAGATCATGATGATGGAGATCATGGTGTCATGCCGGTGACGAAGGTGATCATGCCGCGCCTCGAAGATGGAGATCAAAAGGCGCAAGATGATATTGGCCATATCACGTCACTTTATGATTTGCATGTGATGTTTGTCATGTTTACATCTTATTTGCTTAGAACGAGGTAGCATAAATAAAATGATCCCTCACTAAAATTTCAAGAGACGTGTTCCCCCTAACTGTGCACCGTTGCGAAGGTTCGTTGTTTCGAAGCACCACGTGATGATCGGGTGTGATAGATTCTAACGTTCGAATACAACGGGTGTTGACGAGCCTAGCATATACAGACATGGCCTCGGAACACATGCGAAACACTTAGGTTGACTTGACGATCCTAGTATGTACAGACATGGCCTCGGAACACAAGAGATCGAAAGGTCGAACATGAGTCGTATAGTAGATGCGATCAACATGGAGATGTTCACCGATGATGACTAGTCCGTCTCACGTGATGATCGGACACGGCCTAGTTTGACTCGGATCATGTATCACTTAGATGACTAGAGGGATGTCTATCTGAGTGGGAGTTCATTAAATAATCAGATGAATTTAATTATCATGAACATAGTCAAAAGGTCTTTACAAATTATGTCATAGCTTACGCTTTAGTTCTACTGTTTAAGATATGTTCCTAGAGAAAATTTAGTTGAAAGTTAATAGTAGCAATTATGCGGACTGGGTCCGTAAACTGAGGATTGTCCTCATTGCTGCACAGAAGGCTTATGTCCATAATGCACCGCTCAGTGTGCTGAACCTCAGCGTCGTCTGTAGATGTTGTGGAACATCTGACATACACGTTTTGATGACTACGTGATAGTTCAGTGCATAATGCTAACGGTTTAGAATTGTGGCGACAAGACGGTTTTGAAACGTCGCAGAACATATGAGATGTTCCAAAGACTGAAATTGGGATTTCAAACTAATGCCCACGTCAAGAGGTATGAGACCTCTGACAAGTTTCTTAAGCCTACAAACTAAGGGAGAAAAGCTCAATCGTTGAGCATGTGCTCAGATTGTCTGAGTACTACAATCACTTGAATCGAGTGGGAGTTAATCTTCCAGATGAGATAGTGATGGTTCTCCATAGTCACTGCCACCAAGCTATTAGAGCTTCGTGATGAACTATAACATATCAGGGATAGACATGATGATCCTTGAGCAACTCGCGATGTTTGACACCGCGAAAGTAGAAATCAAGAAGGAGCATCAATTGTTGATGGTTAGTAAAACCACTAGTTTCTAGAAGGGCAAGGGGAAAAGGGATACTTCATGAAACTGCAAATCATTTGCTGCTCTAGTGAAGAATCCCAAGGTTGAACCCAAACCCGAGACTAAGTGCTTCTGTAATGAGGGGAACGGTCACTGAAGCAGAACTACCCTAGATACTTGGTAGATGAGAAGGCAGGCAAGGTCGACAAAAGTATATTGGATATACATTATATGAATGTGTACTTTACTAGTACTCCTAGCAGCACCAGGGTATTAGATACCGGTTCGGTTGCTAAGTGTTAGTAACTCGAAATAAAAGCTGCGGAATAAACGGAGACTAGCTAAAGGTGAGATGACGATATGTGTTGGAAGTGTTTCCAAGGTTGATGTGATCAAGCATCGCATGCTCCCTCTACCATCGAGATTGGTGTTAAACCTAAATAATTGTTATTTGGTGTTTGCGTTGAGCATAAACATGATTGGATTATGTTTATCGCAATACGGTTATTCATTTAAGGAGAATAATGGTTACTCTGTTTATTTGAATAATACCTTCAATGGTCTTGCACCTAAAATGAATCTCGATCGTAGTGATACACATGTTCATGCCAAAAGATATAAGATAGTAATGATAGTACCACATACTTGTGGCACTGCTATTTGAGTCATATTGGGATAAAACGCATGAAGAAGCTCCATGTTGATGGATCATTTGGACTCACTTGATTTTGAATCACTTGAGACATGCAAATCATACCACATGGGCAAGATGACTGAAAGGCTTCGTTTTCAGTAAGATGAAACAAGAGAGCAACTTGTTGGAAGTAATACATTTGATGTGTGTGCAATGAGTGTTGAGGCACGCAGTGGATATCGTTATGTTCTTACTTCACAGATGATTTGGGTAGATGCTAGGAATATTTACTTGATGAAACACAAGTCTGAATCATTGAAAAGTTCAAGTAATTTCAGAGTGAAGTAGAAGATCGTCGTGACAAGAGGATAAAATGTCTATGATATGATCATAGAGATATCTGAGTTACGAGTTTGGCACACAATTAAGCCATTGTGGAAATTGTTTCACGACTAATACCGCCTGGAACACTATAGTGTGATGGTGTGTCCGAACATCATAACTGCACCCTATTGGATATGGTGCATACCATGATGTCTCTTATCGAATTACCACTATCGTTCATGGGTTAGGCATTAGAGACAACCGCATTCACTTTAAATAGGGCACCACGCAATTCCGTTGAGACGACACCGTATGAACTATGGTTTAGAGAAACCTAAGTTGTCGTTTCTTAAAAGTTTGGGGCTGCGACGCTTATATGAAAAAGTTCAGGCTGATAAGCTCGAACCCAAAGCGGATAAATGCATCTTTATAGAATACCCAAAACAGTTGGGTATACCTCCTATTTCAGATCTGGAAGCAAAAGTAATTGCTTCTAGAAACGAGTCCTTTCTCGAGGAAAAGTTTCTCTCGAAATAATTGAGTGGGAGGATGGTGGAGACTTGATAAGGTTATTGAACCGTCACTTCAACTAGTGTGTAGCAGGGCACAGGAAGTTGTTCCTGTGGCACCTACACCAATTGAAGTGGAAGCTTATGATAGTGATCATGAAACCTCGGATCAAGTCACTACCAAACCTCGTAGGTCGACAAGGACATGTACTACTCCTGAGTGGTACGGTAATCCTGTCTTAGATATCATGTTGTTAGACAATACTGAACCTACGAGCTATGGAGAAGCGATGGTGGGCCCATATTCCGACAAATGGTTAGAAGCCATGAAATCCGAGATAGGATCCATGTATCAAAACAAAGCATGGACTTTGGTTAGCTTGCCCGATGATCGGCAAGCCATTGAGATAAATGGATCTTTAAGAAGAAGACGGACGTGGACGGTAATGTTACCGTCTATGAAGCTCGACTTGTGGCAAAGAGTATTTTCACAAGTTCAAGGAGTTGACTACGATGAGATTTTCTCATCCGTAGCGATGCTTAAGTCCGTCGGAATCATGTTAGCATTAGCTGCATTTATGAAATCTGGCAGATGGATGTCAAAACAAGTTTCCTTACCAGTTTTCGTAAGGAAAGGTTGTATGTGATACAATCAGAAAGGTTTTGTCGATCCTAAGGATGCTAAAAGGTATGCTAGCTCCAGCGATCCTTCCATGGACTAGAGCAAGCATCTCGGAGTCAGAATATACGCTTTGATGGAGTGATCAAAGTTTTTGGGTTTATACAAAGTTTGTTAGAAACTTGTATTTACAATAAAGTGAATGGGAGCGCTACAACATTTCTGATAAGTATATGTGAATGACATATTGTTGATCCGAAATGATGTAAAATTTCTGGAAAGCATAAAGGGTTGTTTGAAAGGAGTTTTTCAAAGATAGACCTGGATAAAGCTGCTTACATATTGGGCATCAAGATCTATAGAGATAGATCAAGATGCCTGATGATACTTTCAAAGAACACGCACCTTGACATGATTTTGAAAGAGTTCAAAATAGATCAGCAAAGAAGGTGTTCTTGGCTGTGTTACAAGGTGTGAGTATTGAGTAAGACTCAAGACCTGACCACAGCAGAAGAGAGAGAAAGGACGAAGGTCGTCCCCTATGCTTTAGACGTAGGCTCTACAGTATGCTATGCTGTGTACCGCACATGAAGTGTGCCTTGCCATGAGTTGGTCATGGGGTACAATAGTGATCCGGGAATGGATCACATGACAGCGGTCGAACTTATCCTTAGTATCTAGTGAACTAAGGAATTTTCTCGATTATGGAGGTGAAAAGGAGTTCGTCGTAAAGGGTTACGTCGATGCGAACTTTGACACTTATTCGGATGACTCTGAGTAGCAAACCAGATTCGTATAGTAGAGCAGTTATTTGAAATGGCTCCAAATAGCGCGTGGTAGCGTCCACAAGATGACATAGATATTCGTAAAGCACACACGGATCTGAAAGGTTCAGACCCGTTGACTAATAACCTCTCTCACAAGCATAACATGATCAAACCAGAACTCATTGAGTGTTAATCACATAGTGATGTGAACTAGATTGTTGACTCTAGTAAACTCTTGGGTGTTGGTCACATGGTGATGTGACCTGTGAGTGTTAATCACATGGTGATGTGAAGTAGATTATTGACTCTAGTGCAAGTGGGAGACTCGTGGAAATATGCCCTAGAGGCAATAATAAATTGGTTATTATTATATTTCCTTGTTCATGATAATCGTTTATTATACATGCTAGAATTGTATTGATAGGAAACTCAGATACATGTGTGGATACATAGACAACACCATGTCCCTAGTAAGCCTCTAGTTGACTAGCTCGTTGATCAATAGATGGTTACGGTTTCCTGACCATGGACATTGGATGTCATTGATAACGGGATCACATCATTAGGAGAATGATGTGATGGACAAGACCCAATCCTAAGCCTAGCACAAGATCGTGTAGTTCGTTTGCTAAGAGCTTTTCTAATGTCAAGTATCATTTCCTTAGACCATGAGATTGTGCAACTCCCGGATACCGTAGGAATGCTTTGGGTGTACCAAACGTCACAATGTAACTGGGTGGCTATAAAGGTGCACTACAGGTATCTCCGAAAGTGTCTGTTGGATTGGCACGAATCGAGACTGGGATTTGTCACTCCGTCTAAACGGAGAGGTATCTCTGGGCCCACTCGGTAGGACATCATCATAATGTGCACAATGTGACCAAGGAGTTGATCACGAGATGATGTGTTACGGAACGAGTAAAGAGACTTGCCGGTAACGAGATTGAACAAGGTATCGGGATACCGACGATCGAATCTCGGGCAAGTAACATACCGATTAACAAAGGGAATTGTATACGGGATTGATTGAATCCCCGACATCGTGGTTCATCCGATGAGATCATCGTGGAACATGTGGGAGCCAACATGGGTATCCAGATCCCGCTGTTGGTTATTGGCCGGAGAACGTCTCGGTCATGTCTGCATGGTTCCCGAACCCGTAGGGTCTACACACTTAAGGTTCGATGACGCTAGGGTTATAGGGAATAGATATACGTGGTTACCGAATGTTGTTCGGAGTCCCGGATGAGATCCCGGACGTCACGAGGAGTTCCGGAATGGTCCGAAGGTAAAGATTTATATATGGGAAGTCCTGTTTTGGTCACCGAAAAAGTTTCGGGTGCTATCGGTAACGTACCGGGACCACCGGGAGGGTCCCGGGGGTCCACCAGGTGGGGCCACCGGCCCCAGAGGGCTGCGTGGGCCAAGTGTGGGAAGGTACCAGCCCCTAGGTGGCCTGGTGCGCCTCCCACAAGGGGCCCAGGGCGCAGGTAAGGGAGAAGGGGGGAAACCCTAGGCTCAGATGGGCCTAAGGCCCATCTAGTGGGGAGCCCCCCCCCCCTCTCCCCCCTCTGGCCGCCCCCCTAGATGGATCTAGGGCTGGCCGCACCCCTTGGGGAGGGGAAACCCTAGATGGGGCACAGCCCCTCCCCCTCCCCTATATATAGTGGGGGTTTTGGGGCTGCCATAGACATGAGACTTCCTCCCTCATAGCGCAGCCCTACCCCTCTCCCTCCTCCTCTCCCGCGGTGCTCGGCGAAGCCCTGCGGGATTGCCACGCTCCTCCATCACCACCACGCCGTCGTGCTGCTACTGGACAGAGTCTTCCCCAACCTCTCCCTCTCTCCTTGCTGGATAAAGGCGTGGGAGACGTCACCGGGCTGCACGTGTGTTGAACACGGAGGCACCGTTCTTCGGTGCTTAGATCGGAATCAACCGTGATCTGAATCGCTACGAGTACGACTCCTTCATCCGCGTTCTTGCAACGCTTCCGCATCGCGATCTACAAGGGTATGTAGATGCACTCCCCTTCCCCTCGTTGCTAGATTACTCCGTAGATTGATCTTGGTGATGCGTAGAAATTTTTTGAATTTCTGCTACGTTCCCCAACAGGGGGATCTACACACACCGTGAGTGACCGACCTAAAGAGAAACGAATGTGCGCGATGGAGGGGACGCTGAGGGAGGGTGAGAGGGGGGGGCGGGCATGTGCATGCACGATAGAAAGTTAGCGCTAGCTAGCTACAAAGAGAAGAGGATTGTGAAGGTGTAAAAGACGAACAGAGATCATAATTCATTATAAAAAAGTGAATTCGGATATTTGAAGAAGATATCATAGTGTTTTAAACCGACGCATGCATGAATATATATATATATATATATATATATATATATAATGGTGATACACATGATGTGGTTATCAACATGTTATACTACATATACTATACAGAACATTCAGATTAGTATATGTGGATGATAACAACTAGATTCAAATTAGTATAAAAACAGATAGAAATGGAATTCATAATATATATATATATAGTTCATCACAGAATATATATAATATAATCACATATACATGATGATACTTAACTACTAGGTACAATGCATAAAATTGAAAAAGAATAATGCTAAAACTAATAATCCCTCCTGGAGCTAGTATTCCGGCAGCCCTCGCCAGCAGCTCCCTGGTGCGCGGCGTCTTCCCACTGCGGAGGCAGTACTCCGCCTCCTCCGCCTCGCAGCGCTGGCGGACGAGCGTGAACGATCTACCTCTTGCTGGCGGACGAGCGTGAACGATCTTGCCATTTTGTTGGGCGCCCACCGGAGCTCCTTGTCGGTGGCACGCTGGAGCTTATCGGCCCACCTCCACGCAGTGATGAGGCGCCCAGCGCCTTTGACCTTGCTCGCCAAGTACCCGTCTTCGTATACCTCCTCCGCACGACGACGCGCCCGCCCCCAAAGCTCCGTCGCCTCCTTTTTCCAGGCGGCATCACGGGCTTCACAGGCCGCCTGGTACCTGGCTTCCTCCTCTGCCATCTCCTTCTTGAACCCCACTTGCCTGGCTTTCTCAGCCGGCGGCAGCGACTTCCACAGACAAAGATTGTACTGGTCCCAAAACCAATCCAAAGTTGGGGGCTCCGGCGCAACCTCGTTAGACGGCGCATAGGGGTCCTCGTCGCTGCTATTCGAGTGAGCGTCCTCGGGGGGTGGCGACTCCTCGTTGACGCGTGGGCAGACCGGCGGCGCCATGGCAGAGATTTGTGAGAGAGAGAGAGAGAGAGAGAGAGAGAGAGAGAGAAGGCAAGCGAGGGAAGGATGTAGATGAGAATGCAGGCGGGACGACGTGAGCAAGGTAGTGTGCACCTGCGTGAAACCGTATTAGACATAGGGGGCATGGACGGTGAGAAGATAAGAGGGGAAGTGTGTGTTTGTGCTAGGCACACTTGGCTAGAGAGGTATATCGACTGGTGTGTGCCTTAAAGAAGGAGCCTGGGGGACGCACGCGCCTTGTTATATCCTGAAAATTCAGCTATCGTGCTTTCAAAACTCGCGCCTTCACAACCCGCGCCTTGCTATCCCGAAATTACAATGCGCGCGCGAAAACTCCCTCCAGCTGCCAAATCCCGACACACGAAATCCCCCTTCTATCCCTGAGCCGAAAGGGCCGCTAGTTCAAATCGGTGGGGGTACTTCTGTAACACACCCTACATTTTGGACAAGCGCGTCCCAAAGTCATGGTTCCCCCCTTCCATCCAGCCGCGAAACCCCACCCTCCTTCATCCGCCACCTCACCGCTGCCCAGCCGGAGCCTCCTTCCCGACGACGTCGTCCATCGGAACAGCTCTACATCCCTCATCCACCTCCCCAGATGAGGATCCATCGTCGATCTTGTCGTCCCGCCGGTTCAGCAGCCCCGTCCTCCACCTCCAAGGAGCTGCTCCAACGAATGCCTCGTCTATCGCGGCTGCTCCATCCCCACAGCGTTGCCTTAATCTGCTCCATTTAAGCCAAACTGCGGCAGCCAAACCCCTTTCTTCTCTCCGTGCCGCCACTTCAAATCCGCCCCTGCTACCATGCTGAGACGCCGAATCACCACCTAAGCCATGCTCACTCCGGAGAGGAGGCTGCGGTTGCTATAGTAGATCCAGGCGAGGCGGCCTGCTCGTTTCTCCGACGTCTTCCTCCGGATTCCCTGGTCTCCTCGGAGGATGAGGAGGAGGGGGAGCAGCCACCGGACGGAGGCTGCAGCTACTGGAGTAGATCTAGGTGAGGCGGGCTGCTCTGTTTACTGGCGGCCTTTCCTCTGGATTAGCCCGAGCCGTCGGAGCAGGAGGTGGAGGTGGTGGTGGGGGAGCAGCCGCCGGAAGCGGAGCCCATGGAGGAGGAGGAGGTGGAGGCGTTGCCAACAGCGGGATTCGCCATGGCGGACGCGGTGGCGGAGTACGAGGCCACCCAAGCGACAGAGATGGTGGAGCAGATTGCCATCCTCGAGTCCGTCCAGGACGAGGCCTACGTCCAGGCCAACCGTCAATTCATCCGGCAAGAACATGCCGCGACGGAAGCGTTGTTCGCCGAACTGGACGCGAAGGCAGGGGAGGTGCTGCAGCCTCCGCAGGCGCAAGAGCTTCCGCACTTACCGGTCTACTTGGGTATTGTTGCTCTCTCTGACGATTGATTCTCTATGTCGCAATATTAATTTGATTTATAAAGACAAGAGTAGCGGAAGCGAACCGAACACTGTACCACCCGCTTTTAGGTTTTTATTTTGATTTTCTAGAGCCAAATATTTTTTTGAAATTCCCGAACATTTTTCTAATTTGTGAGAATTTTTTGAAACGAGAACTTTTTTTAATTAGTGAGAATTGCTGTAAAAAATACGCATTTGTTTCTTTTACAAGAATTATTTGGAACGAGAGAGTTTTAAAAATTTCTCAAACATTTTAAGGAAATAAGAATATTTTTTGAATTTATGAACAAACTATGAAAACGGATAACATTATGTGAAATTTTGAAAAATTGACACTTTCTTAAATTTATGAAAAAAATAAACATGAAAAGTAAAAAAATAGAATGAAAAATGAACGAAAAGGAGTTAGAACCAGAAACAGAACGAACTAAAAAGAAACAAAAAAAAATAAAGAAATGAACTATAAAATAGATACATGTAAAATAAAAATAAAAAATGTCTGGCCCATCTCTCACGCTCGGGTTATATGCCTGTGCGAAAGCTGGACTATATGCCGCCAGCGCGGCACATTGCGAGATCACTAGTTAAGGAGTACTCCTTGTGAAGATCACTCCACTTTCCCATGTTGCGACAAGTGGCGCGCTGCATGGGCGCCACTTGTCACAACCAGGGAGTTTTCCCTTTTTTCGTAGATTCGTTTATTCAAAATATTTTATCTCTTAAACCGTGCGTCCAAATCTCGAACCGCTTTCGCCGTTGGATTCCTCGCGTCCAGATCTTCAAAATTAGATCCCATGTTGATAGGTTTTGACGAACTTCTTTTTCATGAAAAAAAACGGACGAAAAAACCGAACTGGGAGCACGGGTTTTTTCCTTTCCGAAAGAGGCACACCCGTGCCTCTGACGAAATCACAACCGTGCCTCTCGCGGAAGTAAAACCGTGACTCTCGCGAAAGGAAAAAAAATAGAAAACGCGTTTTTTTTCGTTTCCGAGGAGGCACGACCGTGACTCTCGCGAAAGCACAACTGTGCCTCTCGCGGAAGCAAAACCGTGACTCTCGCGAAAGAAAAAAACAGTAAACGTGTTTTTTCCATTTTCGAGAGGCACGGCTGTGACTCTCGCGAAAGCACAACCGTACCTCTCGCGGAAGCAAAACCATGACTCTCGCGAAAGGAAAAAAAATAGAAACCACGTTTTTTTTCATTTCCGAGAGGCATGGCGGTGACTCTCGCGAAAACAAAACCGTACCTCTCGCGGAAGCAAAACCGTGACTCTCGCGAAAGAAAAAAAATGCGTTTTTTGGCGCAATTGGTCAAAAAACTAGAGAAGACCGGTGGAAAACCAAAGCGTCGAAAAAACCCGGAAAAAAACCGTTTAAAAAAAACGCGTGCGAAAAAAATAAAAAATAAAATTCGGAGGGAGCATCCAGAGCGCGACACGTGACGAATGACTGAGAGTGCGCCAAGTGACGTTGATCGTTGCGAGGCTCCCAAAGAAGCGCTCGTTAATTAGTTGCTCCCGGCACATGGGATTTTCCTGCGTCAAAGACAAGGCATTTTGCACGGGACGTTGGCATTTGGGCCAGCCGATTTAGCAGCAACTGCTACTTCAGTTTCTGGAACATTTTTCTAATTTGTGAGGGCCTTTGTACTTCTGTTGATATTTTATAACTGATCTGAGGGCCTTCTTGCAAAAAAAAAACTAGTTCGCTTTTTCAAAAAAAATTAAAAATTTTAGTAAAATTTTCAAAAATCCATGTTTTAGAAAACTAATTTTTTTATAAAAATGTTCACAATGTAAAAAATGTTTGTATTTTCTAAAAACATGTTTAAAAAAAGTACAAGCTTTTCAAAAAATTAGAGTTCTAAAAAATTGTCGCATATTCAAAAAATGTTTAGACATTAATAAAATGTATTCTGAAAAAGAACACTCAGCTCCTATCCCCGGTTCGCTCTCGTCGACGGCCGTAGTTCTGTCTTCACTTGCGGTTTCCAGCTTGTTGCCACCGATTGTAACACCACTCCCTTGCAACAAATCCTGCGCGATGACACCTCATCGGCACGCGCGTAACAGCAGTGCTTGTGGTGGGTTGCGGCATTGTGTGTGGCAGCGCTGAGAGCAAGGAAAGGAGAAAACACAGAGCATGGACGAGTAGTGTGTGGCGCCGGCATGGGCTGGAGGTAGAAGAAAGGGTTGGGTTGGGATGGGAAAACAGAAGAACGAAAGAGATAGGTACTCAAACAATATTCATAAATATTTATTTAAAAACTCATACCTTCAAAAATGTTCGTGGTTTTGAAAAAATCTTATGAAGTTAAAAAAATATTCCTGAATATAATAATTACTAACAAATTCGAAAAAATGTTAACATGTTCTAAGAGATTGTTGAATTCTAAAGTGTATCTGAATTAAAAAATCAAGAATTTTAAAATAGTTCACATATTTTTTAAATGTACATGATTTGAAAACAAATCTTTATAAGTACGAAAGTATTTCATGAAAAATTATTCCCAAGTTTTTTGTTTGTTAATGAATTTTAGAAAATACTCACAGTTTTGAATATGGTTCATGAATTTAGAAAATTATCCCTGGATATATAAAATATATAGAACAAAAAATATCAAAAAAGGAAAAAAGCAAATAGGGTTTTAAAAAGGTGATGCCAGCTGATAAATCATAGGAAAGATAAAAACACAAAAATAGGTGAAAGAATCTTCTAGAATTTCCCCAAAGTCAGGAAACCCATGCTGTTTTTTTTCTTGTTATATGAGTTTTGTACCAGAATCAGATGCCCAGTATCCGCGCGATACATGTGCCAAACAGAAATTCTGTGATGATGTCTTCTCAAAGCCGCGTGATTTAGTTTTAATAAATTACTGACATTTTTTTGCGGGTCAAAATTACTGGCACTTTGCCTAGCTGAATTTTGTTGCTCACTCCATGTATGTAGGTCAAAGAGATTCCGGGTCTCCTTTTTATTTATGCTAATTCAATTTGCGTGAAATTCAGATAAGAGTAGCAAAGCTTATGCAAACAGGTGGTGAAGTATATTTTGAAGAAAATGTATAGTGTGTGCATCAGTCTAATTCTAATAGTCTATGTTCTTTTTAAATGGAGTGTATTAATTATGATGAAAATGAGTGTATTGAAAAATTATGCATTAGTTCACACTCTCAAAAGTATTGGTGATGCTAAAACCATACAGTGCTTCCAAGCAAGGAAATCCTACAGAAGACATTAAGTTTCCTGAGTGAGATAGGCCGACGTTGTTGGATTTTTTAAATATAATCTCAAATATATACCATCAAATTGAAAATTTGAAAAAATATGACCCCATCGTCCTTGTATGCACCAAAGAGTCCCTTTTCGTCCTCATATGGATATGGGCCGAAGAGGATCTTTTCGGCCTGAGAAAATAAGGGACGCGGCTTTTTTGCTCCTAGGTGCATATGCATCCATTGTCGAAAACACACATTTTGAAAAGTTGAAAAATTCGGAACAAAAATCCCGCGTGTATATCCGGACATTTTATGTCCGTTCACAAGGTTTCGGTGAAAAACGATGTTTTTTGTGGCTTGTGTAAAAAAGATAAAGAAATGCCTCGTGAATAGTTAGAATGAAGCATCAGAAATTGTCTTTTTCTGAGGAGACGAGCTTCGGACTGCCGGGTTTCGGATTATTTTCTTGGGGGGGGGGGGGGGGGGGACCCACGCTAGTCCAACATGGCGGACATGTACGGTCGCGCACATGCCTTCCCATATCCGCTCCAGGTTTGAGCTAAATATGAAGGGTGCCAGTCAGCCCGAACGTTTGAGACCCATTTTGTGGTGCTCGTCTGGGTCGGAATTTTTGTTTGATAAGGCTTTGCGACGCCCGTATGTCGACGCTCTTAGGTGAGGCATTTTTTATAAAAGAAATATATGTCAAAATAAGAGGAAAAAACTGAAATTCACCTGAATGACTAAAGCAGTACAAGAAGCGCAGGGAGAAACACTGAGCTGTGGCATGGGGAGCGTGTGAAATAACAAGAAAAAAATGGTACGCGTATCCGGCCGATCGAGTCGATCGGTTTCTCCCCGCCAGGTGTCCGTTTGAGATGGTTGCCGTCGAAGCCACCGAACCGATCGACTGCATGCATATGCGCCTCCCTTCCTTCCTGCGTGCGGCCGAGGGCGTCGCGGTCGCCGGGCTGTGGCGGTTATGTTCAGACCACCATATCAACGGCAAGCGCCACCCAACCGCACGACTGCATGCATACCGCACACCGCACTCCCCTGCGTGTCACTCTCACTCTTCCGTTGAGGGTGACCCTGGCGGGCATATATATGTTTTCCTTCAACCCAGATCTCAGAGCTGTCATGGGCCTAAGCAGTCTGGTGTGGGTTTGTGTCGCCTTCTAAACACGACGAACGAAGACGGATGTGCGCGTTCTCGCAGGTCAGAGCCGCACAGCATTGAGAGTGAGAGCCAGGGTCACCCTCAACGGAAGAGTGAGAGTGACACTCCCCTTTCCCTCGCAGGGGATGCCTGGCACACTCCCCTTTCCCTCGCAAGGGATGGCTAGCACTCGCAAGGGATGGCTGGCATGGCAGGCATCCTCTGCGAGGGAAAGGGGAGTGTCACTCTCACTCTTCCGTTGAGGGTGACCCTGGCGGGCATAAATATGTCTTCCTTCAACCCAGATCTCAGAGCATCCCCCTGGTAAACACGTTAAGCTGCTTGCGAAGAAACTGTTCCGTTTATTGCCCTTCTATCTCTCTGCTGACCTGCTCCCAGCAATGGCGGGTGTTGTCGCTGGAGGTCTAGTTGATGCCTCTACGATCATCAACTATATCGCATGTGTCGTCTCCATCGGGTTACACTTCATCCATCTGTAAGTATGAAACCGACCAGCTTTTCTTTTTGTACGTGGGAGCTCTTAGATAGATCCTGCTCTTCATTCTCTTTCTAGGCGGACCGATCTACAATTGAATGGTGCTGGCGACATAGTCTTCAAAAACTTCATGCTGATCGACAAATCCGTGAACTGCCTCAAGCTGTTTATCACTGCATATCGTCAAGTCCATGCCGGGGGAGTTGGGTTGCTCTTGTTCGCATCTCTCCTCGGGTTCTCCATTCACCTCTGCGCCATCGTAATTCATCTCTGCAATATCCACAGCTCTCGGGCCGTAGCATGGGTGAGATTAAGCTTCCTTGTTCTTCTTTGTGGCGGTGAAAAACTGGCTGCTGTACCCAATTTTTAGTATTATTAGTACATAAATTGGTCGTACAAACATCTTTGCCTTGGGTCCAATTACGCAACAGCAAATTCATATATTTACCACTGCCAAGCTCAATACCACTTCTGCGCCGATTTTTTTTTTGTCGTGCAGATTTCTGGCATGGCCGTCTTTCTGGCGGCTGGCGCTTGCATGCTCGCGATGAAGATCCCACAGGATTATGCTTGGCACAGTATTGCAGTCGAAGCAGTCCTAAATGTAGTTATCTGTCTTGAGGCTGTTATGTTAGTTTTCAACAAGGTAAGAGATCAAAGCAGAGCATATGTATACATAGCATGCATGAGGTATGAAATACTTTATTTTTACTCTTGTTTGCTTGTGGCACAGATGAGTGAGGATGGAGGAACTGAAAACCTACTCCGGGATCTGATCATGACATCAGTCGAGACATTTATTAATTATTGGCTATTTGCTGATTATCTGGTAATCACACACAGCCCCTGGGACGCACAGAGCATCCTCCATCTGGTAAGATCCCATGCATGGCTTCATTCTTGCCCTCGTTCGGTTCGCTTACATAGATCTCATCTCATGACGTACCAACAGTATGGTACTGAATCTTTTTCATTCATTCACAGGTGGGTAGCTCTCTGGCCGTGCTAATTGGGCTCGGCCAGATATGCTTGCTCGCGTATAAGGCGTATACCCATGGGGTTTTTGCTTGGGAAGCAGAGACGCCCGCCGGAGCTGCCGCGGACCGCGGTGATGTCGAGCAGCAGAGGGTGGTGGAAGAAGGTGCCGAGGTAGTGCCGCCCTTTTGATGCATTACCCTTGTTTGATGAATCAAGGGCTTAGCGACCAATACTCTGCTTCACTTATGCTCTCAAAAAAAATTACTCTGTTTTGCTTTTGCACTGAAAAAAATTCTCTGTTTCCCCTTTGCACTGGAAAAAAAAAGGCTCCGTTTCGCTTTTGTACTGAAATGAATAAATAAAACTCTGTTTCGCAGGTGGAAGAAGGGGGCAGGAAAGTAGAGATGGCCGCCGGAGGCGCCACGATAGAGGCGGCCAGCGATGAGGGAGAGGGGTCGAGCTAGCGGCTGCGTCGCCGGCTCCGGCGTGTGCACAAGATTCTTGTTGTAAATTTGTACTGAATTTAGTAACACTGCCATTAGCCTGAATCTGGGACCCATCTTTATACCTGCGTAAACATTTTTCATTTCAGAGAAAATTGAAGTGATGCATCTAGTGATGTAGAGGCCTGTTTGTACTGGCCCTGTTTGTATGTAATTTGTCAAAGCAGTTGCTTTTATGGAAAGCCATTCGACGCACTTCATTAATCCAAAATAGTAGATACATCATTCACACAATATCCGTCCGTGTAAAGCTATGGGGGATCGCAACAAAGCAAAGCAGAGCTTTAATCCTAAGTGAGCATAGCTAAATTGTGTGCCACTTTATTTGCCTCTCGATGGTAGTAAGCAAAGAAAGACTAAACCGATTTTGAAAACCTTGTAGAAAATATCGGTCGTATAGCCGTCTAAGGATTTGAAACCTCAGCTCTTCAACTGCATAATCGGTACTCTCTTTTATTTTCTACAAGGGCATGAACAATACTCAACTCGCGCCTCGTCTTCACGAAGACGAACTATACAGCTCTCATAGTGCACACCAAATCAACTATGGTTATATCCTAGTCGAAGTGAAGGTGAAGACAAGAGTTCAGGCATTCACTCCTTTGGTTACTGTGCATACGAAAAAAAGCCATCAGACAGGCAGATATGACACTGCCCAAAGTTTCTTCTCATGTACATCTTAGAGCATCTACAGCCGGACTTGCCAAATCAGACCCCACAAAAACCCGCGGACGTGCCGCATACAGACAGTGACCGTCACGCCTCAAATAATCACTTCCACGACTAGATACCCCATTTGTGAATCATCAATCCATATTATGCATGCACTTAAAATCTAATCTAAAGCAGAGCCCCTCTGCCTCCGCCGTGCTCCGCCTTGGCCATGTTCGGCGGCCGCTTGTGCCCGCCCAAATGTTGGTCTGGTCGCCGGCGAGGTAGAGTAGAACATGGGACACGGTCCGGCTCACGGGAGTCAAGGCCCCGCCGTCTCCCTTGCCCTACTCTTGCTCATCGGAGCCTAGGACCCTGACGGTACCGGTGGACGTGAGATTGATGATGGATCCGTCCTGGGAGGAGCTGGCGATGTCCACCACAACGCGGTTGCGACGCCTGGACTGGTGCACCATACAGGGCGCCAGAGAATCCGACTCCGCCTCGCCAACGTCCACCGCTGCGAAGTTCAAATTTTCTATCATCTATATAAAATGATAATGAAGAATTTGAAAAAAAATGTGAACAAGTATTTGAAAAATGTTAACCAAGCATTTGGGAAATGTAAAATGCGTATAGAAAAAATGTTATCCATGATTTAAAAAATGATGAAAAAAATTGATCATGTATTTTAAAATATTCATCAAGCATTTGAAAAATAATAAAAAATGTTTGAATAATATCAATCAAGTATTTAGAAAAATACTAAATGTGTATACAAAATTGTTAACCATGTGTTAAAAAAATGTTAATATTTTCTAACACTGTTAATCAAACATTCGAAAAAATTTATAAGTGTTTATAGGAAAATGATGACCACATATTCAAAAAAACTAATCTTGTATTTGAAAAATATTAATCAAGCATTTGATTTTTTTTTAATGTGACCATTTATTAAGAAAATGTTAAGTTTATATTAAAGAAATTCAAACGTGTATTACAAAAATGTTGTTGACATATACCAGAACTGTAGAATAAAAACCAAAAGAAACAAAGAAAAGCACAAAATGAAAACCGAAAAAGAAACAAAATAAACCCAAGAAAAAAAATAAAAAAACAAAGAAATAAATCCAAAATGATTGGAAAAACAAATAAAACTATTGAAATCCAAGAATGAAATAAATAAAAATTGAAGAAAGAAAGAAATGCCAAAAATCATTGAAAACCGAGAAAAGAAACATATAAGAACAAAGAAACCAGTGAAAACCAGGATAGAAAGGAAGAAAATCGATGAAAACCAAGAAAAAAAATAAATAGAAAACAAAGAAAGAAAAAGAAAAACCAAGAAAAGAAACAAATAAAGACAAAGAAAAGAAACAACAAAACTGGTGAAAACGGGGGAAGAAAGGAAGAAGACCGGTGCAAAAGCGGAAAAAAAACACAGAAAAAACAGTGACTATTTTTTTTGTGAATTAGAAAAGACAGTGAATAAACAAAGAAAAAAGAAATAAAAACAAAAAAGAAAAGAAAAACGAAAAAACACGATGCCAGCCAAGCAGCTAACTCTCTCAATCAAACAAATGAAGCGAAGGAAAAAACCCAGATGAAAACGGGCCGGAGCAGTTGCTACAGTGAGTTTGGAAAGCGTCAACGAGGTGGAAGAAACACTCAGTTAATGCGAGATATAGTCGTCCCGCTTCCAGTGAACGCAGCATACACATGCACGAGATGGTTAACGCGTGCTATGCCACACCGTTTTACAATTGTGAAACTAATTCTATTTTTCTCCCAAGGGTTATTATGGCAATTCATATTTCGCGAGCATAGAAGAGTCTGGACGAGCAAACACAGACCCCGGGGGCGCTATTGTGCCGGCCATGTAGGACAGTTGTTTTGGTTTTCGAAAGGTTCCGTTCGGTTTTTCCTCTACATGTTTTCTTTCTTTTTTCATTTCCATTTTATTTTTCTTGTTTGTTATTATATATTTTTTCCTTTCTATCATTGCTTTTTTAATTTTAAACTTGTGAGTATTTTTAAATTTACGAATATATTTTCAAATTCTGTACTAACATACTTTAAATTCATGAGCATTTGTTTGGATTTGTAAACTAATTCCAAATTTGTGAGCAATTTTATAAACTTCATGACATTTATTTAGATTGATGAAGATTGTTTTTTCATATTTGTGAACAATGTTTTGAATTTTCTAAATCTGCTAAGAATTTTGGAATTAGTGAATATTTTTTAAACTCTGTACTTTCTTCCATATTTGCTAATATTTTTTCATGATCGCACACAATTTTTGAATTTATTGTTATTCTCTAAATTTTCTAATGTTTTTTTAATTCACATAAATAAATAAATTCATGAATAATTTTAAACGTATGTTTTCAATAGAATAATTAATGAATATAAGAAGTTTTGATAGTATCATATAGGACCCATGACGAGACCATACCCTCTTAAGATGCGGTCTACTTCGAGAGAAAAAATTGGACCTCCCTTGGACACAGTAAATTGTCTAGATGTTTTCTTTGTCCCTGCCAAAAAAGACAAAAGAAAGACAACCTGGGCACCGGACGCTGCTTTTGCGTGTACGTATAGCCTCATGGGCCATGGCACCAATTTCAGTCCGCAAACCAATCATGTAAGCCACTGGTTGTGTTTATTTCCATTAGTTTTACTTATTTAAAATTCATGAGTGTTTTTTTAACAACTAGGAGTTTGAAAGTAAAATTTTAAAATAGTTCATGAAGATTCTTCATATTCGTGATTATTTTTAAAAACATCTTGAATGTTTTTAATATTCATATTTCCATTAGTTTTACTGATTTAAAATTCATGAGTGTTTTTTAAACAACTAGGAGTTTGAAAGTAAAATTTTAAAATAGTTCATGAAGATTCTTCATATTCGTGATTATTTTTAAAAACATCTTGAATGTTTTAATATTCATATTTCCTTATTTTACTTATTTAAATTCATGAGTGTTTTTTAACAACTAGGAGTTTGAAAGTAAAATTTTAAAATAGTTCATGAAGATTCTTCATATTCGTGATTATTTTTAAAAACATCTTGAATGTTTTTAATATTCATGACAAGATTTTCAATATGTTCATGAATAAAAAAAACTTAATTTATTTTTAAAATATTCACCAATATGCAAAAATATTCAAAGAATTAACAAATTGTAAAGTTTAAAAATAATTCTTAAACTTCTAAATTTCAAGAATTTTAAGAATATAAATAAATATAAAATATGTTAACGAATATTGAAAATATTCAACATTTTTAAAAAAAATATGAAACAAAATTGTAATGAATAATTTTACAATTTTCACTTTAAAAGTTCCTATATTTTTTAAAACTATTCATGAATTTAAAATAAGGGAAAATAGGAATAAACACAATCCCTCGCTTAGGTGATAGGTTTGCTGGCTGAAAGTGGTACCCGTGGCTTATGAGGCCACACGTACGTGAGAAATAGCGTTGTAACCTGGTTAAATCAGACTTTACTCAGAGCAAGTACAATAGGGTGATGTAGGCGGGCTGTAAGCTTTTAAATATTATATTTTGGATGAATTGGAGGAGAGGGAAGAAAGCGGACTACTAAATAACACAGCCGGCTGCAGCACGTGTCACTAGGCATATTGTGATAGAGGAAGGTGGGCCATGTGCAAAAAAAATAATACATATTTACATGTAACTATTGTATTTGCCGGCTATAAATTTGGCTATAGATGATGTGGCAAGACCATATAGCCAATAGCTGGCTATACTATTAACCATGCTCTTATCGCGACCGCGTGGCACAGCATTTTGTTAAAAACGGATCCGATCACCGAATACATCACAACATTTTTTCTGCCAACCACCAAGCAAGTGTTGTGTTGACAAGATTAATTATCACCTACTCTGGCGGTGCTCCACCGGGTTGCCATTGACCAAATAAATTCGAGACATTTTGTCTAGTTTGGATCGGACGTTTCAGACATTTTGTCAGTTGGATTGGACGGTAAACTGTGTGCTCTCCCATATGCCCTGCTGTGAGCATCCATTCCACTATCGTTTCTTTTTGTTCCCGTTTTTGCAAATGAAAGGCTTGGGTGCATGAGTTCTTCTCTTCCCTTGTAGGCGCTACGATTTTCACTCCGACGGTGATATTGAGACAGTTTTCCATGATTTCCATCTGCTGTGCAAATCTGTCACGTCTCCCAAGCTCTTTATTAGCTTGGGCTCAGTTGTTTAATTGGCCTATTCGTTCACCTTTACACCGTTATGATCCATCCTACAGAAATCATAGATCTTTGGCTGCATACTGGGTAACATCAACACTTGTACAATTAGAATAACAGTAAATAAAGCAGCCAAAGTGGTAACCAATCCTGCTTTAAGAATTCAGGTTATTTGTGTGTGCGTGGATTATGCTACCGTCACTATCTATGATCCATGCGTCATTGTCAATCTTAACAATCCTTCGTGCTGTCCGACAGGAAGGTTCAAAGCTCAACTGTCAAACTTGTAATGTCACTGTCAATCTGCACTATGTTCCATTTTCCCCTTACAAAGACCAAGAGCTGGAGAGAATCGCACACAAAACATTTTAGGGTTTCAATAAAAGATCAAGGGACATCGTGATTAATAGGATTTGATGGATGAGCCCGTCCCGCTTTGCTGCTAATCTGCATGCACTAGCTGATTAATCTGATTGATGCTGATAAGTAACCTTGATTCAATTACAAAAAAAAACGTAACTTGTTAATGCCAGTAACCTTGTAATCATTTAATCACACATTAAAAAAATGTTTGTGGTTTTGAAAAACCTCACACTTATTTGAAAAAATGTTCATGAATATAAAAAATATTCACAATTGAAACAAATGTCCGAAAAATTTAAAGATATTACACAATTTCTAAAATGTTCCTGAATTAAAAAATCTTGAATTTCAAAATACTTCACACATTTAACATATGTACATGAATTTATAAAATGTTCAAGAAAATATATATATCTTCATAAGTAAGTTTGAAAATAGTTCACGAATCTGGAAAAAACATCTCTGAATCTATAAAATAATATAGAACGAAAAAACAAGAAAAAAAGGAAAAAGAAAAAGCCTAATCTGGCTAAAATATACTCCCTCTGTAAAGACATACTCCCCCCGTCCCAAAATAAGTGACTCAATTCTGTACTAACTTTTGAGTCACTTATTTTGGGACTGAGGGAGTATAAGAGTGTTTAGATCACTAAAGGGAGATTTATAAAAACGCAAGAAAGGGTGAAGAAACCCTCTAGAATGTTACCAAAGCCGGGAAACCCACACTGTGTTCTTTTGTTATATGGGCCGGCCCGTTTGGAAAAGAAGCTGGAGCGGGGGTGGAGAGTTTTGTACCAGAATCAGATACATCGTATCCCGCGAAGCATGCGCCAAATAGGAATTTCCGTGATCCAAGCCGCGTGGATTAGTCTTAGCGTGTATCTTTTTTTAAATGAAGCTGATCCAAACTGACTCTTGTTGCTCTTCCCATTTAGTGTCAAAAACGCTCTTATATTACGGGACGGAGGGTGTTTGTAGGTGAAAGAGATGTCGGGTATCCTTTTTATTTGTACTAATTTAATTTGCAAGAAATTCGGACAAGATTAGCAAAACCGAAGTACAATTTGAAGAAACTGTCTAGTGTGCGCATCAGTCTAATTCTAATAGTCCATCTCTTTTAAAATGGAGTGTATTAATTATGATGAAAAATGAGTATGTTTAACTACATCACTCTGCTCTGGCTGAATTCTGTTTAACTAATTTCAGACACTCCGACTGAATTCTGTTAAGCTAGTACAATGCAAAATCTATACAACAACACTCTTGTGCAAGGAATGCATCGGTGACCACCTCGCCGCCGCCTTCGTCTCGCGTCAGCGGCACTTCCTCCCCCTCCTCGCCGCCTACATCGTCTTCTATGGCAGCCGTCTCTACTTCCCTGGTGAAAACTGGAGGTGCCAAGGCAACCACTGAGAATACAAGTGAAGCAGTCTTGCTGTCCCCTTCTCCCACCACCACCTGCAACGAAAACAGAGCATGGTTAGTATAACTCATCCTTCATCTCTTTGATTGACCGTGCAAGGGGATGCAGATCCATCACTACCTCTGCTGCTCCACATCATCGCCGTCCATGGCAGCTCCGGAGGCCTGCTCTTCTGCCCCTGAAAGTAGTATGTAACAATTATTAGTATTCCGTACCTCAGATTAGTGGAGTATGTCTCATGTACGCATGTCCTCTGGGGTGCTCTGCTTTTTATCACATACTAGTACCTTGTGAAGTATTGTGCCAAGCATAATCATCGGGGATCTTCACCGCGAGCAAGAAAGCTCCAGCTGATACAAAGATTGCCATGCCGGAAATCTGTAACAAAATTGACGCAAAAGTGGTATTGGAGTTGGGTACAATACTGATTCTACTTACTACGCTAGAGAAGTAGATATCTTAGTTGAGATATGTCACACTCACACACTGCTTCTATTCATCCATCGGGGTACATTTATACAGTTTACAGGAGAGGAAGCAGGGGAACGTGGGAGAGTACAACGGCCTTAGCCGGCTATCGCTACCATGCAGGAGAGGATAAACATGAAGTACGTGGGCTGTTGGAGACGCGCACGACACGGGCTGCATGGCTAGCCACCTGACGAGAGGGACGTGGGCACGTTCCAACACCCCCCCGCGGTCGAAACGTGGGGCTCGTCGACGTTGAGACTGGACCGAAAGTCGAGGAAGACGCCCGTTGGCAGCCCCTTGGTGAAGATGTCGGCGAACTGCGAGCTCGTCGGTACGTGGAGAACACGGATCTCACCCAGTGCCACACGCTCGCGCACGAAGTGAAGGTCGATCTCGATGTGCTTCGTGCGTTGGTGTTGCACCGGGTTGCTCGACATGTACACAGCATTGATGTTGTCGCAGTAGACGACCGTGGCACGGGATGGCGGTTGGTGGAGCTCGCCAAGTAGTTGGCGTAGCCACACCGACTCGGCGACGGCGTTGGCGACCGCCCTGTACTCGGCCTCGGCGCTCGAACGAGAAACGGTGCTCTGTCGTTTAGATGACCACGTGAGGAGGTTGGAGCCGAGGAAGACACAATAGCCTGAGGTGGACTTGCGCGTGTCGGGGCAGCCGGCCCAGTCGGCGTCGGAGTAAGCCACGAGCTCGGTGCCGGCGTCGCGATGGATCTGAAGGCCAAGGTGAGTCGTGCCACGCAGATACCGAAGAATGCGCTTCACGAGCTGGAAGTGGCAGTCGCGGGGGGCATGCATGAACATACAACACTATTGAACGGCATAAGAGAGATCGGGCCGCGTCAACGTGATGTACTGTAGCGCCCCAGCCAGGCTGCGGTAGAGCGACGGGTCGTGGAAGAGCGGGCCAGTGTCGGTGGAGAGCTTGGCCAGCGTGTCGACCGGAGTGGAGATGGGCTTGCAGTTGAGCATGCCGGCACGGTCGAGGATCTCTAGGGCGTACTGTTCCTGGGAAAGGAACAAGCCACGCGCAGTGGTGGTGACGTTGATGCCGAGGAAGTGGTGGAGCGCGCCAAGGTCGGTCATGGAGAACTCGCAGTGAAGAGCCTGGATGACGGAGTCGAGCACCGCGCCCGAGCTGGCGGTGAGGATGATGTCGTCGACGTAGAGGAGCAGGTACGCGAGGTGAGCACCACGCCGAAGGACGAAGAGCGACGAGTCCGCCCGTGACGCGACGAAGCCAAGGCTCCGCAGGTACGTCGTGAACCTGGTGAACCACGCCCGAGGCGCCTGCTTGAGACCGTAGAGGGAACGGTTCAGCCGGCACACATGCGAGGGCGAGGTGGCGTCGACGAAGCCGGAAGGCTGGTGGCTGTAGACCGTCTCCGCAAGATGGCCGTGGAGGAAGGCGTTCTTCACGTCCAGCTAATGTATGGGCCACGACTTGCCGGCGGCGAGGCTGAGGACAGTCCGGACGGTGGCTGGTTTGACCACCGGACTGAAGGTCTCGTCGTAGTCGACGCCGGCCTGTTGCGTGAAGCCGCGAAGCACCCACCGCGCCTTGTACCGGGCGAGAGTGCCGTCCGGATGAAACTTGTGCCGGAAAATCCACTTCCCTGTAACGACATCGGCACCTGCGGGACGAGACACTAAACACCAAGTATTATTCTGCATCAGTGCGTTATAATCCTCTAGCATCGCAGCATACCAGTTGGGGTCTCGAAGGGCAGCGCGATAGGAAGAGGGGAGAGGACTGATGGAAGGCGTCGAGGCGTGAAGTGCTTTTGGCTGTGCAAAGCCGGACTTGCTACGGGTGCGCATGCGATGGAGATTAGCCGGTGGTGTGACCGGAACGGCGCGCGGTGGTAGAGGGGCTGCAGGGAGTGGAGTGGCTGGGACAGTTGGCGCGCATGTAGTGGCTGCATGGGAGCTGTCCGAGGCCGTAATTGGTGGAGTGGTGGGGCTGCATGCAGGTGGAGTGGAGCGAGGCACGCGGGGCGAGGTGGCCAGGGGGCTGGCTGGCGTGGGCTGTGGGTCCCGCGGGCTGGGAGGGGAGATGCGCGCGGGGGTTGGCGGCCGAGTGGATCGCGCGGGGGTTGGTGGCGGGTCCCGCGGGCCGATTGGAGCGGGGCGGGGCGGCCGGATTGGCTCGAGGGCGCGCGAGGATCCCGATGGCTGGTACGAGGTAGGGGCGCGGGATACGGGGTGGATGAGGCTGGGATCTTCTGTGGCCAGGGGAGGTGCGGAGGAGCGTGGGTGATCGGCAGAGAAGTAGGGAAAAACGCTCTCGTCGAACGTGACATGCCGAGAAATAATCACCTTGCGAGTGGACAAATCCAAGCATCTATAGCCCTTGTGCTCTAAAGGATACCCAAGGAAAACACAACGAGATGAGCGGGGAGTGAGCTTATGTGAACTAGTAGCGATGGTGTTGGGAAAGCACAAGCACCCAAAGGCACGCATGTGGTCGTATGTGGGATGCTAGCCAAGAAGAGCGAAGTGAGGAGTCACGAAGTTGATGGCTGAGGAGGGACGACGGTTGAGGATGTAGGTGGCGGTATGAAGCGCTTCGACCCAAAAAGGGGTGGGAGGTGTGCGTGGATGAGGAGCACACGGAGTACGTCGTTGGTGGTGCGTATGAGGCGCTCAGCTTTCCTGTTTTGTGGTGAGGTGTGCGGGCAAGATAAACGGAAGGAGACACCGTTTTTGGAGAAGAGCTCACGCAAGGAAGTAGTGAGGAACTCGCCACCGTTGTCGCATTGCATACATTGAATCGTGACGTGAAATTGGGTAAGAACATACGCAAAGAAGCGAGTGATGGTGTCGGCGGTGTCGGATTTGTTACGCAATGGAAACGTCCAGGAGTAGTGGGAGTAGTCATCAAGAAGCACTAGATAATACTGAAAACCAGAGAAACTATGCACCGGCGAGGTCCATAGTCGCCATGATCTGAAACTTGCGGTTGAGGCCGCGGATGAGCTGGAGCGTGAGGGCCTGATCGGAGATGTGCTCGCCGACGTCCTCGAGAGCGTCAGCCAGGGACTTGAGCCTCCGGCTGTATTCGGCGACGGAGAGGTCGCCCTGGACGAGGTTCCGGAACTCGGCGCCGAGGACGACGGCGCGGCCCGGCTGATTGTCCATGAAGAGGACGTGGAGCTGGGTCCAGATGTCGTAGGCGGTGCTGTCCGGGGACGCCACGACGTCCATGAGCTCCTCGGCGACGACGCCGTGCATCCACAACACCATGGACAAGTCGTCGTTGCGCCACACGACGCTCTGGCCGAGTGGCTCGGTGGCGGCGTCGAGATGATGCTGAACCTCATGTTTGCAAGCGATGATGTAAAAGAGTTGACGCCAGCGTGAGTAGTTACCGGACTCGAGGTGAAGCTTGCTTGTGAAGTAGTGCGCGATGGAGGGCGGGAGGCCGGCCGCGGAGGAAGGACCGGCGTCGGAGCGCCCCGGGCCGAGGTGGGTGACGATGGCGTTGCCGGGGCCGCCCAGCGTGAGGCGCGAGACGGGGCCGTCCATGAGCAACAAGTTTTCCAACACCATATCGCCAGCTCCATTCAAGTCTAAATCGAAGCACCTACAAGAGAAGACAAGGATACATCCATCCATCAAGGCGCTCTCGCTTGCCAAAAGGAAATGAAAAAAAAAACTGAGAAAAGCATAGGATCGTGGGAGTCGATGCTTACAGCTGTGCCAAGCGAAGCCCGGCGGCGAAGATACCGACCATAATGAAGGTGGGGGCAGCAACTCGTATACAGAGGATTCTTTGGGTGGAGAGCGTGCAGAGAGAGAGGGGGCGTTTAGGCCCTCCACTATGTGTTCGGTGCCAGAAATTTAAAAAGTTTGCCACATACACTTAGATGCCAAATGTAAAAAGTTTAGCACCGGCACCACAACGTGAAAGATTTGGCACCCATCCACCTCTGGCCCACCTACGCATGAACTAGTAATATATCAGCTCAAAGCAGTGTCTCGCCGGTGATGCCTCGCATGTAAAAGTACAGTGGCTGCTTAGTTTATTGCCTCAACTAAATGTGGCGTCGGAACAAGTAGAGGAATCGATGCCCTGAAATTTTTATTTGGCATCGGCTAGGCTATGTAGGGTACCGGTGTCAAATGTTTAAAAAGTGAATTTGGCATAGTGGAGGGCCTACATGCAGTGCGGATAGCCTCCGTCGGCTCCGCCTGGTCGGGCGTTTATATATGCAGTGCGGTAGAGGGAAAAGTGCCCACGAATCCGATGGTGACGACTCCAGCCAGAGGTCTAGTGGGTCCCACAAACCATCGCCGCGGTGGCTTCTCAGCAAACCTTCCCCGTTTCTTCTCCGGTCATCAACAATCGTCGACGGATAACATGAAAATGTAAAATGTTTCCCCGTAACTTCTCCGGTCATCAACAATCATCGACGGATAACTGAACAAAAAACGCATAACAGCTAGTTTTCTCTTCTTCCGCACCTCTGGAGCCTCCTCCGTCCATGGATGCTCGCCTCTGGCTCCTCCCGTTCCATTATGAATTCACACGCATTAGGAATTTTTTCTTCACAAAAATTCACACGCATGTATAACATTCATCAATATTTATTGCCAAAAAAAAATTCAGAACTGTTTTTTAAGGTTCAGGAGGGTTCATTTCAGCTCTAGATTGGAAACTCCATGTATGTTTTTCGCCTAAATCGTACTACCTCCTTTCCCGATTGTAAGGCCCACACGTATTACTAAACTAGCAATTTGACTAACGTAATACGAGTTATATATCATACAATGTACATCATTAAAAGAATTAAACTTATATTCAGTAATGATACAAGTTCTACGATATTCATATCACATTGTTAAAATTGACGATCTAAGGCATCTCCAACAGCGACCTGCAAATTTACTCCCGCATCCACCCGTGAAAAGGGGATATCAGTCCACGGACACGAATGCGGCAGATCACCGTCCAACGCTGCCCTTATACATTTCAACAACATTGCGAATTCACTGGAGGAAATTCCTTGAAACCAGGCGGATTTCATTCAATTATGGATATGCGAGCGTCCTGGGCGTCCAGGGCCCGGTGCTCCGGCGGTGGAGCGGGGCGGCCGCGGCAGGGTATGCGAGCGGCGGGAGGGACGGCGACTGGTTTGGGCTCGGTGGCGGACGGGAGGGACGGCGACTGGTTTGGGCTCGGTGGCTCGGGCTGGTGTGGCCAGCGGCGAGGGGAAGCCTATGGTTTTATAGCCCCAGGCCGTGTGAACGCGTGGCGGAAGGGGAGGCATCGCCGCGCCAGCCAGCCCGTGACGCGCCGCCCGTGACGAATCAATGGCAAGGCTGACCGGCCTGCGGGAAACCGAGGCGTTCTGGGGAAGACGTGACTCGGCGGGCCCGCGGCGCTTTCGCGCAAAAAACCCCTCGCCCCGGCGCCCCCCGAGCGCCCCCAGCGCGCCGGGTTCGGCCTGGGGCCGCCCGCGCCGATTTCGGCCCAAGCCGGCGAAAAACGGGCTCTTGGGGCGCGACTGGGCCGAATTTTGGGCGCCGGCGCGGCAAAAACGCGTGGGGAAGACCTGTTGGGGGCGCGGCTGGAGATGCTCTAACCTATCTCTCCCTTCGCAAAAAAAAAAACCTAACCTATCTCTTCCTTCGCAACAAAAAAAAAAAAATCTAACCTATCTCTCAAATTGGGTAGTACGTCCTGCCGCGAAAGGCGAGCACAACACGCAATTAATTTACCTATGCTCCGGATGGATGGATCCGTCTGATGAAATCAACACCGCTGTAGACGCCATGGCGCAGCAAAATCCTCGATATGTGTTTTGGAAAGCGATTGTGGTAATCTTACCAAAACCACCCTATGAAACTATATAGCACGCGGGCCGCTCCGATATGCGTAATGCGTTGCGATTAAAAATTAAGACAAACATGCACGATACGCGTAATTAATGGAAGCAGCATTGGCTTTCCAGCAGCTGTAGTTTTCATGCCCTGGTGCACGGGATGCGTGCGACCGGAGGGAAACGTACCGAGGAGTTTTGGTCGACGACCAAGATTTGTCAGTTCTTGACACCGGATTGAATATGCGCATCGATCTTTGATAGTGATGAGCGCGGTGCCAATTGCGCAATAGAGTGACGTCCGTTGTAGACTTGGCAAATCCAAGGACACCGATAACTAATAAAGTTATAATGTTATTCTATTGATTGCTGGGCATACACACCTCAATGAAAATTAGGGTGTTTCTATTGATTGGTTGCACATGCAAGCTAGTTTTCGCTTAGGTAGCCCAAGCTAGAGACTGGACTCGGCAATATAATGCAATTTTCTTGGTTTTTGACCATGGTAGATTGGCTGCCACAAGGCAACCTATTTTTGGTTTTTTGATCAAGGCAATCTATGGTGCTGGGGTGACAATGCTGTGCTGCGAGATGCACGGGTTGGACCGGTGGCAACTCAGCAATAGAATAACATTCGATTTACGACAACACCGTTGCCTACTCCCCTCGAGTCCTCTCGCTCTCTACCTCTAGTTTGATGCACAGGTTAGGACTATATAAGAGCTTTTCTCCCACATGAAAAGAGGGACTATAAATAACACCATCATTGGAATTCTGCTCCTGTGAAGAATCTCTCTCTCTCTCTCTCTCATTTGCTCGCAGGACGAATCCGCCCAAGCAATATTCTGGGAATGCCCCGGCGTCTCAAGAAATCTGGCACAAAATATCCACCTGGCCGGGATGCAACACTCTTTCTGAAAGCAATGCAGAGCCAACACATTCTTCAAACACAAAGAGTTAAATCAATGATAGCAAACGCAAGGCCAGAGCTAAGGAAGAAAGTGAAGTGCATGCTGCTCCTAGTGTCCTGGAACATATGGCAGGAGAGGAACAATCGCTCTTTCAGACAACAACTCACCCCACTCTGTGGCATTGTGGCGGCAATCCGTCTCGTAACATGGACTCCTGGAAGCTAGCTAGCTGGTGCTAAGGGTATCTCCAACATCGACCCACGAACCTGCCGTAACTGTCTGGACCGTGCTGTTCGGACCGTGAAAACCATCCAACACGGTCCTCTATTGGTCAGTGGCGCGTTCCGCACGCGTTTTCTCCCGCAAACCAAAGACAAACTTGGGGAGTTTTACGGGAGTCCGGACTGATTCCAAGCCCGCTTCTGACTGTCCTGTCTCACCAAAAAACCCTCCCCCTCCCACGCGCGCTTCTCGCCCGGCGACAGCTGACACGACCTCTCACTGCCTCCGCCATTGAAGCGGCGCGCCTTCCGAGGGTGCCGCCCGGCTGAACACACCTTCTCGTCGCATTGAAACGCCTCCATTAAACCCACGTGGAAGCCAAAAAACCTATTCCGACCACACATCTGTTCATGAGCAGGCCGACATTAAACGCAACGCCGGCCGAGCTACTCTCATCCGCCCTATATTTAAACGAGGCCAGACGCCGGGCAAGAATCGCACTCCTCCGCTGCTCCCCCATCTCCTCCATTATTTTCTCCAATCTTCCGATGGCTTACGAAAAGCAGTTCTTCGACATACAAGCCGGCTAGGTGGCCCGCCGAGCCCGCTAGATACGAGCGAGACAGCTCGCTGCTCCACCTCCCCCGCCGAGCTCGACGGAGACAGTTGCCACGGCCCCAAGACGGTGCGTGGTTCAGCAACTCGTTGCTCCAGGCCAACTCAAGGAGGAGTGGTGACTTGCTCCATGCCAGCACGGTGGCACGGGCATCAACGCTGTTGTCGATGACACCACGTCGTCCCGCGCCTCCCACGCCTGTGACCATGCCATACAGGCGGAGACAGCAGCTGGGTGCACGGAGGTCGACGAGTTGGTAGCCACCACGTCTGCATCTGCCGCCATCATCGAGGAGAACTAGAACACGGGAGGCCGCCGCCGCTTGGGTCCCATGAAGGCCACCGCCGAGGCACCGCCGGCGTACACAGCCGGTGTCTTGCCCTCTTGCCGGCCACCATCGTCCCCTTACCCCAAAACCAAGCATGGTCCATGCAACGTAGAGACCCTTCCCCTCCGACTGAAGCATCAGGCGGCGTTCCACTCCGATGAGCGATGGGGAAGCAAGCCATCCTTCGCGCTGAAGCATATACCTCTGGGCTCATCGCTGCCAGTCATCGGGACGGCGTTGAAGACCCTTCGTGCTTCTGTTTTCTTGGTTCATGGCTGGACACGGGGAACGGACGCCGACGACCATTTAGACATAGCCGGACGAGCTCTGCTTAGTTGATGTAAATGCAATGAAATCCATCATGTATAGATGAAATCCATCGTGTTTATATGAAATCCGGTCGTGTTTGATCGAATTTCGTCCGATTAATTTGAATTGTTGACAAAATGTATGCGGCTATGGTTGGATGGTGTCCTCCCGCATCCGTGTCCGCGGACTAGTCTTCCTGACCATGGACGGTCGCGGGAGGAAATTTGCGGGTTGCCATTGAAGATGCCCTGAATGTTTAGAGACCCCACTAGGGGATCCTGGGTGAGAAGTATAATGACTCTCAGGGTGATTCTTTCACCATCTCTTGTAATCCACCATGATCAACTTTGATCATGAACATTTTACCGCCTGCTCCCTGCTTAATATATGAATGCCAGCAAGTTGCTGCATCTTTAAAAAAAATACGCTGCAGAAATGGCGCGTGCTGCCATTGGAGGTCGAGGCGCTGACTCTACGATCATTAACTCCATCGACAACATCTTTGCCGCGGGGCTCCGCTTGGCACAGCTGTAAGTGTCAACTCCCGCCATCCTCTGCTTTTCTCTGTTTTCCATTTTCTCTTCTATTTTCAAAAGAAATCGCATAGGTTGATGGATATATCCTTCTCTTCTCTTCTCTTTGTAGGTGCTTCGATTTTGAATCCGATGGTGGAGCTAGCGAGATGGTCTTCCAAAGTTTCATGCTCATGGACAAATCAGTCACCTGCTTCAAGCTCTTCATCTCGGCGTCTCGTCAAGTCCATGCGGAGGGAGTTGGCATGTTTGCGTTCTCGTGTTTGTTTGGGCTATCAATTCACTTGTTTACCATTGTCATTCATCTTTACATCAACCACAGGTCTCTGGGTAGAGCTTGGGTACGACCAACCTTTATACACTTCTCATAGCGCAAGTAGAATTAGTGTTGTGCCCATGTTCACTAACTTCTCTGCATCAATTCTCACAGGGGATCACATACAAGGCGTACACCAATCGAGTTTTTACTGGGAGGGGAGAGCAGGCCACCGAAGCTGCCGTCAACGGCGTTGGAGGTGGTGATATCGAGCAGCAGATCAGATGGTGCGACAAGGTGTCGAGGTACTGTTGGTCTTGGCTATCTTCCTGCATTCCCCTCTGTTTGAAGAAATCAATAGCTCTCTGTTTTTGATTTTGCAGGTGGTAGAAGAGGGCAGCAAGACCCCTCCACTTATCTATTTATTTGGCGGGAAGTCAGCTCGAGCTTTCACAAGCGAAACAGAGATGTCTGCCGGAGCTGCCATAGAAATATAGACGTATCTCATACCGTTATAGGTTTTCCCACACCCCCTCGCGTCGCCTCCCCCTGGGCGACGCCAGGGGCCCCTGAACCCTAGCGCCGCAGGCCGCCCCTTGCGCTTCCTTCTGCCGTCAGCGTGGGCCGCGGTGGCGGCGGGCCCAGCGCTGAAGGCACCTGGGCGGGTGGATGCTGCGGGATCCCATCTGAGGCGGCAGGGGCGGCACCTCTCGTGGGAGTCCGAAGACGGCGGCTAGGGCGGCGACCCCATGCCGTGTGGCGGTGGCCGAAGGACCATAACCGGCGGAGCTAAGATGGACGGCGGCGGTGGCGGCGCCCCATCCGGCGGGGTTGGCTGATCTGTGCGGAGATGGTGACGGTGGAGGCTGTGGATCCACCGCCCCGATCGGATCCGCCGCGGGGTGGCCTTCCGCCGACCGGCGGCGCGTGGAGGGACTGGTGAGGAGATGACGGATCTCAGCCGGAATACCGACGGCGGCGTACGTCTTCGTGGCGAGGCTCCGCTCGGTTCCAGTCAGCCGCGAGGTCGGGACGATGTGGCTTCCGCTGAAAATCACGCCTGACTGCGGTCATGGCGGATGATGGCGGCGTCTCGGACGTCGTTCCTTTCTGGAGGCATCGTCGTTGCAGGTCACGTCAACCTGATCGGGAGGTTCCTGGGGAAACCCTAGATCTGGGTCTACCGGATCGGACGATGACGATGTTTTCGCTGTCGATCTCCCTCCTGGGGGCATCGTTTTGAAGCAAGTGCTGGCTGGAGGGGACAAGAGGAGGAGCAGTGCTTCATCTTGCCCATTAATGACGACGGATCTCGGCGGCGTGGCGCAGTGGAGACTCGGCGCCTGATGCGCGGAGATGGACTCGCGCAGGAGGAGGTAGTTGTCTGACGTCATGGTGGCGTCGATGGCAGAGAGGCCGGACAAGGTAGAAGCCTCAATATTTGCTCTGAAGACGGATCTGTGGAAGATGGCGGCGACGACACATGTGAGTGCGTCAGACCGGTTTGTGCCCCAGACCCGGTATGTGGCTCGGCTGGGGCTTCCGGATTTTGATGATAGGATTAGGTGAGAGGTCTGGATATTTGGCCCAGCTTGCACCCGGGTAACGGCAGATGTTGCCAAGATGATGGATTCAGACATATTGTTGTAATACTTCATAAGGTCCTCAAAAATAATCAATAAAGTGATTGCATGCATCTCCCAGATGCAGAGGTAGGGATCATCCTCCTTTTCTAAAAAAAAATAGATGACGATAGAGAGGCGGAGACGAGAGGGAGGAAGTGTCATCAGAAGAAGATGTCGAGGTAGCAGTGGCGCCGCCGACTTAGATGTGTGGTCACCGATGCTACCATTTCACAAGATTGGTGTATAGAGATCTGTGTGTTGAAATCTATGTGTGTTAGGATCGTCCAGATCTTATGGATGTGATGATATAGCTTTGAGTGATTGGTTATTATGAGTGAGATGACCTTATTTTCCGTTTTATGTGCGATTTTATTAATCACGATGTCCCTTAATCTTTTATCCAACAAATTTTTTGTGTGCTATTACGTTGAGATTTGAACCTTCCCGTCGGACGGCACGAAGGATTGTTAAGATTGACAATGACGTGTCGATCATAGATAGTGACGGGTGGAACACCAACCCAATGGAGCAGAATCCATGAACACGAAGCAACTAATCGCAAATAACCTGAATTCTTAAAGGCAGGATTGGTTACCACTTCGGCTGCTTTATTTATTGTTATTTTAATAATCCTGGGTTTGCCAAAGCTGTTGGATGACGAAATCCTGGCAGTCCCATGCCTTTCGCTGCGTTTGGAAATTAAGCGCGGACACCAAAGCGAGCAGCAACTCGATTCAAGAAACAGATTCATTGGACTACAGAAATGATTATTACTAACAGGACTCCAGATCACAAGACACATGGCAGCATTTCCCCGTAGGCCGTTTTGCAAATTTTAGAATCCTCAAATTCTAAAAGAAAAAAAGTTATCCTCAAAATTAAGTTTTCTTGAATTTTTGTCAAACTGTGGTCAAACTGTAGTCAAACTATTTATTCAAAAAATATTAGGGTTAATAAATAATTATTATTTTTTAGAATATTAGTGTTAGTAAATATTCAAGTGTAGACTTGGAAACTAGGGGGGATAGAACTCGGAAGTTAAGCGTGCTCAGGCTGGAGTAGTGAAAGGGTGGGTGATCGGCCGGGAAGTTAGACGATTTGGAATGAGTGCTCCACACTTGAGTAGTGATGAGGGGTGATTAGAGATTAAATTGTCAAATAATTCAGAAATTTGAAAATCGAAAAAAAATTGATTTTTTTTAATAAATAAAAAAATTCAAAAAAGAATTCTTTAGTCCCGTTAGTAACCCCAGCCCCCGGCGCGGGCTCGTGCCACGTGGTGGGCCTTTGGTCCCGGACCGTGTTGAACCGGGACTAAAGGGGGACCTTTAGTCCCCACTCTTTAGTGCCGGTTGCAGAACCGGGACTAAAGGTTCTTACAAACCGGGATTAAAGTCCGATTCTGCACTAGTGTATATTAATGAACAAAGTCGTGCATCAAAGAACGTGTAAAGTCAAGCACGACTTATATTTTAGGAACGAGTGAGTACTTTACTAAAACTAATATCAAGAATGTCACGGCTACAAACAAAAATTCTTGTAATTCACACGGCCTAGGCACCTGACGGAGAAGACATCATCATCTCAGCAGTTCTCGTCTTTGCTGCTCCAGCTTCTTGCTAATGATCATTTTTTTTAGGTTCCTAATGATCATTGTTCTGACTTGTTCTTCATGATGATCTTAAACAAGTTGCATTTGCCCATGTCTTGCAGATGTTTCTTCCTCTTATTCTTTAGGCTCCGATTCGATTTGGAGGCAGAAAAATACGAAGGAATAGTTAACTGCACAGGAATAGAATAGAGTTATGTGTGAAGAGCAAACTTGTGGCCTGTTCGGTCTGCAGGAATAAAACGATGGAGGGATGGGTGTCTGATTAGTTTTTTTATTGTTTTAAGGAGTGATCACCTTCAATGCAGCCATTGTTTATTCAGCTAGACATCCTAGAGCCAGAGCTTAGCCTCGGGCCTCCGCTTGACCATGAGGTTCCGGTGGATTTTAAATTCCCTGTGAAAAGTACAGGTTTGCATGACTTTCCGATGAAATGCGCCATCAAGATTCCTTGGAGACGAACGCGCTGCATGTAGAAATTCCTACGGAAACAAATCCTCCAAAAGTTCCTGTGAAATTCCTGTATATCGAACGGACCCTTAACTTGTTCGAAGTGCACCTGCTGCACGGACAGCGCATGTGCATAACTCTCCTACTGCGACATGTAGCACCGGCTCGGCTAACTCTATGTGGCGCTGCTGCTTTCTCTTGCCGGCTGCGCCCCCGCGTGTCTCCTGCTCGTGGCTGCTATTGTTTTTGTGTGCCATGCTGCTATTGCCGTCGCTAGCCAGCCCTTGCGTGCGTCCTGTTCCTGGCCGCCCCTTGCTGCTCATGGCCTGAACCTGTTCCGTCTTGTTGTGTCTCGTGATGCTCCTGCTGTTACTTGCTGAGTTGCTGTGCTCCCACTGAATTTGATGTGTTGTATGCAGATGACAGAAAAGCGATGATGCTCTACGGCTAAGTGTTGCTGATGGCTGACAGGGATATGCCACTTTTTTGGCCGTAGGTCCGCCTCCTCTCCGATGGCCCTAGGGCCATGGTGGCACGGTGGATCTCTACAAGGGCTGGCGGAAGGGTTCCATTTTATTCGTTTCTTTCAGTTTTGCCAGGGTTTGTGTCCTTCTCAGGAAGACGAGACAGCAACGGCTCCCTGAAGATGGAATAAAGGTCTCTCTCTGCCTAGCCTCCATTCCGGCGATGTGTCTAGCGCCCTTGGTGGGCGTGCAGAGGTGTGTCTCCGGTGGATCTATCTTTGGTGGATTTGCTCGGATCTCATCATTGTTCGTCTACATTCGTTTGTCTTCGGGTTGTATCCTTCTGATCTACGTTATTCTTCATCTGCGGCAGTTGTTGTTCTGGTGTGCTGGTCCTATGGGGCCTTAGCACGACGACTTTCTGACTGTCTACTACAACAAGTTGTGCCTGACTCCGGCGATGGAGGGGTGATGACGGCGGCGCGCCTTCGAGTCGCTTCAGTGCTTGTAATCGTCGTAGGTGGTCTATGGATCTGGATGTAATTTGTATTATTTCTGATATTCATTGTACTGCCATGACTGAAGGTGAATAGATCGGAATTTTGCTCAAAACTAGCCTGCTTTGTGATAAAAGACTAGAGCAGAGCTTTGACTTACTTGAGGGTAAAAAAGCCGGTCTTTTTCTCATTTATCTGTTCGTTTTTTGTTTCTCTTCCATATTTTTATTGTGCCTTTTTGACAGAAATGTGTTGTTTTTCAAATATTTATACAAAACTTTACAAAACATTTTCTTTTTTCAAATTTTATTCAAACAATACAATTCACATTTTTACATTTTTACAGAAATTTAAAGAAAAAATGTGTCTTCCAAATTTGTTGAGAATGTCAAAACAAGAAACATTTTTAAAAAGAGCGAACAAAACTATGAGCAGGAACATTTTCTGAATTTTCCATTTTTTTAAGAACACTAACAATTTGGAATTTCAAAAATCATAAAAATACAAACAAAAATTGGAGACCATTTTTTTAATTTCACGAAACAAACTTTTTATTTTTGTAGATATTTTGTGAAAATAGGAACATTTTTTCAATTCCACAAAAAAATTGAAAGCACGGTCATTATTTGAAACACCCTAAATATTTTTTGAATTTGTGAATAACATTTTAAAAAGACACATTTTTTTCTTAATTTGTGAACAGACCCCCGAGTGCTTGGCCCGGCCCAATAGGTGCCCGACGGGAGCATCGCCGTCTCCTAGTTGGGCCAAGGCCTAAGCGTTTTTTCTCTTCTATTTTTTCGCTACTTCATGTTTCTCCTTTTTGAAATTTATCATTCTTTATGAAACCTTTTCGAAAAATTGAAATATTATTTGGAATACCAAAATAATATTCTTCAGCAATTGTTTTAAGTTATGATTTTAAATTATTTTTCCCTTCTAATATTTATTAAATGTTTTAGAAAAAGCCTTTATTGTTTTTAATTTTATCTCTCTCTATTCATTAGTTATGTTCAAAAACTTAAAATAACGGTTTTAAACACCTGTTTAAATTATCAATGCCTACCATGGGCATGTTCATCTGGTGGCAAATTTTTTGGTCATTTCACGAAGGCTCCATTTGAGAGCACGTTGTTTCTCGACATGCGTCAAATGACCCCAATATGTTTTCATTGGCTTGTATGACCAATTGAAGACATCATGCGAAGTTATTTTTTTGACAAATTTTACATTTTCTGAAGTTTTCTTGGTAAAAAAAGACCGATAAATGGTCGGACCTGTCGCAACTTGTATACGATGTCAGAAATTATTTAAAACTAACACACATGCCTACCATGGGCATGCCCACCCGCCTACAAAATTAGGGTCATTTTAAAGATGTACAATAATAGACCATGTTGAACGGAAGGTGTTCAGGTAGGCCAGAAGGCTCCATCTAAGAGCACATTGTTTCTTGACATCTGAAATAGCCCTTATTTTTTTTTACATTGCCTTGACCAAGGCAAGCCACCATGCCAAGTCATTTGGGTTTTGAACATTTTTTTGCATTTTCTGGAGTTTCTTGGTCAAAAAAGGCCGATAAATGGCCGGACGTATCGCAACCCTCATATTGTGTTAGAAATCATTCAAACATGACATGGATGCCTACCATGGGCATGTCCACCTGCTTGCAAAAGTTGGAGTCATTTGAAGGATGTCCAAATATATACCATGTTCAATGGAAAGTGTTCAGGTAGGCAAGAAGGCTCCATCTGAGAGGACGTTGTTTCTCTACATCCTTGAAAAGGCCCAAATTTCTTTACCTGGCTATGACCAAGGCAAGGCACCATGCCAACATGTTTGAGTTTTCGACAAGTATTTCATTTTCTATAGTTTCCTCGATCAAAAAATATCGATTAATGGTCGGACGTGTCTCAACTTGCATACATTATTGGACATCTTTCAAACTTGACATGGATTTCTACCACAAGTATGCCCACTTGCTTGCAAATGTTGGGCTCATTTGAAGGATGTCCAGATATAGAACATGTTCAATGGAGGGTGCTCGGGTAGGCCAGATATAGAACATGTTCAATGGAGGGTGCTCGGGTAGGCCAGAAGGCTCCGTCAGAGAGCATGTTGTTTTCTCGACATCTTTGAAATGGCCCTAATTTTATTTTATGGCCTTGTATGACCAATTCAATGCACCATGCCAAGTTGTTTGGGTTGTTGGCAAGTTTTGCTTGTTGTCGAGTTTTCTCGGTGAAAAAATGCCAATTAATGGCCGGACGTGTTGCAACATGCATACGGTACCGGAAGTCGTTCAACCATGACATGGATGCCTACCATGGGCATGCCAACCTGGTGGCAAAAGTTTGGTCATTTCAAGGATGTCCGATACCATGTTCAACATAGGGTGTCTGCGAGAAGGCTCTGTTCAAGAGCATGTTTTCTGACATTCGTCAAATGACCCAAATTTTTTTCCATGGCCTTGTCTGATCAATTGAAGGCACCATGCCAAGTTGCTTGGGTTTGTGACAAGTTCTGTATTTTCTAAAGTTTTCTCGGTCAAAAGGACCGATAAATGGCCGGGTGGCAACTTGCATAAGGCGTCAAAAATCTTTCAAACCTGGCATTGATGCCAATGATAGACATGTACACCTGGTGCAAAAGTTGAGCTAGTGATGACCCAAAAGTATAGGGGATCTATCGTAGTCCTTTCGAAAAGTAAGAGTGTCGAACTCAACGAGGAGCAGAAGGAAATGACAAGCGGTTTTCAGCAAGATATTCTCTGCAAGCACTGAAATTATCGGTAACAGATAGTTGTGTGATAAGATAATTCGTAACGGGTAACAAGTAACAAAAGCAAACAAGGTGCAGCAAGGTGGTGTTGGAAATATGCCCTAGAGGCAATAATAAATGGTTATTATTATATTTCTTTGTTCATGATAATCGTCTATTGTTCATGCTATAATTGTATTGTCCGGAAATCGTAATACATGTGTGAACACATAGACCACAACGTGTCCCTAGTAAGCCTCTAGTTGACTAGCTCGTTGATCAACAGATAGTCATGGTTTCCTGACTATGGACATTGGATGTCATTGATAACGGGATCACATCATTAGGAGAATGATGTGATGGACAAGACCCAATCCTAAGCATAACATAAAAGATCGTGTAGTTTCGTTTGCTAGAGCTTTTCCAATGTCAAGTATCTTTTCCTTAGACCATGAGATCGTGCAACTCCCGGATACCGTAGGAGTGCTTTGGGTGTGCCAAACGTTACAACGTAACTGGGTGACTATAAAGGTGCACTACGGGTATCTCCGAAAGTGTCTGTTGGGTTGGCACGGATCGAGACTGGGATTTTTCACTCCGTGTGACGGAGAGGTATCTCTGGGCCCACTCGGTAATGCATCATCGTAATGAGCTCAATGTGACTAAGGCGTTAGTCACGGGATCATGCATTGCGGTACGAGTAAAGAGACTTGCCGGCAACGAGATTGAACAAGGTATTGGGATACCGACGATCGAATCTCGGGCAAGTAACATACCGATTGACAAAGGGAATTGCATACGGATTGATTGAATCCTCGACATCGTGGTTCATCCGATGAGATCATCGTGGAACATGTGGGAGCCAAAATGGGTATCCAGATCCCGCTGTTGGTTATTGACCGGAGAGGCGTCTCGGTCATGTCTGCATGTCTCCCGAACCCGTAGGGTCTACACACTTAAGGTCCGGTGACGCTAGGGTTGTAGAGATATATGTATGCGGAAACCTGAAAGTTGTTCGGAGTCCCGGATGAGATCCCGGACGTCACGAGAGGTTCCGGAATGGTCCGGAGGTGAAGAATTATATATAGGAAGTCAAGTTTCGGCCACCGGGAAAGTTTCGGGGGTTACCGGTATTGTACCGGGACCACCGGAAGGGTCCCGGGGGTCCACCGGGTGGGGCCACCTATCCCGGAGGGCCCCGTGGGCTGAAAGTGGAAGGGAACCAGCCCTTAGTGGGCTGGGGCGCCCCCCTTGGGCCTCCCCCAATGCGCCTAGGGTTGGGAACCCTAGGGGGGGAGCTTCCCCCTTGCCTTGGGGGGCAAGGCAACCCCTTCCCCCCTTGGCCGCCGCCCCCCCTGGAGATCCCATCTCCCAGGGCTGGCGCACCCCCCCAGGGGCCTATATAAAGGGGGGGAGGGAGGGCAGCATACTACAGCCTTGGGCGCCTCCCTCCTCCCCTGTTACACCTCTCTGTCTCGCAGAAGCTCGGCGTAGCCCTGCCGGAGACCCGCTACATCCACCACCACGCCGTCGTGCTGCTGGATCTCCATCAACCTCTCCTTCCCCCTTGCTGGATCAAGAAGGAGGAGACGTCGCTGCACCGTACGTGTGTTGAACGCGGAGGTGCCGTCCGTTCGGCACTCGGTCATCGGTGATTTGGATCACGGCGAGTACGACTCCGTCATCCACGTTCATTGGAACGCTTCCGCTCGCGATCTACAAGGGTATGTAGATGCACTCCCTTCCCTTCGTTGCTAGTAGACTCCATAGATGCATCTTGGTGAGCGTAGGAAAATTTTAAAATTATGCTACGATTCCCAACAGGTGGCCCAATCCTTTTTGTAGCAAAGGGCAAGCCTGGACGAACTCTTATATAAAGCAAAGCGCTCCCGAGGACACATGGGAATTATTGTCAAGCTAGTTTTCATCATGCTCTTATGATTCGCGTTCGTTACTTTGATAATTTGATATGTGAGTGGACCGGTGCTTGGGTGCTGCCCTTCCTTGGACAAGCCTCCCACTTATGATTAACCCCTCTCGCAAGCATCCGCAACTACGAAAGAAGAATTAAGATAAATCTAACCATTAAACATATGGATCCAAATCAGCCCCTTACGAAGCAACGCATAAACTAGGGTTTAAGCTTCTGCCACTCTAGCAACCCATCATCTACTTATTACTCCCCAATGCCTTCCCCTAGGACCAAATCACGGTAAAGTGTCGTGTAGACAACATACATCTCATCAAAATATCGAACGAATACCAAATTCACATGATTACTTATAACAAGACTTCTTCCATGTCCTCAGGAACAAACGTAACTACTCACAAAGCATATTCATGCTCATAATTAGAGGAGTATTAATTATGATTAAGGATCTGAGCATATGATCTTCCACCGAATAAACCAACTAGCATCAACTACAAGGAGTAATCAACACTACTAGCAACCCACAGGTATCAGTCTGAGGTTTTGAGACAGAGATCGGATACAAGAGAGGAACTAGGGTCTGTGAGGAGATGGTGCTGGTGAAGATGTTGATGGAGATTGACCCCCTCTCGATGAGAGGATCGTTGGTGATGACGATGGCTTCGATTTCACCCCCCGGAGGGATGTTTCCCCGGCAGAACAGCTCCGCTGGAACCCTAGATTGGTTCTGCCAAAGTTCCGCCTCGAGACGGCGGCACCGCGTCCCGAAAGCTTCCAGGTCAAAACACACCATATAGCAGAAGATGGGCGTCGGGGGCCTGCCAGTGGGCCCACAAGGACGGGGGGCGCCCAGGGGGTAGGGCGCGCTCTCCACCCTTGTAGCTGGCAGGTGGCCCCCCTCTGGTGCTTTCTTCGCCCAATATTTTTATATATTCCAAAAATATTCTCCGTGAAGCTTCAGGACTTTTGGAGTTGTGCATAATAGGTCTCTAATATTTGCTATTTTTCCAGTCTAGAATTCCAGCTCCCGGCATTCTTCCTCTTCATGTAAACTTTATAAAATAAGAGAGAAAATGTATAAGTATTGTGATATAATGTGTAATAACAGCCCATAATGCAATAAACATCAATATAAAAGCATGATGCAAACTGGACGTATCAACTCCCCCAAGTTTAGACCTCGCTTGTCCTCAAGCGAAAGTCGAAATCGAAAAATATGTCCACATGTTTAGAGATAGAGGTGTCGATAAAATAAAATACTGACGTGAGGGCATCATGATCATCTTCAGAACAAACAACATATATTGTCATATAATTTCTTATGCTAAAGTAACAATTCGTTCACAAGGTAAAGTATGAATTAGAAACTTAATTGAAAACTAACAAACTATGATCTCAGTCAATGAAGTAATTGCAATTTATCATAACATCGGAAAGAGTCATTTTCAAGAGCTTTTCAGCAAGTTCACATACTCAACTATCATTTAGTCTTTCACAATTGCTAATACTCACGTGATATTTATGGGTTCAAAGTTTCAATCGGACATAGAGAAAGATAGGGTATAAGCTTCATACATTTATGGGTGAACATTCTTCGCATACGGTTGAACTTTTTATGGAATGGTATGAAATATTGTCTTAAACTATGCAAACATTTTTTTACATTGTATAAGCTTTTCTTAAGTCTTCTAAAAATATTTTAAAATGCGTCAACATTTTTTTGGAAAGGTACAAAATAATTTTCAAAACTATGTGAACATTTTTTACGTTCTATAAATATTTTCAAAAATTCCAGAAACATTTTTACTCAAACAAGTCATATTTTATAAATGCCACGAGCATGTATTTGTAATAGCAAGAACATTTTAAAAATACAAAAAATATATTTACACTGCATTAAAAAAACTAAATGTGCAATGAATGTTTAGGTAAATTAATTTTTGAAATATATAATGTATTTTCTATTATTCAAAAAAGTAAAAAAATAACAGACGACTAGCCGGTACTGAATAGTGTCATTAGGGGTCGGGCCCAATACACAAGCCTCTTTCCGCTATTGTTTCTCGCCTCTATCAACACTTCGTTTTCTCGTGCACTCTCCTGAAACCAGCAGCACTTGACTCAGGAAAAAAGAACTCCGGTGGTTTAGTAGATTTTATAGATTTAAAGTTACGTCCTTGATTTAAAAAGTAATAATGAATTCTAATTTTTTAAATATTCACAGGTATACAAAATATTCATGTCTTTAGAACTTTATTTTCAATAAGTATTCTTAATTTCAATTTCTTATTGGTTATTATAATATGCAGTTATTTAAAAATTATATTTGATATCAGTATATTCAAAACAATCTAAAAATATTATGAATATGAAATGTGCTCATGATTTATTTCATAAAGCTGTGAGTTTAAAGTTCGTAAATTTTATAATATATCATGTATTAAAAATTAGAAGGAAGAAGATAAAAATAAAAAGGAAAAACAAAAATAAAATATAGAAACCTGATAAAATTTGCAGAGAAAAAATAATCAAAAACAGGGACAATCGCATACATTCTACTTGAATGTATCTAGTGTACCGGGGCAATTTGTGCTACCGGTGCACCGTTCTGCCGTTGCACATTCAACAATGTTTGAAGAATTCCAGAAAAAGTTTAGTGCATTGAGACAACATCAATGTATGTTGTCATAAAAATTCAAATCAAAACTCGAAACAATTTTTACGGATTTGACACTGAATAGTACACATAACACAAGTTGGGCTTTAGTTTTGGCCTATTGGCACATTGATGTCAAATTTGTCATTTTTGTATCTTGAACCTATTGGCACAATGTTTTGATTTTTTTTAATTTTTGTGACAACATACATTGATATTGTGTAAATGCACTGATTTTTTTCTAGATTTTTCGAACAATTTTGAAAGTGCAACGGGGCCCAATGCACCGGTAGCACCGATTGCCTCGGTGCACAATATATGTTCCCTACATTCTACGGCCACCGCTTGGTCAATTAGCCTCGCTCCCGAACCCTAGCACAGCGGGCCGACCCAATAGGACGTTTTGTTCACTAGCTGCTATGGTCGCTCACCCTCATTCATGTTTTTTTTCTTAAAAACTTTTTGCCTTTTTCTTCCACGAATTTGAAAATATCAAACTTGTTCATGATTTGAAAAAAAATCGGAAATCCAAAAAAAATAACTATTTTGAAGAAAGTCCTTTAACTCAAATTTTTTAATGAATACAAGGGTCATCTTGCGGAGATCTACAGAAAAGAGGCGACCCGCTTCGTGTGGTGCGCCTTTGTCGACGCATCCTTCTACTGTCCTAGGCAAGAAAAGCAAGTAATCCTCTAAGTCGTGTTTAGTCCTATTCCCAGTCTATATCTCTGTTTTTTGTCCATTTGACTTTTTAAAAATGTTCGGATATGACAAAATTGTTTGCGAATTCAAAAAATGTTCACAAATTTCAGATAGTTCATGATTTCATAAATTTTTCAAGAATTCAAAGAATCACTAATGCAAAAAAGTTCAAGCATTCAAAAGATGCTCACAAATTTCATAAATAGTTTGCCAATTCAAAAATGTGCACATTTTTTAAAATAATGAATTCCAATTTTTTTCATGATATGAAAAATATTTATGAATTTCATAAAATGTTTCCAATTTTCTGATTTTCTTGTGAAATTAAAAAATCATGAGTTTGAAAAATGTTCATGAATCCAAAAAAATCATGATTTTTTTGAAAAAATCATGTATTTGGGAAAAGCAATAGAAATAAGAATAGAAAATAAAAAAATGAAAAATCAAAGAAATAAAAGAAAGAAAACAAAAAATGACCAGAAAACCCTAAAATCAACACCAAAACCAAATGGAAGCTTCCAACAACTAATTTTTTTAGGCAATATGGGCTTTATTAATTGTTCAAAGACAATGTTTAAAGGTATTGGATTGGGATCATAGGGGATTCCTAACAAAACTTGATGACCAATACCCAAATCGAAGAAGTGCGTCATCATAGGAAACAATTGGGTACACCTTCTACCACAGATCCGAAGGCAAGATCTTTGTTGCCAAGAATGGAACCTTTCTAAAGAAGGAGTTTCTCTCGAAAGAAGTGAGTGGGAGGAAAGTAGAACTTGATGAGGTAATCGTACCTTCTCTCGAATTGGAAAGTAGCACATCAGAGAAATCCGTTCCCGTGATGCCTACACCAACTAGAGAGGAAGCAAATGATCATGATCATGAAACTTCAGATCAAGTTGCTACTGAACCTCGTAGGTCAACCAGAGCACAATCCGCACCAGAGTGGTACGATAATCCTATTCTGGAAGTCACGTTATTAGACCAAGGCAAACCTACCAACTATGAAGAAGCTATGATGAGCCTAGATTCCGAAAGATGGCTTGAGGCCATGAACTCTGAGATAGGATCCATGTATGAGAACAAAGTGTGGACTTTGGTGGACTTGCCCAAGCCATTGAAAATAAATGGATCTTCAAGAAGAAGACAGACGCTGATGATAATGTCACCATCTACAAAGCTCGACTTGTCGCAAAAGGTTTTCGACAAGTTCAACGGGTTGACTACGATGAGACCTTCTCACCCATAGCGATGCTAAAGTCAGTCCGAATCATGTTAGCAATTGCCGCATTTTATGATTATGAAATCTTGCAAATGGACATCAAAATTGCATTCCTTAATGGATTTCTTTAAAAAGAGTTGTATATGATGCAACCAGAAGGTTTTGTCGATCCTAAAGGTGCTAACAAAGTGTGCAAGCTCCAGCGATCCATCTATGGACTGGTGCAAGCATGTCGGAGTTGGAATATACCCTTTGATGGGGTGATCAAAGCATATGGTTTTATACAGATTTTCGGTGAAGCATGTATTTACAAGAAAGTGAGTGGGAGCTCTGTAGCATTTCTGATATTATATGTAGATGACATATTGTTGATTGGAAATGATATAGAATTTCTGGATAGCATAAAGGATACTTGAATAAGAGTTTTTCAATGAAAGACCTCGGTGAAGCTGCTTATATATTGGGCATCAAGATCTATAGAGATAGGCTGGGATGCTTAATAGGACTTTCACAAAGCACATACCTTGACAAAGTTTTGAAAAAGTTCAAAATTGACCAGTCAAAGAAAGGGTTCTTGCCTGTGTTACAAGGTGTAAAGTTGAGTCAGACTCAAAGCCCGACCACTGCAGAAGATAGAAAGAAAATGAAAGTCATTCCCTATGCCTTAGCCATAGGTTCTATCATGTATGCTATGTTGTGTACCAGACCTGATCTGTGCCTTGCCATAAGTTTGGTAGGGAGGTACCAATGTAATCCAGGAGTGGATCATTGGACAGCGGTCAAGAACATCCTGAAGTACCTGAAAAGGACCAAGAATATGTTTCTCGTTTATGGAGGCGACAAAGAGCTCGTCGTAAATGGTTACGTCGATGCTAGCTTTGACACTGATCCAGATGGCTCTAAGTCACAAACCGGATACATATTTGTGTTGAATGGTGGAGATGCCAGTTGGTGCAATTCCAAGCAGAGTATCATGGCGGGATCTACGTGTGAAGAGGAGTACATAGCTGTTTCGGAAGCAGCAAATAAAGGAATCCAGATTTCATAAGAGAACCAAACACACAAAGAGACGCTTCAACTCCATTCGTGAAAATTTCAAGGATGGAGACATAGAAATTTGCAAGATACATACGGATCTGAATGTAGCAGACCCGTTGACTAAGACTCTTCCACGAGAAAAACATGATCAGCACCAAGACTCCATGGGTGTTAGATTCATTACAATGTAATCTAGATTATTGACTCTAGTGCAAATGGGAGACTGAAGGAAATATGCCCTAGAGGCAATAATAAAGTTGTTATTTTATATTTTCTTATTCATGATAAAGGTTTATTATTCATGCTAGAATTGTATTGATCGAAAACTTAAATACATGTGTGAATATACAAAACAAACACCGTGTCCCTAGTGAGTCTCCACTAGACTAGCTCGTTGATCAAAGATGATTAAGGTTTCCTAACCATGTACATGAGTTGTCATTTGATAACATGATCACATCATTAGGAGAATGATGTGATGGACAAGACCCATCCATTAGCTTAGCATAATGATCGCTCAGTTTTACTGCTATTGCTTTCTTCACGTCGAATACATATTCCTTCGACTGTGAGATTATGCAACTCCCGGATACCGTAGGAATGCCTTGTGTGCTATCAAACGTCGCAACGTTACTGGGTGATTATAAAGTTGCTCTACAGATATCTCCGAAGGGGTTTATCGAGTTGGCATAGATCGAGATTATGATTTGTCACTCGAGTATCGGAGAGGTATCTCTGGGCCCTCTTGGTAATACACATCATAAGCTTGCAAGCAAACGACTAAGGAGTTAGTCACAAGGTGATGTATTATGGAACGAGTAAAGAGACTTGCCGGTAACGAGATTGAACTAGGTACAGAGATACCGACGATCGAATCTTGGGCAAGTAACATACCGATGGACAAAGGGAATTACGTATGTTGTCATAACGGTTCGACCGATAAAAATCTTCGTATAATATGTAGGAGCCAATATGGGCATCCAGATTTCTTTATTGGTTATTGACCGGAGAGGTGTGTCGGTCATGTCTTCGTAGTTCTCGAACCCGTAGGGTCCGCACGCTTAACATTCGTTGACGATATAGTGTTATATGAGTTATGTGATTTGATGACCGGATGTTGTTTGGAGTCCCAAAAGCATAAATGAAAAAGCTGCAAAAGACCAAACAAACATGGCCTTAATGCATTTAGCAACTCATCTAAGCACCATTTCATTGGAAGAGGCATTATAGAAGGGGAGCTGGGCTGTTTTCAAGATGTTGGGGCACAACTTCTCCAATTCCACCTTCATTTTTTTGGGGAACTTGGAGATACCGTGAACTTATTTTTTTTTCACCAAGTTGCTGAAGAACTTCCCCAATACGGTTGCAGTACAAGGCTGCTAAAGAAGTTGAGCGTGTTAGCTGATCAGGTGGATCACAAATCCTCTGGCAACGACGAGCAGAAGAAGACAGACGAAGAAACATCGAGTGAACACACAGATTACACACGTGAAGTTGAAAAGAATTTAGACAGACAGACAGACAGACAGACAGAAACATGTACATACACACGCGTACCGTACATGATTTACAGACATACAAAAAGTGTGAAACTCACACGAACACTTCTGGAACACGTTTTGCCCAAAATATAGGAACGATGAAGCCCCAGATGAACCCAAACACCAACCAGGCGACTTATTCCAGCGATCGATCCCACGATCGACCACGGCGCACTGATCGATCACACGCTGCACTTCACATCACATTCGTGTTGGTCCTTGGAGCCGCGCCGTGAAGCACCGCGGTGCCGGCGGATGTCGTCACCTGCTGGGCCTTGCTCGCCACGGCCGTGCCGACGCCGGCGACCTTCTCGTACACCGTGCTCGCTAGCTTCTTGCCGTACTCCGTGGCGCCCGCCACCGCGGACTTGATCATGTCGTACACCGTGCTCGCCAGCTTCTTGCCGTACTCCGTGGTGCCCGCCGCCGCGGACTTGATCATGTCGGTGTACGTCGCGCCAGGCGCGCCCTCCGTGCCCGTCGCGTCCGTGGCCGCGTTCTTCAGCCCCTCCGTGCCCGTCGCGTCCGTGGCCGCGTTCTTCAGCCCCTCCGTGCCCGTCGCGCCCGTGGCCGCGTTCTTCAGCCCCTCCGTGCCCGTCGCGCCCGTGGCCGCGTTCTTCAGCCCCTCCGTGCCGGTGTAGGACGCCCGCGTTCCCTCTTGCGGCAAGTCGAGGTCCCTCTTCCCTGCACCGGCGGTCACCGATTCAGGGGCGGCAGTTGCGCTGGAGTCGTCCTGCGCGTTCCCGCCAGCGCCGAAGCCGGGGGTGACCTCCTGCGCCTTGCTCGCCATGACCGTGCCGACGCCGGCGACCTTCTCATATACCGTGTCAGCTGCCGTGTTCTTGAGCCTGTCCGTGTCGCTCCAGGTGTAGTCGGCGTCCGTGGGTGCGTCGTTCCATTCCTCCCCGGTGCCGTCCGACACCGGCATTGCCTCATACTCTTTGCTCACGTCGACGTCCATCTTCCGTGCGCCGACTTGCTTGGGGTCGTCTGACACAGTCATCGCCTCGAAGTTACGGATGGCGTCCGTCGTGCCGATGTCTTGGCCACCTCGCGGCATGGGCGTCCTCGAGTTCGGCACGGCCGGGTCCTCGATGACAGGGCTGCCGAGACCGCCGAGCCGCACCCCCGGAGCGTCGTCGCGCTTCACCTCCTGCGCCGACGCCGGGCCGCCCAAATCGCCGAGCCGCATCCCCGCGGCGTCGTCGCGCTTCACCTCCTGCGCCGCTGCCGAGGCGCCAAGGTCACCAAGCCGCACCCCTGGAGCGTCGTCGCGCTTCACCTCCTGCTCCGCTGCCGGGGCGCCAAGGTCACCAAGCCGCACCCCCGGAGCGTCGTCGCGCTTCACCTCCTGCTCCGCTTCCGGGGCGCCAAGGTCACCAAGCCGCACCCCCGGAGCGTCGTCGCGCTTCACCTCCTGCGCCGCTGCCGGGGCGCCAAGGTCACCAAGTCGCACCCCCGGAGCGTCGTCGTGCTCGGGACTGGAGTCCGCGAAGATGGGCTTGTCCTCGACGACTTGCTGCTGGTATCCGCCCTTCTCCACCTTGGCTTCCCTCGTCGCCGCATCCTCCTCGTCCTCGCCGGTGCTGTTGCTATCACCGCCACCGGTGTCCTGCTCGTGATCGTGATCGTGATCGTGGCCGTGGCCGGCGATGGTGTTCTTGATCTTCCTCATCTTGTCCTTGACTCTCCTGAACATCGGCCTGTGCTCCTTCTCGTCCTGGTGCATCTGTTGCTGCCCGCCCTCCTCAGCTGCAGGCACACACAGTTGCAAGCAAAATCAATAACGGATATAGCAATGGCGACGACGTGCCGGGGGGAATCCAGAGACGAAATTCGGTGTCGCACTACTCACCGGCGATGTTGTCGGGGGCCGGCGCGTCCATCGTCGCACTTACGTCGGTACGGTGCAGCTGCTTTCCCTCTGTGTGTGCGAGACGGTGAAAGCCTAGATCAATCGAGGATGGATAGATATAATACAAGTGGAGCAGAACGCGGGAGGCGAGCGCACCTCGACGCACAGGTGGACGTGGGGTGGGTGGAGACGCGTGGTGCTGCTGCTCCGTGCCGACTGGATTTAATTTGCTGCTCCCTGCCGACTGAAATTGCTGTGCCGACCATACTTGCCAGCCGACCTACGCGTCGTGCCAAACTCGTCCAGGATATTTTGGCCGGTGATACGTCGCGTCGGGGTTTGCCTCTTTGGTCGGTGTCTTTTGAGAGAAAAGAAAATATCTACTACTCGCTCTATATTTTTTTTAACACGGTACAATCGAAGTCGGTCACATACTCACATACATGAGCATCTTCGAGAGACTGAGCCGACATAGCATCTTAAGATTTTACAAAGTCATCGCAAACGCCTCGCAGTCGACAGGAACGTCTCCTCCCACTGAACGAACATCGCCGAAAGCCTGAAATAAATCCAGAAATAATGCAAGCACAAATGTCAGGTCTAGGACTTCGATCCTGATGGGCTAGGAATACCACTGTCCTCCTAACCATCCAACCACATGTTGGTTCGCGCTACTCTCTATTCTATAATGTACTATGTAGTGTGTATAGATTTTTATTGAATGTCAAACTTTACAAACTTTGACCAAATTAATAGAGAAAACTATTTCTATCTACAATATCAAATATATAGATATATTGATGACTCATTTCTACACTCTAGGTAGCTTAAATCTGGTTGACCAGATTTGCTCATGAGCCCTGCTCTCGCGACTCCGTGGCGCTCCCCACCCCGCGTTGACCACCGCCTCAGGCCGTGCTCTGGCGAGCCCCAGCCTGCCCCTATCGGAGTTAAATCCGGCGAATCTCGGGAAGGGGGTCCCCAGCTGGTGATCTTGGCTAGATGGTAACAAGATGAACTAGGGACACGATATTTACCCGGGTTCGAGCCCTCTTAAAGAGGTAAAACTCTACGTCCTGCTTCTGTTGTATTGATTGTGATGGAGTAGAAAGTACATGATGTTCTACCTCGAGATCGTATGTATGAATCTAACTTAACTTAGCTTAACCCTACGGGCTAAAACCCCTCGGCTTATACAGGGACCGAGGGTACCTAGGGTTACATGTAGGTCGGTTACATCTAGGGATAAGCTTGCCGATGATTTGAACGTGTATTGAAGTGTGCACCAAGTCTTTGGAGGATTTCATCTTAAGTATGTCGAGGGTCATAGTAAGCATGGACAATTCTTTGCTTATCTGGGGTCCTCGGCCCCGCCCATGACTGGCAGGCCGACGTGGTTAGCACCCCCTAGCCTATGACACCGTCAGTAGCCCCTGAACTAATCTTTTTGGGTTTTGTTTTTAGTGCTACAACTAACTACTCTATAAAGAAAAGTCAAAATGAAGTAGGAAATATTTTTGTATTTTCTCAAAGTTTTTCAAGCACACAAAAAGAAAGCGAGAAAACAAATTTAACATGGATAATACAATGAAAAAGTGTGAACACCAACAACTGGAATGTGTGAACATGAATGTAATGTCGGTGAAAATACGTACTCCCCAAGCTTAGGCTTTTGGCCTAACTTGGTAATCAGTCAGTAGCCTGCATAGTAGTCGGGATGGTAGCTGGCTCTCGGTGTGGATGCCTCAGCCTGCCGTGCAGCCACAACCGCCGCGTTGTGAGCTCGGACCTCGCTCTCAAGAACAAAATATCTTCCCCTGCTGTGATAATCAAAGAGAGCAGGTGCAGGCAAATATGTGTGCACAATGAAATCTTGATTAAACAGTTGTTTATAGGTGAAATTATGGGGTTCACCTTTAAGGATCTTATGGCGTTTTATAGCATCAAAGTCAAAATATTGCATGGGTAAAATAGGGTCATAGGGCAAAGGTGCAACACCCAGCTCTCTTGCTAAGCATGTGGCATAAATTCCACCATAAAAATAACCACTATTAGCGTTGTGTTGCAACCTGCGTGCCAGAATCCCTCCAAGATTATAACTTCTATCACCGGTGAGAGCGGTGCGTATGAGGCTCAAGTATGGAGCACAAAGTGTACTACAATCTTGTTTGCCTACAATACATTTTCCATTGAATAATGCAAAATACTGAATTGTGGGAAAATGAATGCTCTTTATTCTACCTTGTGTCACTCCCCTAGTCTCACCATAGCAAAGACTAGCCAGGAACGCTTGAAATTCAGACCTAGGTGGTTCGTCTAGCGAACCCCAGAATGGCATTTTGCAATGTTGAGCAAATCTCTCTAATGATATGGTAAATGACGAGTGGACCTGTCACTAGAGGATGCCCCCAGGATCTCCTCCTCGTAGAACTCCTTCCAAAAAGGTTCATCATATTTGCGTACAATTTTCTGAAAAATTTTGGGTGAAAAAAATTTATCAACAAAACTTTACAATATTGGTAGCAACTACTCATAGGGATGCATAGAAGCCATAGCAAGCATTCAAACTACTTAAGACTCTTAAGAATTCAACATGCAAGCTCATCTACATCACCACCAAGAGTAGCTAATTATTCAAAATATAAACCACTAAAGCAAAAAACTAATTGGACAAACGAAGAAGTTACATACCAAGCAACAAATCCCCGAAACAGTTTTGGAAACAGAGCTTCGAGCAAAGAGATCGAAATCCGCGAGTTTGAGAGCAAGAACATGAGAGAGAGAGAGAGAGAGCAATGGTGATTTTTTTCTGGAGGTAGGTGATGAAGTGGTATGAAGAGATAAGTGAGGGGGTCCACGTGGGGACCACAACCCATTAGGGCGCGCCGGGGGGTCCTGGCGCGCCAGGTGGCTTGTGCCCACATGGTGCACCTCCCTCTGATATTATTTGCATAAAAAATTCTTAAATATTCCGAAAAACCATATTAAATTTTCAGAGCATTATGTGAACTTTTATTTTGTGTCATTTTTTTATTGCATGGAAAATTCAGAAAACAGACAAAACATGGCACTTTTTTTATTTAACAAATAAAATTAGAAACTAAAAGGTAGGGACAGAAGGTAGTGCTCACTGAGTTCATTAACTTCACACCTCTCAAAAATGATCCATTAATAAGGTTGATCAAATCTTATTAACAACCACTTTCGATTAGCATGAAACGAAATAATTTTCGTAAATCACTAAGTTACCTCAACGGGGATATGAATGTCCCCAACAATAAGCATTTCATATTTCTTTTTGACAGTAGGTTGAGGTAGTTGAAAACTTCCAATAGTGATTGTCGGAGATTTTTCAATAACATTAATACCATTCACTTGGAATTGTTTCTTCGAAAAGTGCACCGTATGCTCATTACCATTGATATGGAAAGTGACCTTGCTTTTATTGCAAGCAATAACAACCCCTGCAGTATTCAAGAAGGGTCTACCAAGGATAATCGACATATTGTCGTCCTCGGGCATCTCAAGTATAACAAAGTCAGTCAAAATAGTAACATTAGCAACAACAACGGACACATGCTCACAAATACCGATAGGTATGGCAGTTGATTTATCAGCCATTTGCAAAGATATTTCAGTAGGTGTGAGTTTATTCAAATCAAGTCTTTTATATAAAGAGAAAGGCATAACACTAACACCAGCTCCCAAATCATATAAAGCAGTTTTCACATAATTTCTTTTGATGGAGCAGGGTATAGTTGGTATTCCCGGATCTCCAAGTTTCTTAGGTACTCCATCTTTAAAAGTATAATTAGCAAGCATGGTGGAGATTTAAGCTTCCGGTATTTTTCTATTATTGATGATGATGTCTTTCATGTACTTTGCATAAGGAGGCATTTTTAAGATATCAGTCAAGCGAGTACGCAAAATACTGGCCTCAACATTTCAGCAAAGCTTTCAAATTCTTCATCATCTTTATTTTTAGTTGACTTGGGTGGAAAAGGCATAGGTTTTTGAACCCACGGTTCTCTTTCTTTACCGTGTTTTCTAGCAACAAAGTCTCTTTTATCATATCTTTTATTCTTGGGTTGTGGGTTATCAAGATCAACCGCTGGTTCTATCTCAACATCATTGTCTTGTTCCTTATTATTTGTTTGAGTGTCTTCATGACCCTCATCATTATCTTTTTCATTATCAAAAGGTGAGTGTTCACTACCAGATTGTGTTTCAACATCAGAGACACAAATTTCATTATCATTATCAGGAGGTTTTTCTACTTCAGGTTCACTAGAGGCATGCAAAGTCCTATCATTTCTCTTCTTCCTTTTCTTTTTAGAAGGACTACATGCATGAGTGTTAACTCTTTTAGAGTCTTGTTCAATTATTTTTGGGTGTCCCTCATGATAAATTGGTTCCTGAGCCATTCTACCTCCTCTAGTCATTACTCTAACAGCATGATCATTGATATTATTATTCATTTCATCTAGCAACTCTCTTTGAGATTTTGCAACTTGTTCTAACTGAGTTTGAACCATACCAGCATGCTTCCCCACACCTCTAACATCATTTGAGATTCTAAATAACAAGTCACTCAAGCGAGCAATCATGTCAGAGTTGTATTTCAATTGTTTCATAACATTTGCATTGAAGTGATCTTGTTTTCTAATGTAATTTTCAAACTCATAAAAGCATTGGTTAGGGTGCATATTGTGAGGATTATCATTATCATTGAATTTCATTAGAGAATTTACCTCTACCACCTTAGGTGGTGGTGGTTTATCAATCCCATGTATTCCTTCAATAGGAGGTAAATTTTTGACATCCTCAGCTTTAATACCTTTTTCCTTCATGGATTTCTTTGCCTCTTGCATATCTTCGGGACTGAGATATAAGATACCCCTCTTCTTCGGAGTGGGTTTAAGCGGTGGTTCAGGAAGAGTCCAATCATCATAATTTTTCAATATGTTATTCAATAATTCTTCAGCTTGCCCAATAGTTCGTTCCCTGAAAACACAAGCAGCACAACTATCTAGGAAATCCCTAGAAGCATCGATTAGTCCATTATAGAAGATATCAAGTATTTCACTTTTCTTAAGAGGATGATCAAGTAATTGAAGAAGCCTCCCCCAAGCTTGTGGGAGACTCTTTTCTTCAATTTGCATAAAGTTAAATATTTCCTGTAAGGCAGATTGTTTCTTATGAGCAGGGAAATATTTTTCAGAAAAGTAATAAATCATGTCCTGGGGACTAGCACACAACCAGGAGCAAGAGTATTGTACCATGCTTTAGCGTCACCCTTTAATGATAACAGAAATAATTTGAGAATACAGTAATAGCGAGTTTTCTCATCGCGAGCAAAAAGGGTGGCTATATCATTCAACTTAGTAAGATGTGCCACAACAGTTTCAGTTTCATAACCATGGAAATGATCAGATTCAACCAAAGTAATTAACTCTGGGTCGACAGAGAATTCATAATCCTTATCATCAATAAAGATAAGTGAAGTAGCATTCTAGCATTCAAACACTACTAGGGAAAAGGCTAGCAGCAGCGCGAGTTCTAGGTATATCAGTAGCGCGGGGACCGGCGCTACTAATAAGGCGCTACAGCTAACCCGTAGCAGTAGCGCGTGTAGCAGCGCGCTGCGTGGAAGCTCGCTGCGGCTAATAGCTCTAGCGCGCTTTGCCGGGATGCGCTACTGCTAACTTTTCTCCACTCGCTACTGCTAATTTTAGTAGTTTTTTTTTGCATATTTGTTTTGTATTTGAACAGGCTTTATACAAGAATCTTTAGCAGATACAAATGTCATCATGATACACATACAAATGGCTGCGAGACCACAAATGTAATCATAGCATATACATACAAATAGTCTCATCATAATCATCATCCAATACAAAGTGGTATCTCATCATCATCTCGAAAATAGCGATACATGCAAGTCTCGAATACTTGCAACTACAACGTCATCCATCTAAACAATGGTATACGCGAGAAGAGCTATCACTATGAGTGAGAGCGGAACTATGCAGTACATGAGGCGGCGGTTACGAGTCCTCTCTCGCGCTAGCGTGAACCTCAAGTAACTAGCTTCTCCTTCTTGTCTGCTTTTGAAGCCTTTATGGCTGGCGCCTGAGACCCCATTCACTTGCGCCTGACACTCAGGCCACTCGTTGTACACCCCCGGAACCTTCCCTTTGTACACGACATAGCACCGCCATCTCGCCATCAAGAAACTAGGTACCTGTTAGAGATGCATGTTCATCAAGAGGATGTACAATCATATGCAACAAAATATATTAGAGCAACACGAAAAAGAAATGTTTAATTAGCAACTAGATGCAACATACAGTACGCAAACTAATTAACTAGAGGTACGCAGGTCATCGTACCCAAACAAACAAAGTAGCGTTACGCAAGTTCGGCAGAGACCGTGGACATCACAAAGTTTCATGGCTACAGAAAGTATACAAGTTCAACTGACACATATCATCGTCATCGGCATCGTAAATCACTAGAAGTTCCATCCTTCCATATCATCGAGGATGGACCCTAGTTTCTTGAACGGCGTGAGGTCTTGACGTTGCATGCCTATGCGAGTTCGGATGTCAGCTCGCGATATAGGGCCGTGGTGGAACATCCCCTTCTCTTCGACGACTTCTTTCATGATGATCATCGCAATGTCCCTTTGGATGCGAAAGAAGTCATCTCTAAGTTTATAATCCGCTTCTCCATGAGATTCTAGCCACTTGTGGATATGATCATCATTTCTGCTTGTCATGCGAAGCTTTTGGTGATCCGTGTTGAACTCAATCATGAGATGGAGGATGTAGAATCCATCCTTCTTGCTTGGTTTTGGGACATGGATGCAGCAGAAGTTAGTTTTATGCGCGAAACCCATCTTCTTGTTCCTTTGTTTCCTGATCTGCATGTGGCCACCTCTAATGCTGAAGCCTTGGAGAGCATCATCTAGAATATTCATTATGTGGGTGTAGTCCTTCTTCTCGTAGTCTCTGGAAGGGTCGAAATACACGGCATGGAGACTCGCGGGTAAAGAACGATAAGGACGGCGCGCCCGTTGCTACGGGGAAAAGACACCTCAAATTATTTTCCATATGAGCGAGAAGGAATGATTGAAATGTACGAAAGGGTCGTCCGGAACTGACTTACTTTGGATGATAAGGCAGGAGGACAATTTCATGGTCCTTATTCTGTACCATGAAGTTTTGGAGGTAGTCACTAGCAGTTTCACGCTCAAAGTTGCCGAGACTCAAGAAAGACTCGTGCATGTAGTACGGATCCGCCACACAGGTTTGCGAGACTTCTTCTCTCTTCATGATGGAGCTCATATGTAGCGCAAAAAGGCGGACGATTGTAAAATCGAGCCGCCTTGTCAGAAACATCTCAAAGATATGGTCAAACTGTAGGAAGAACACCTCCGTGGGCCGTGTGTCGACATAGCACTTCCCCTCAGGCACACGAGCCGCGTATGTCGGATATCCTGGATCCTTCGAGGCTAGTAGGCTTTTCTCAGTCGACATCACATGGTCGTGCAGTCTCCTGAGATCCCCTGATAGTTCCTCCAGCGGCTTCGATGGTAGCATCGGCTCGCCCATGAGATGGAACATGGCCGCACCTTTCACGGGTACACGCTCTTCAGAATCCATCATCTGGCTGCTATGTGCTCTGGCTTGTTTGGAGGCAGCTATCTTCCCCGATCTCTTCCTCTCCTTTTTCTTGGGCACACCTTCCAGACCCTTCCTTAACCCCTGCCCGGTGTGCCCGGGCTAAGCACTGTACGACCCTCGGCTAGTTGAGCCTGTGTTGAGGCGGCATCTTCAGGCGTGTCCTGTGAGGATTTCATGAAGAGAGACTTTTTGCAATCCCTGCTACGACCTTCCTGCCCGGGCAGATCATCCATATCCTCATTAGCATGCTGATAGTCCGATTCGTCATATGGTGGACTCATCATATCTATGTCATAGTCATACACATTTGTATTGAAGAAACCCATTGGGTCGACCTCCGTCTCATCATCCATTCTATGTTCTACAGGACCGATTACATCAGCCAGTACTATTGCACCCCCTTCATCACGTCGTCCGCCGCTCTCACCCGGCACTACAGGAGCTGGTAATTGCGTAGGCGGGGTGGTGGTCTCCGCACATGGTTGTTGATGTGTGGTTATTGGTGTGCTCTCGGCCGGCTCCGGACGAATAAGATTCTTCGGCCATAGCAGCACCCAACCCTTGAAGCTTCCAATCCGCGGCGGGGTCTCGTCGTCCTCTCCCACAGGCTGTACTGGAAGAGGCAAATGCTCGTGCCCCGATTTCACACTGGACAAGTTAACTCTGAAGTGCCCAGCGGGGATCGGGTGGTTGTGGAACGTGGGTTGCAAGGGGTTCATTATCACCCCCTTTCCCACGTCCACCTTCTGGCCTTTGATCAAGTAGAGTATGGTGCAAGGGGTTTCTTCGGCCTGCAAACACATGTCTGTGGCGTAAAACATCCGAAAGGCAACGAAAATGGAATATTATATATATATATGTTGGTGCGACATGTAATTACCGTGAGGGCGTCGAGCTCAGCCAAAGACGAAGGCCCACCTAGCGCGCCAGAGACTGAGGACGGGCTGCTATGAGTGGGAGCGACTGCGAGAGGAGGCCCGGTTGCGTGAGCAAGTGATGGTGCGGTGGTGTTGTTGTTCACGGAGTTGCTCCCGACGAAACTGGACAACGGGAAATCACGTACTGTCTTGTCTAGATTTTCCTTCGTCCAGTTGATGATAGCTGGAACCAAGTTAGTAGCAAAATCATTTCTGCAGGCAGTTACAACTGCATTGATTGCGTGCTGTAGCAACTCATTTTTCTCCTCGGCTGTTTTTTTCGCGTCCTCAGCTGCTTTTTTCTCGACCGCAAGCTTCACCTTCTCGTCGATGTCCGCCTGACTAAACTTCTTTTTCTGCTTCTTGGCCTCCGAGCCCTCGTTGTAAAACACCTTCCACGTGGCGCCGTCTCCAGCGCCGTGCACACGACCATATTGCGGCCGCTGGCCCAAAGGGAGTCTCTTAAGTTCATTCAAGGCCCGGTTGAGAGGGGTGTCCCACTTGGGCCTCATCGGAGAAGTAGGGCTTTCGGCTGCAAGCTGGTGTTGCTTCTCCTGTAGAAGGAGCGTGAACCGTTTAGGAATGTGTAGGCGACTAGATCTGGAGCTAAATGTAAGGTGGTAAAAAAGCATAATTACCAGTAGTCTAATCAATTTCCTCGTGATCTGGTCCGTGTAAAAAACCTTCTTTTCCTTGTCCCACTTGTAGCGGGCCCTGATGAAGTCACGCTCCAAGGGGTTGGTGAACTTCGCGAAGGGGTCCGGGATACCCGCGGCTTCACGTTCCGCGTCCTCCTTATCCCATATGGGCCTTTTACCGAGGTAGCCACGGCTTCCGAGGCGATGCTTCCACGTGTTCCTTTGCTAAAGGCTCTTGAATTTTGCAGCCTTAGACTTGGCTGCATCAGTAGCGCAAGTGTCCTTGAACTTTTCGAACTCCTCTTCCGTAAGTGTCGGATTTTCCTCCAGAATCTTGGACAGGGGTTCCTCAACCTCAATAGCTTGTTTCACCCTCCCTTTCCAGGAGGCCAAATAATTGCTGAACATGCCCATGGCGTGATTGTTAATCTTTTTCATCTTCGGATCATCCCACAGTTCTTCTATGTTATCATCCCGGTCGGGGAACTTGAATCTCTTGTGCAACTTCGTCAGGAGCAACTTTGTCAAATGTTCTTTACTCCTTGAGTCATCATCGTTGATGCTCGCGCATTCTCGTAGGATGCATCCTACTTGGTTCCCATAGCACTTGCGAGGTTCTTCCGGCTCTAATGGCTCAAACTTGCCAGGTGCCATCTTTGTGATCACCAGTCGTCCAATCCCTAGTTTGTTAGGTTTTCGTATCCTCTGCTTCTTTTGCTTCTTCTTTTGGTAGTGGCATCGGCGCCGGTACCTTCCCCGCCGGTATCTTCCTCGCCGGTACCTTCGCCGCCGGTCTCGGCGCCGCCATTTGTGCCGGCGCCGGCGCCGTCGGTGTCGATGTCGGCGTCAGTACCATCATCGAGGCCGACCTGCAAACCTTGAATTTGCATTTTCTTAGCAGTCAAAAAGTCGAGGTACTCTTGTTCACCCTCATAATCCATCTCGTCTGCATCTTGGTCAGAAGGCCCAGTTTCTTCGTTGTTCGACATGTTTCCTATGATTAAGTCTCCTCGTTTAATTCTAAAACTATGAAAAAATGAGAAATGACATAAAAAAGAAATCTATGTTTGCCGGAATGTCGTTTCCCAGCACTCGATATGCATACTATCTAGCACAAATCATGCCAAAATTCACGGAAAATTTCGGCATGACCTTTGCTAAAAAATGGACATATCGAGCGCCTGAAATTCACCGGAACGGAAATGAATCAACATTCCGGCGTAACATAGGCCACTTGGATCATTTACCCTACACATAATCATCATGTCCAAATGACATGTCCAAATTTCCAAATATGACATGTCCAAAACATCACATGTCCACATATCACATGTCCACTTCAAATTTGCATATAAAAGGAAGAAAAATATAGAATTTGAAGAAAAAACCTAGCTAAATTCATAACTAAATATATAACCTAATTAACCATCTGCCCTAACTAAAACCTAACTAAATTAACAAAAAACCTAGCTACCAGAGAGAGGAGGAGAGGTGGGGGGCTTACAGAGGGTGCAGGCCCGATGACGGCCGTGGTTGGGAGGGGTCGGGGTCGGGGTCGAGCGCCGGGGCTGGAGCCGGGGTTGGGGTCGGGGCCTGGGCCATGGGCGAGCGCTGGGGTCGGGGCCGGGCCGTGGGCAAGCGCCGGGGTCGGGGTCGGGGGCCGGAGCCGGCGCCGGGGTCGGTCAGCGTCGGGGTCGGGGGCGAGCGCAGAATCGCGGCGAGGGCTCCGGCGGCACGACAGGGGAAGAGAGAGTGTGGGGATTTGGGGGAAAAGAGGCGGGATGAAGAGAGGAGTGGGGATTTTCGGGGTTAAGTGGGCATAGTAGTAGCGCGTTTAGGCAAAACGTGCTATAGCTACTCCAGGTAGCTATAGCGGTTTCTTGTAGAAACCGCTACTGCTACCTTGGCTAGCTGTAGCTCTTTTCTCAAAAAAGCGCTGCTGCTATAACCAGTACCTATATAACAGTTTTCCCGTTTGTTTCCTTCTATTTTCTTTTCCTTTATTTTCTCTCACTTTTTTTCCCGAGAGCAGTTAACGAAGGGAATTGAAGGCGATATATATTGCATCATTTGACGGTTAAATATGTATACAAAATAGGAACATATATATTACATCATTGGACCCATGCATAATAATGGCTAAGTGTGTATACAAAATAGGAACATATATATTACATCATTTGACCTATAACATACGGATCCTCAGCGTTGACATTTTCGTTTTTGAGTCAGCTTCTTTCCCTTCTTGTTCGTTGAAGAATAATTGAGCCCCTCATTGTGACTTTGCCTTTTCCATGGAGTATGATTTTTCTTAGGTATTGTAGTATTGATTCTTCTTTTGACGTATACTTCATCATCATCATCATCATCATCTTCCCTCATTGGGTTGCCGTACTCATCGTAGTCTTCCTCGTTGGCGAATCCATCCATTCCAATGATGTTCCTTTTGCCTCTTCTCACGACAACACGGCTGGGATTGCGCGGGTCGGTTATGAAGTTGTGTCACGTGCTTAGCGTGTACCCATGGCTCATTTTTTCCGATAGCGTTCACCGTAGCGCTCTTGGCGTCGGGTATAGTCATGGTAGTGAAATTCCGGTTTTCTCTTTCGACATTCTTAGCCCATCTGACACGGAACATCATCGTTTGTGCAGTCTAGAGTAGTCAAGCTCCCAGATCTCCTCGACCCTTCCGTAAAATCTTTCAGTTGCGCCGTTGTCGCTGCCGGTCATGCATTCCATCATCACCCCTGAGTTCTGATCGTCACTGTCCATATCTTTGGCCTCCATGTAGAACGTGTATCCGTTGATATCGTATGCCTGATAGGTTAGGAGGTTGGGCGAGGGGCCATGTGCTAAGGCGTATATGAGCAATCCGTCCTTAGAGCCCTCTGTAGGAGATATGCCCTAGAGGCAATAATAAATGTTATTGATTATCTCCTTGTTCATAATTATGTTTATGTTCCATGCTATAACTGCTGTGGTTCCCGAGCCCGTATATCCATAAAGGCTCTGGGGAGAACCCATATGCACGTGTGGAATAATAAACGGTAAAATGTATTCCTAGTCGTGCCTCTAAGACTAGCTCAAGTGTTGCATGATGATTATGTTTTCCCAATCATGGGCATGTCTATGCCAAGCAACTTTGAGGGCACAATGTCAGGAAGGACATTTGTGTTGAATCGACCCGAATTGATGTTATGCTATGAGATTCATTCGTAGCAAGTTTATTGGTACATAACACAGAGATGGTTAACGTTTGCATGATTCCTTAGACCATGAGAGTATCGAGTTTCTTCATGCTTGCTTCATGAACTTTGGGGTTTGTTAAACGTCATCCGTAAATGGGTGGCTATTACGACGGCTTACGGGTTCATGGAAAAGTGTGTCAAGTAACTTGATAGCTCAAGATTGGGATTTGCTCCTCCGACGATGGAGAGATATCTCTGGGCCCTCTCGGTGTTACGGTATCCATCATCGTCTGGCCAGACACTTTGTGATTTGATCACGGGGATGCCGGAATACGATAACGAGAAAAGAGAACAATACCGGTAACGAGGTAACTAGCATAGTGGACAAGTTGTTGATCCACAGGAATGCCAACATGTCTCACCTCGGGTATTTGTAACATATCGCGAAGCAACAGGAATAGCACACGGCAACTGGAGGTTCACTCGAATATTTATTCGTGTGGGTATAGGGGTCAATATGGGTGTCCACGGCTCCGATGTTGATCATTGATCGGAAGGGGTTCCGGGTCATGTCTATACTTCACCGAACCTATAGGGTCACACGCTTAAGGGTCATCTATCTGCTGAATACTAGACAGGGAGTCTGAGAGAAAATCACCGAAAAAGTTTCGGACACCGAAAAGTTTCGGACAGCGGAATCGTACCGCAGAGAGAGGTCATCGGATAAGTTTCGATGATACCGAAAAGTTGTTTCGGGATACACCATTAAGTCAAATTGGTTTCGGCACGTGCCTGATAATTCTTGGAGGATGCCAGAATCATTCTGGAAGCTTTTTGGAATTTTCTGAGATAAAAACCGGAAATGTTCCGGAGCTGCCGGAGCCACTTCAGATGCGTTTCGCAGATGAAAATCACTAAAACCGGAATTGTTTCGGAACGCGTTGAAAATCATTTTAGTGGGTACTGGAAATGTTCTTAGCCCACATAAATATTTTCAGTTCGATCAGACGCTGAAAAATGTCGTCGTGAATAGTGAAAATTAGCTTTATGGTTACTTTATGGAAAGCCACCTTTTGGGGCTTTGCTCCAAAAGATCTTGGGGATGACATGGATGGATAGGAGCCATTTTTTGGGCCCCTCATGGGGGTGTGGCCGGCCACATGGCGTATCCCCCCTTGGGGACCCTCTTGTTCCTTGGTTTCACTCCTAGGTCCTTGTGAAAGGACTTCATTCATGTGCATTTTGGGTTTTTTGTGAAACTACCCTACCCCCTTGGGATTTCCTATAAATAGAGGTGGAGGGGCAGCCCTCCACACTCATCCCTTGCTCTCATACACATGCCATGCATTATCTGGCTTCTTCTCTCCCTCCCACGAAAAGAGTTTCGTAGAGCCGTAAGGCTGTCTGGGTTCCGGCATTAACTAGTTCTGGACGGCGAAGCCCTGCCGGATAGATGACACCGTATGTGTGATCCTCTGTAGAGAGATCGTAGTTTCGGTCTTAGTTCGTGAGTGCCTCCCGAATGGCTGTCCGTGTGACCGTCCGAGTTTCGAAGGTCCTCCCGAAGGGCTGTCCGAGTGACCGTTCGAGTTTCGAAGGTCCTCCCGATGGGCTGTCCGCGACACCGTCCGGGGGGGCTGTTCGACCGCCTCCCGGAGGGCTGTCTGAGGAGCAGATGAGGGTATACATCCTCGCGGTTGGGAGGTTGTAAATCCTAGCTGCGGGGATCTGCACCGCCGATCGTCATGGACTCTACTTCCCGCTGCGCTACGAGTCGGTAACGAAAAAGATCAAACCATGTATGCAGTCTCCATAGTGGTCCTGGGCTGGTGCGTAGGTCGGAAAATTTTTGTTTTCTGTCGCGTTCCCCTACAGTGGCATCAAGAGCCATGCTATGCGTAGATGCAGGTTTCGATCTAGAATACATGGAGATGTATGGGTATTGCATAATATAATTAGGTAGTAGATGAGATCTATTGCTGAAAGTTATTTATGCGGGTGACAGATGAAATCTGTTACCCGAGGTTCTTGTTGCTTCCCTAGAATTTGCGTTTGCTCAATCTCGAGACAGCATGGTGGAATTTGACAAAGTTCTGGCAATCCGTGATCCTGATTGATCATGGAAGTGCTATCAGTTCTTTGGGTTCTGCCGTAGTCAAAAGAAAGATGAAATTCGCAGATGAAAGGGCATTGCAGATATGATCTGCACGGGGGTCATGCGTATGACGAAGTTTAGTATGGGGCTCGAGATTTAATTATCCCGTGTTTCATACACCCCGAGATGTTAATCTAGCAACTTGAATAATCATACTTGATGATAAAACGTTGGTCGCTGCGGTTTAAGTCAAAACCTTAGAAGCCACGTAAAATAAATTTTGCATAAACCGATTAGAGGCGTCTAACTTGGTTTTGCAGGATGTGCATATGATGTGGTATAGCAGTGCTCATACTAATTCGATTATGTATGAGATGACTATATGATGTAATTTGATTAACATGACCTGCGTGTCATGATTCGGCATGATGGTTGGAGCCATATGATTGCACTTTAATGACCTGCGTGTCAACCTTGTTGTAATGCATTATTTTGTTAGCTATAGAGATAGCAATATTATCTGGTGCATCGACAAGGTGGTGGCAATCTTCGCGAAGGTGAATACCGACGCGAATGCCGAAGACGAAGAAATGAAAGACTTCTCCGTCAGAAAGGGCTATACCATATCATGCTATTATGAATTGCCTGAGATGTTTATCCCTTATGATGCACCCTTCTTGATTGCGCGGTAGTCGCTTTTATTAGGGTGATCTCTCACTTAAAATACCAAGTAGTTAGTGTTCTCCCAAGTGTAGCACCGTCACGGCACCTATCTTTTCGGGGTGCGCCGTGTCACACGGGTACGAACGATTAGAGAAGTGTGAGGCGGGTGAGTTGAGACCTTGCAGCGAGATCACTTGGTTGTCTTGACGTTCAGGCATGACCGTCATGAGCTCGGAACACACGCATCGAAAGATGAACAAGAGTCACATAGAGATGTGATTGGCAAGTTGGCCTACCGGTTGAGATTTTTCGTCATCAGTGGTGTTACACCAATGGCGAACAATTGAAATGTGGGTCTTGTATCACTCACAATCAATTTTGAGAGATATTGATTTGAGTGGGAGCGCACTGTTGAATTAACATGTTTAATTCTTAGTGCAATTAATTATGAACATTGTCTAAGTGTTATATGCAAAATAGTTGTAGAATAATGGCTCGCGTTTCCACCTTCCCTGTTAAAATTGAATAGCTGTTAAATATTTGGTTAAAACTTTACGATTGGTACCGTAATATGAGGATTGTCCTCAAAAGTGCCGAGAAGGACTTTGTCCTATCGCATGCTTTCCGTATCCTCCCGCTAATGCTATGGATCATGTGACTCTTGTCCTTTGATCCAAAAGCTATAATTCCGTTTCAGTCAAGTGCAATATGTTTGCTTCCATGAAACCCAAACTTCAAAAGTTGGGATAGTTATATGATATTCATGGAACTGAAAATTATTTTCAGATACGAACAAAGCAATGTTTGTTTGCAAGTATTAGTAAAAGTGTTTACTATGCATTTGACTGTTGGGAAAGGGATCCAGAAGAACGCCTGTCATATAATGAAAGGTGAATAAAACAACAACTTAAAGAGAAAGGAAGTGTCCAAAGGGTGTTAGTATGACTTACACGCCTAGGAAGTCCGGGGCTAACGCCACTCTTAAGTTGGGTGCTTCTTTTGCGAGTAGGAGAAATACTAAAAGTTAAACTGTTAGAAGTATAAAGGCAGAAAGAAAGATGACTGGAATATCCAGCTCATGTATGAATGTCATACAAGTTTTTGATGTATAGTAGGCTGTTCAAAAGATATAGTTCTTGGGAATTATGGTTAAACATGTTAATCACTAATTCTTGGGTATTGTGAGTTAATCACAAAGATACCCGCTCGATTGCATTCAATTGCGAATCACTGTAAGAGCTACTATGGCCTAAAAAGACTAGCCAGAAATGAGGTTAAGGTATACACAGGGAACATAGTAAATGTTACTATACCTTCCATCGGTGTATTACCGTCTGTATTTATTTTCATAATTCATTTAGAGTTTTACAAACTCTCGCCCATTGCATAAGGTATCTTGCAAGAAGGTTGTTCATAAGAGAACCTTTTATGTTCGATGTTATGAATAACACAAGGGCCATACTTTCATTATGAATGAGATGTATGTTATGAATATTGATAATAATACAATACCTCTGGGTTTACTTTATAATTCATTTTAGAGTTTCATACACTCTAGCCCATTGCACAATGTTTGTTGCAAAAGAGTTGTTCATAAAAACAACAATTGTTGTTAAGTATTATGAATAACATGAAGGGCCATGCTTCCATCCAAGATGGGACGTATGTTATGAAAATTGAGGGTAATATGATACATCCATAACACTGACGCTAAATGTCGCAAGACTAAAAGAATACCACACAAGTGTGGCACTACATTTGGTCACATTGGAGAAACCTGCATGGAAAATTCCATTATGATGGATTTTGAAGTCTTTTTGATTTTGAATCATCTGACACTTGCAACTTTCCTCCGAAAAGTGAAGTGACTAAAATACCGTTCACAGGCCATAAGGAACGAACAACAAACTTATTAGTGATCATACATTTGATGTGTGTAGTTCGATAAGTGTTGTTAGTGGTGGATTTATTTATCTTCAGAAATGACTCAAGTAGATATATGGATATTTACTTGATGAGACGTAAGTCTGGATCTTTTGAAATCATTCGAAAGGTTTTCAAAAATGAAGTAGAAGTTATTGTAACAAGAAAATTATGTTTCTGCAATTTGATTGCACAAAGGAATATTTGAGTTACATGTTTAGCGAATGTCTGATGAGTTGTGAAAGGGGTTTCATAACTTGCACCTCCCGGAACACCACTGCAAGTGAAAAGTCCGTGGAGATGTAATCTAACCATTTATGACATGGTAAGGTCAAAGATGACATAAATAAATTTGCCATTATCCTTTTTAAAGTGATGCTTTAGAGACTGCGGCTTTTACACTGAAAAGAGCTACATCGGGTCTGTTGAAATGAAGCCATGGTATGGTACGCCCAACCATGTTGTATCTTTTCTTAACATTTGGAATATGGGGCTTGTGTAAAAGGTTACAAACCTATTCCAAATCAGACAAGTGCTACTTTGTAGGTTATCCCAAGTCATTGGGTATTCCTCCCTCACTATACCGAGGCAAATAGGTTTGCCACAAAGAACGGTATGCTTTTAAAGAGAATGGTTCTTTCTAAAAGGTGAGTGGGAGAATAGTGCAACTCGACGAGATAAACAGTATCTTCATCAGATCAAAGGAAAGAGACCTTGGAAGTAATTCCAGAGTTTCCTACTGCGACTGATACGGAGTCTCTACAATAAAATGTATGAACTTCGGTCGAACTTGCAGCTGAACCACGTAGGCAAGGCTCGTGCAAACCTCTCAGGTGCGCAAACGAGATATTGTTGTTAGACAACATTATACCTACGATACACAAGGATGCGTTGATGGGCCCTGACTCCAGGAATTGGCTAAATGCCAATACAATCCGAGTTAGTTTCAACATAAGTGATTCAAGATTAAAACCTTGATACACCTTTCGGAAGACTTAGAGTCAACGAATATTTATGGAACTTAAAACTGATACGGATAAAAATGTTTTATCCATAAAGCTCGACTTGTTGAAATAACAAGTTCAAGAGTTGACTACGATGAGGTTGTTTTCATCGTAGCGATGCTTAAAGTCGGTTCGGGTTGAACTAGCAATTAATACATATTTCAATCATGAGATATGAAACATGGATGATAAAAGGATTTCCATCTGATGGAAATGAAAGCTAGGACTTGTATATGATACAGTCCAAAGTAATTTGTCGATCCAGAGGATGCTAGTAGGTATGCAAACTTCGGAGTTCCAGCAATGGACAGAAGAGAGCAAAATGGAGTTGAAATCTTTGTGTTTTGATGAAATGGTCAAAGGGGTTTTGACTTCATCAATGGGTAACGAAGATGCTTGTAATTCAAGAAAGTAAGTGGGAGCGTAATAATATTTCTAAAAACCTTATGTGCTTGGCACATTGGTAATTGGAAATAAATTTCTTGACACGAATTAGGACTTCATTTGAAAATAGTTTTTCGATGAAGTGCTTAGGCTAAATAGCCTCAATATTAGGCATGATGATCTATGGAGATAGATTTACCTAATGGGGCTAAGCAATGAATACATATTGACAAGATGCTAAAACCTTTTAGCATTTAAAACGCCAAGGAGTGATTCTTGCCAAAGTCACATGGAAGAGTTTTTGCAAGACTCGGTGTCCCAAAACACTGATGAGTAAAATACATGATGCAGATTCCACACACTTTTGTGTTTGGATTAATCATGTATTCCATGGTATGTAAAACAACCAGATATGTCCGATACTCCCAAGGTGTTGCGAGTATGGATACCAAAGTGATCAAATTACTGATCATGGGACAACAGTGAAAGATGTCACAGAGTACTAGAGTAAGTACTGATGACATGGTTTTCTCGCAAGCAGAGATCATGAAGAGTTTGTTGTAAAATGTTACATCGATACAGTCTTCATCTTTTCTCCATGCGATTTTCGATTTAATTAAGGGTTTTGTGTAACACACAATGTGGTGGCACAGTTAGTTGGAATTTGTTCAAGCTAGTTACTGTGGCGAATTCTATAACAAGGGCTAAGTATGTTGATGCTTTAGAAGCGACAAAGAAGATGTTGAATCATATAGTTCATTCATGAACTTAGTATAGTTCCAAGATGGCTTTTGACAATGGGACACTACTGCAGGTAGTTGCTCCATAACTCAGTCTGAGGAATCCAGGTTCGACCTGTGATTCACATACATACAAAGCCAAGTCCACACAAAATATGAATTTTGTGAAAATGCGAGGACATGCAAAGATACACACGGAACTGAAGTCGTCAGATCCGTTGGACATCAGGCTATACCACAAGCGAAGCATATTTACACCGGTGTGCCACAGGTGTGAAGTGCATTAGCATAAGCTAGATTATTGTCTCTAGTGCAAGTGGGAGTCTGTAGGAGATATGCCCTAGAGGCAATAATAAATGTTATTGATTATCTCCTTGTTCATAATTATGTTTATGTTCCATGCTATAACTGCTGTGGTTCCCGAGCCCGTATATCCATAAAGGCTCTGGGGAGAACCCATATGCACGTGTGGAATAATAAACGGTAAAATGTATTCCTAGTCGTGCCTCTAAGACTAGCTCAAGTGTTGCATGATGATTATGTTTTCCCAATCATGGGCATGTCTATGCCAAGCAACTTTGAGGGCACAATGTCAGGAAGGGACATTTGTGTGGAATCGACCCGAATTGATGTTATGCTATGAGATTCATTCGTCACAAGTTTATTGGTACATAACACAGAGATGGTTAACGTTTGCATGATTCCTTAGACCATGAGAGTATCGAGTTTCTTCATGCTTGCTTCATGAACTTTGGGGTTTGTTAAACGTCATCCGTATATGGGTGGCTATTACGGCGGCTTACGGGTTCATGGAAAAGTGTGTCAAGTAACTTGATAGCTCAAGATTGGGATTTGCTCCTCCGACGATGGAGAGATATCTCTGGGCCCTCTCGGTGTTACGGTATCCATCATCGTCTGGCCAGACACTTTGTGATTTGATCACGGGGATGCCGGAACACGATAACGAGAAAAGAGAACAATACCGGTAACGAGGTAACTAGCATAGTGGACAAGTTGTTGATCCACAGGGAATGCCAACATGTCTCACCTCGGGTATTTGTAACATATCGCGAAGCAACAGGAATAGCACACGGCAACTGGAGGTTCACTCGAATATTTATTCGTGTGGGTATAGGGGTCAATATGGGTGTCCACGGCTCCGATGTTGATCATTGATCGGAAGGGGTTCCGGGTCATGTCTATACTTCACCGAACCTATAGGGTCACACGCTTAAGGTTCATCTATCTGCTGAATACTAGACAGGGAGTCTGAGAGAAAATCACCGAAAAAGTTTCGGACACCGAAAAGTTTTGGACAGCGGAATCGTACCGCAGAGAGAGGTCATCGGATAAGTTTCGATGATACCGAAAAGTTGTTTTGGGATACACCATTAAGTCAAATTGGTTTCGGCACATGCCTGATAATTCTTGGAGGATGCCAGAATCATTCTGGAAGCTTTTTGGAATTTTCTGAGATAAAAACCGGAAATGTTCCGGAGCTGCCGGAGCCACTTCAGATGCGTTTCGCAGATGAAAATCACTAAAACCGGAATTGTTTCGGAACGCGTTGAAAATCATTTTAGTGGGTACTGGAAATGTTCTTAGCCCACATAAATATTTTCAGTTCGATCAGACGCTGAAAAATGTCGTCGTGAATAGTGAAAATCAGCTTTATGGTTACTTTATGGAAAGCCACCTTTTGGGGCTTTGCTCCAAAAGATCTTGGGGATGACATGGATGGATAGGAGCCATTTTTTGGGCCCCTCATGGGGGTGTGGCCGGCCACATGGGGTATCCCCCCTTGGGGACCCTCTTGTTCCTTGTTTCACTCCTAGGTCCTTGTGGAAGGACTTCATTCATGTGCATTTTGGGTTTTTTGTGAAACTACCCTACCCCCTTGGGATTTCCTATAAATAGAGGTGGAGGGGAAGCCCTCCACACTCATCCCTTGCTCTCATACACATGCCATGCATTATCTGGCTTCTTCTCTCCCTCCCACGAAAAGAGTTTCGTAGAGTTGTAAGGCTGTCTGGGTTCCGGCAGGAACTAGTTCTGGACGGCGAAGCCCTGCCGGATAGATGACACCGTATGTGTGCAACTCTGTAGAGAGATCGTAGTTTCGGTCTTAGTTCGTGAGTGCCTCCCGAAGGGCTGTCTGTGTGACCGTCCGAGTTTCGAAGGTCCTCCCGAAGGGCTGTCCGAGTGACCGTTCGAGTTTCGAAGGTCCTCCCGATGGGCTGTCCGCGACACCGTCCGGGGGGGCTGTTCGACCGCCTCCCGGAGGGCTGTCTGAGGAGCAGATGAGGGTATACATCCTCGCGGTTGGGAGGTTGTAAATCCTAGCTGCGGGGATCTGCACCGCCGATCGTCATCGACTGTACTTCCCGCTGCGCTACGAGTCGGTAACGAAAAAGATCAAACCATGTATGCAGTCTCCATAGTGGTCCTGGGCTGGTGCGTAGGTCAGAAAATTTTTGTTTTCTGACGCGTTCCCCTACACCCTCCTCCGGGGGATTAGCAATAATATGCTCTTTGAACCAATGAAGGAAAGTGGAGTTGTGCTCTTTAGTAACTGTTGGAAATATGCCCTAGAGGCAATAATAAATTGGTTATTATTATATTTCCTTGTTCATGATAATCGTTTATTATCCATGCTAAAATTGTATTGATAGGAAACTCAGATACATGTGTGGATACATAGACAACACCATGTCCCTAGTAAGCCTCTAGTTGACTAGCTCGTTGACCAATAGATGGTTACGGTTTCCTGACCATGGACATTGGATGTCGTTGATAACGAGATCACATCATTAGGAGAATGATGTGATGGACAAGACCCAATCCTAAGCCAAGCACAAGATCGTGTAGTTCGTTTGCTAAGAGCTTTTCTAATGTCAAGTATCATTTCCTTAGACCATGAGATTGTGCAACTCCCGGATACCGTAGGAATGCTTTGGGTGTACCAAACGTCACAACGTAACTGGGTGGCTATAAAGGTGCACTACAGGTATCTCCGAAAGTGTCTGTTGGGTTGGCACGAATCGAGACTGGGATTTGTCACTCCGTGTAAACGGAGAGGTATCTCTGGGCCCACTCGGTAGGACATCATCATAATGTGCACAATGTGACCAAGGAGTTGATCACGGGATGATGTGTTACGGAACGAGTAAAGAGACTTGCCGGTAACGAGATTGAACAAGGTATCGGGATACCGACGATCGAACCTCGGGCAAGTAACATACCGATAGACAAAGGGAATTGTATACGGGATTGATTGAATCCTCGACATCGTGGTTCATCCGATGAGATCATCGAGGAGCATGTGGGAGCCAACATGGGTATCCAGATCCCGCTGTTGGTTATTGACCGGAGAGTCGTCTCGGTCATGTTTGCATGGTTCCCGAACCCGTAGGGTCTACACACTTAAGGTTCGGTGACGCTAGGGTTGTAGAGATATTAGTATGCGGTAACCCGAAAGTTGTTCGGAGTCCCGGATGAGATCCCGGACGTCACGAGGAGTTCCGGAATGGTCCGGAGGTAAATATTTATATATGGGAAGTCTTATTTTGGTCGCCGGAAAAGTTTCGCGCATTATCGGTATTGTACCGGGAGTGCCGAAAGGGGTCCGGGGGTCCACCAAGGGGTCCTCATGCCCCGGGGGGGGGCACATGGGCTGTGGGGTGTGCGCCTTGGCCTATATGGTCCAAGGGAACCTGCCCCAAGAGGCCCATGCGCCAAGAGATAAGATAAAGGGAGAGTCCTAAAGGGGGAAGGCACCTCCTAGGTGCCTTGGGGAGGATGGACTCCTCCCTGGCTGCACCCTTCCTTGGAGGAAGGGCCAAGGCTGCGCCCCTCTCCCTTGGCCCTATATATAGTGGGGGGAAGGGAGGGCAGCAAAACCTAAGCCCTGGCACCTCCCTCTCCCTCCCATGACACATCTCCCTCCTCCCCGCTTGCGCTTGGCGAAGCCCTGCTGGGATCCCGCTACTTCCAACACCACGCCGTCGTGCTGCTGGATCTCCATCAACCTCTCCTCCCCCTTGCTGGATCAAGAAGGAGGAGACGTCGCTGCTCCGTACGTGTGTTGAACGCGGAGGTGCCGTCTGTTGGAAATATGCCCTAGAGGCAATAATAAATAGGTTATTATTATATTTCCTTATTCATGATAATCGTTTATTATCCATGCTAGAATTGTATTGATAGGAAACTCAGATACATGTGTGGATACATAGACAACACCATGTCCCTAGTAAGCCTCTAGTTGACTAGCTCGTTGATCAATGGATGGTTACGGTTTCCTGACCATGGACATTGGATGTCGTTGATAACGGGATCACATCATTAGGAGAATGATGTGATGGACAAGACCCAATCCTAAGCCTAGCACAAGATCGTGTAGTTCGTTTGCTCAGAGCTTTTCTAATGTCAAGTATCATTTCCTTAGACCATGAGATTGTGCAACTCCCGGATGCCGTAGGAATGCTTTGGGTGTACCAAACGTCACAACGTAACTGGGTGGCTATAAAGGTGCACTACAGGTATCTCCGAAAGTGTCTGTTGGGTTGGCACGAATCGAGACTGGGATTTGTCACTCCGTGTAAACGGAGAGGTATCTCTGGGCCCACTCGGTAGGACATCATCATAATGTGCACAATGTGACCAAGGAGTTGATCACGGGATGATGTGAGTTACGGAACGAGTAAAGAAACTTGCCGGTAACGAGATTGAACAAGGTATCGGGATACCGATGATCGAATCTCGGGCAAGTAACATACCGATAGACAAAGGGAATTGAATACGGGATTGATTGAATCCCCGACATCGTGGTTCATCCGATGAGATCATCGTGGAACATGTGGGAGCCAACATGGGTATCCAGATCCCGCTGTTGGTTATTGACCGGAGAACGTCTCGGTCATGTCTGCATGGTTCCCGAACCCGTAGGGTCTACACACTTAAGGTTCGATGACGCTAGGGTTATAGGGAAAGTATGTACGTGGTTACCGAATGTTGTTCGGAGTCCCGGATGAGATCCCGGACGTCACGAGGAGTTCCGGAATGGTCCGGAGGTAAAGATTTATATATGGGAAGTCCTGTTTTGGACACCGGAAAAGTTTCGGGTGATATCGGTAATGTACCGGGACCACCGGGAGGGTCCCGGGGGTCCACCAAGTGGGGCCACCAGCCCCAAAAGGCTGCATGGGCCAAGTGTGGGAGGGGACCAGCCCCAGGTGGGCTGGTGCGCCCCCCACCAAGGCCCAAGGCGCATGGGAGAGTGGGAGGGGGCAAACCCTAGGTCCAGATGGGCCTTGAGGCCCACCCTAGTGGCGCCCCCCCTCTCCTCCCCTTGGCCGCACCCTAGATGGGTTTGGGGGCTGCCGCCACCCCTGGGGAGGGAACCCTAGATGGGGGCGCAGCCCCTCCCCTTCCCCTATATATACTTGAGGTATTTGGGGCTGCCATACACACGAGAACCTCTTCCTCATGGCGCAGCCCTACCCCTCTTCCTCCTCCTCTCCCGCGGTGCTTGGCGAAGCCCTGTGGGATTTCCACGCTCCTCCACCACCACCACGCCGTCGTGCTGCTGCTGGACGGAGTCTTCCCCAACCTCTCCCTCTCTCCTTGCTGGATCAAGGCGTGGGAGACGTCACCGGGCTGCATGTGTGTTGAACGCGGAGGCGCCGTGGTTCGGCGCTTAGATCGGAATCAACCGCGATTTGAATCGCTACGAGTACGACTCCCTCATCCGCGTTCTTGCAACGCTTCCGCATCGCGATCTACAAGGGTATGTAGATGCACTCCCCTTCCCCTCGTTGCTAGAGTACTCCATAGATTGATCTTGGTGATGCGTAGAAAATTTTGAATTTCTGCTACGTTCCCCAACAGTGGCATCATGAGCAAGGTCTATGCGTAGTTTCTATGCACGAGTAGAACACAAAGCAGTTGTGGGCGTAGATGTTGCCAATTCTTCTTGCCGCTACTAGTCTTATCTTGTTTCGGCGGCATTGTGGGATGAAGCGGCCCGGACCGACCTTACACGTACGCTTACGTGAGACAGGTTCCACCGACTGACATGCACTAGTTGCATAAGGTGGCTAGCGGGTGTCTGTCTCTCCCACTTTAGTCGGAACGGATTCGATGAAAAGGGTCCTTATGAAGGGTAAATAGAAATTGGCATATCACGTTGTGGTTTTATGTAGGTAAGAAACGTTCTTGCTAGAAACCTATACAAGCCATGTAAAAACTTGCAACAACAATTAGAGGACGCCTAACTTGTTTTTGCAGCATGTGCTATGTGATGTGATATGGCCAGAAGATGTGATGAATGATATATGTGATGTATGAGATTGATCATATTCTTGTAATAGGAATCAAGACTTGCATGTCGATGAGTATGACAACCGGCAGGAGCCATAGGAGTTGTCTTTATTTTTTTTATGACCTGCATGTCATTGAATAACGCCATGTAAATTACTTTACTTTATTGCTAAGCGCGTTAGCCATAGAAGTAGAAGTAATCGTTGGCGTGACAACTTCATGAAGACACAATGATGGAGATCATGGTGTCATGCCGGTGACAAAGATGATCATGGTGCCCCAAAGATGGAGATCAAAGGAGCAAAATGACATTGGCCATATCATGTCACTATTTGATTGCATGTGATGTTTATCATGTTATGCATCTTATTTGCTTAGAACAACGGTAGTAAATAAGATGATCCCTCACTAAAAATTTCAAGAGACGTGTTTCCCCTAACTGTGCACCGTTGTGAAGGTTCGTTGTCTCGAAGCACCACGTGATGATCGGGTGTGATAGATTCTAACGTTCGAATACAACGGGTGTTGACGAGCCTAGCATGTACAGACATGGCCTCGGAACACATGCGAAACACTTAGGTTGACTTGACGAGCCTAGCATGTAAGAACATGGCCTCGGAACACAAGAGACCGAAAGGTCGAACATGAGTCGTATAGTAGATACGATCAACATGGAGATGTTCACCGATGATGACTAGTCCATCTCACGTGATGATCGGACATGGCCTAGTTTGACTCGGATCATGTATCACTTAGATGACTAGAGGGATGTCTATCTGAGTGGGAGTTCATAATCAGATGAACTTCATTATCATGAACATAGTCAAAAATGTCTTTGCAAATTATGTCATACGCTTTAGTTCTACTATTTAAGATATGTTCCTAGAGAAAATTTAGTTGAAAGTTGGTAGTAGCAATTATGCGGACTGGGTCCGTAAATTGAGGATTGTCCTCATTGCTGCACAGAAGGCTTATGTCCTTAATGCACCGCTCGGTGTGCTGAACCTCAGCGTCGTCTGTAGATGTTGCGAAACATCTGACATACACGTTTTGATGACTACGTGATAGTTCAGTGAGTAATGCTAACGGTTTAGAATTGTGGCACGAAAGACAATTTTTTGAAACGTCGCAGAACATATGAGATGTTCCGAAGACTGAAACTGGGATTTCAGACTAGTGCCCACGTCAAGAGGTATGAGACCTCTGACAAGTTTCTTAAGCCTGCAAACTAAGGGAGAAAAGCTCAATCGTTGAGCATGTGCTCAGATTGTCTGAGTACCACAATCGCTTGAATCGAGTGGGAGTTAATCTCCCAGATGAGATAGTGATGGTTCTCCATAGTCACTGCCACCAAGCTAGTAGAGCTTCGTGATGAACTATAACATATCAAGGATAGATGATGATCCTTGAGCAACTCGCGATGTTTGACACCGCGAAAGTAGATATCAAGAAGGAGCATCAATTGTTGATGGTTAGTAAAACCACTAGTTTCTAGAAGGGCAAGGGCAAAAGGGATACTTCATGAAACAGCAAATCATTTGCTGCTCTAGTGAAGAATCCCAAGGTTGAACCCAAACCCGAGACTAAGTGCTTCTGTAATGAGGGGAACGGTCACTGAAGCAGTACTACCCTAGATACTTGGTAGATGAGAAGGCAGGCAAGGTCGACAGAAGTATATTGGATATACATTATATGAATGTGTATTTTACTAGTACTCCTAGCAGTACCAGGGTATTAGATACCGGTTCGGTTACTAAGTGTTAGTAACTCGAAATAAAAGCTGCGGAATAAATGGAGACTGGATAAAGGTGAGATGACGATGTGCGTTGGAAGTGTTTCCAAGGTTGATGTGATCAAGCATCGCATGCTCCCTCTACCATCGAGATTTGGTGTTTGCATTGAGCATGATTGGATTATGTTTATTGCAATACGGTTATTCATTTAAGGAGAATAATGGTTACTCTGTTTATTTGAATAATACCTTCAATGGTCTTGCACCTAAAATGAATCTCGATCGTAGCGATACACATGTTCGTGCCAAAAGATATGAAATAGTAATGATAGTTCCACATACTTGTGGCACTGCCATTTGAGTCATATTGGTATAGAACGCATGAAGAAGCTCCATGTAGATGGATCTTTGGACTCACTCGTTTTTGAAAAGATTGAGACATGCGAACCATGTCTATTGGTATATATGCATGAAGAAACTCCATGCAAATGGATCGTTTGTACTCACTTGATTTTGAATCACTTGAGACATGCAAATCATACCACATGGGCAAGATGACTGAAATGCCTCGTTTTCAGTAAGATGGAACAAGAGAGCAACTTATTGGAAGTAATACATTTTGATGTATGTAGTCCAGTGAGTGCTGAGGCATGCAGTGGATATCGTTATGTTCTTGCTTCAAAGATGATTTGAGTAGATGCTGAGTGTATTTACTTGATGAAACACAAGTCTGAATTATTGAAAGGTTCAAGTAATTTCAGAGTGAAGTTGAAGATCGTCGTGACAAGAGGATAAAATGTCTGTGATATGATCATAGAGATGAGTATCTGAGTTACGAGTTTGACACACAATTAAGACATTGTGGAAAGTGTTTCACAATTAATACCGCCTGGAACACCATAGTGTGATGGTGTGTCCGGACATCATCGCTGCACCCTATTGGATATGGTGCATACCATGATGTTTCTTATCGAATTACCACTATCGTTTATGGGTTAGGCATTAGAGACAACCGCATTCACTTTAAATAGGGCACCACGCAATTCCGTTGAGACGACACCGTTTAGAGAAACCTAAGTTGTCGTTTCTTAAAAGTTTGGGGCTGCGATGCTTATGTGAAAAAGTTTCAGGCTGATAAGCTCGAACCCAAAGCGGATAAATGCATCTTCATAGAATACCCAAAACAGTTGGGTATACCTCCTATTTCAGATCTGGAAGCAAAAGTAATTGCTTCTAGAAACGAGTCCTTTCTCGAGGAAAAGTTTCTCTCGAAAGAATTGAGTGGGAGGATGGTGGAGACTTGATAGGGTTATTGAACCGTCACTTCAACCAGTGTGTAGCAGGGCACAGGAAGTTATTCCTGTGGCACCTACACCAATTGAAGTGGAAGCTTATGATAGTGATCATGAAACTTCGGATCAAGTCACTACCAAATCTCGTAGGACGACGAGGATGCATACTACTTCAGAGTAATGCGTAATCCTGTCTTGGAAGTCATGTTGTTGGACAACGATGAACCTACGAGCTATGGAGAAGCGATGGTGGGCCCGGATTCCGACAAATGGCTCAAGGCCATAAAATCCGAGAGGATCCATGTATGAAAACAAAGTATAGACTTTGAGAGAACTACCTGATGGTCGTAAGGCTGTTAAGGTAAATGGATCTTTAAGAAGAAGACGAACATGGACGGTAATGTTACCGTCTATGAAGCTCGACTTGTGGCAAAGAGTATTTTCACAAGTTCAAGGAGTTGACTACAATGAGATTTTCTCATCTGTAGCGATGCTTAAGTCCGTCGGAATCATGTTAGCATTAGCTGCATTTATGAAATCTGGCAGATGGATGTCAAAACAAGTTTCCTTACCAATTTTCGTAAGGAAAGGTTGTATGTGATACAATCAGAAAGGTTTTGTCGATCCTAAGGATGCTAAAAGGTATGCTAGCTCCAGCGATCCTTCCATGGACTAGAGCAAGCATCTCGGAGTCAGAATATATGCTTTGATGGAGTGATCAAAGTTTTTGGGTTTATACAAAGTTTGTTAGAAACTTGTATTTACAATAAAGTGAGTGGGAGCGCTGCAACATTTCTGATAAGTATATGTGAATGACATATTGTTGATCCGAAATGATGTAAAATTTCTAGAAAGCATAAAGGTTTGTTTGAAAGGAGTTTTTCAAAGGAAGACCTGGATAAAGTTGCTTACATATTAGGCATCAAGATCTATAGAGATAGATCAAGACGCCTGATGATACTTTCAAAGAACGCACACCTTGACATGATTTTGAAAGAGTTCAAAATAGATCAGCAAAGAAGGAGTTCTTGGCTGTGTTACAAGGTGTAAGACCTGACCACAGCAGAAGAGAGAGAAAGGACGAAGGTCGTCCCCTATGCTTCAGACGTAGGCTCTACAGTATGCTATGCTGTGTACCGCACATGAAGTGTGCCTTGCCATGAGTTGGTCAAGGGGTACAATAGTGATCCGGGGATGGATCACATGATAGCGGTCGAACTTTTCCTTAGTATCTAGTGGACTAAGGAATTTTCTTGATTATGGAGGTGAAAAGGAGTTCGTCGTAAAGGGTTACGTCGATGCGAACTTTGACACTAATCCGGATGACTCTGAGTAGTAAACCGGATTCGTATAGTAGAGCAATTATTTGAAATAGCTCCAAGTAGCGCGTGGTAGCATCCACAAGATGACATAGATATTCGTAAAGCACACACGGATCTGAAGGGTTCAGACCCGTTGACTAATAACCTCTCTCACAAGCATAACATGATCAAATCAGAACTCATTGAGTATTAATCACATAGTGATGTGAACTAGATTGTTGACTCTAGTAAACTCTTTGGATGTTGGTCACATGGTGATGTGACCTGTGAGTGTTAATCACATGGTGATGTGAACTAGATTATTGACTCTAGTGCAAGTGGGAGACTGTTGGAAATATGCCCTAGAGGCAATAATAAATAGGTTAGTATTATATTTCCTTAATCATGATAATCGTTTATTATCCATGCTAGAATTGTATTGATAGGAAACTCAGATACATGTGTGGATACATAGACAACACCATGTCCCTAGTAAGCCTCTAGTTGACTAGCTCGTTGATCAATGGATGGTTACGGTTTCCTGACCATGGACATTGGATGTCGTTGATAACGGGATCACATCATTAGGAGAATGATGTGATGGACAAGACCCAATCCTAAGCCTAGCACAAGATCGTGTAGTTCGTTTGCTCAGAGCTTTTCTAATGTCAAGTATCATTTCCTTAGACCATGAGATTGTGCAACTCCCGGATACCGTAGGAATGCTTTGGGTGTACCAAACGTCACAACGTAACTGGGTGGCTATAAAGGTGCACTACAGGTATCTCCGAAAGTGTCTGTTGGGTTGGCACGAATCGAGACTGGGATTTGTCACTCCGTGTAAACGGAGAGGTATCTCTAGGCCCACTCGGTAGGACATCATCATAATGTGCACAATGTGACCAAGGAGTTGATCACGGGATGATGTGAGTTACGGAACGAGTAAAGAGACTTGCCGGTAACGAGATTGAACAAGGTATCGGGATACCGACGATCGAATCTCGGGCAAGTAACATACCGATAGACAAAGGGAATTGAATACGGGATTGATTGAATCCCCGACATCGTGGTTCATCCGATGAGATCATCATGGAACATGTGGGAGCCAACATGGGTATCCAGATCCCGCTGTTGGTTATTGACCGGAGAACGCCTCGGTCATGTCTGCATGGTTCCCGAACCCGTAGGGTCTACACACTTAAGGTTCGATGACGCTAGGGTTATAGGGAAAGTATGTACGTGGTTACCGAATGTTGTTCGGAGTCCCGGATGAGATCCCGGACGTCACGAGGAGTTCCGGAATGGTCCGGAGGTAAAGATTTATATATGGGAAGTCCTGTTTTGGACACCGGAAAAGTTTCGGGTGATATCGGTAATGTACCGGGACCACCGGGAGGGTCCCGGGGGTCCACCAAGTGGGGCCACCAGCCCCAAAAGGCTGCATGGGCCAAGTGTGGGAGGGGACCAGCCCCAGGTGGGCTGGTGCGCCCCCCACCAAGGCCCAAGGCGCATGGGAGAGTGGGAGGGGGCAAACCCTAGGTCCAGATGGGCCTTGAGGCCCACCCTAGTGGCGCCCCCCCTCTCCTCCCCTTGGCCGCACCCTAGATGGGTTTGGGGGCTGCCGCCACCCCTGGGGAGGGAACCCTAGATGGGGGCGCAGCCCCTCCCCTTCCCCTATATATACTTGAGGTATTTGGGGCTGCCATACACACGAGAACCTCTTCCTCATGGCGCAGCCCTACCCCTCTTCCTCCTCCTTTCCCGCGGTGCTTGGCGAAGCCCTGCGGGATTTCCACGCCCCTCCACCACCACCACGCCGTCGTGCTGCTGCTGGACGGAGTCTTCCCCAACCTCTCCCTCTCTCCTTGCTAGATCAAGGCGTGGGAGACGTCACCTGGCTGCATGTGTGTTGAACGCGGAGGCGCCGTGGTTCGGCGCTTAGATCGGAATCAACCGCGATTTGAATCGCTACGAGTACGACTCCCTCATCCGCGTTCTTGCAACGCTTCCGCATCGCGATCTACAAGGGTATGTAGATGCACTCCCCTTCCCCTTGTTGCTAGAGTACTCCATAGATTGATCTTGGTGATGCGTAGAAAATTTTGAATTTCTGCTACGTACCCCAACAGTGGCATCATGAGCTAGGTCTATGCGTAGTTTCTATGCACGAGTAGAACACAAAGCAGTTGTGGGCGTAGATGTTGCCAATTCTTCTTGCCGCTACTAGTCTTATCTTGTTTCGGCGGCATTGTGGGATGAAGCGGCCCGGACCGACCTTACACGTACGCTTACGTGAGACAGGTTCCACCGACTGACATGCACTAGTTGCATAAGGTGGCTAGCGGGTGTCTGTCTCTCCCACTTTAGTCGGAACGGATTCGATGAAAAGGGTCCTTATGAAGGGTAAATAGAAATTGGCATATCACGTTGTGGTTTTACGTAGGTAAGAAACGTTCTTGCTAGAAACCTATACAAGCCACGTAAAAACTTGCAACAACAATTAGAGGACGTCTAACTTGTTTTTGCAGCATGTGCTATGTGATGTGATATGGCCAGAAGATGTGATGAATGATATATGTGATGTATGAGATTGATCATATTCTTGTAATAGGAATCAAGACTTGCATGTCGATGAGTATGACAACCGGCAGGAGCCATAGGAGTTGTCTTTATTTTTTGTATGACCTGCGTGTCATTGAATAACGCCATGTAAATTACTTTACTTTATTGCTAAGCGCGTTAGCCATAGAAGTAGAAGTAATCGTTGGCGTGACAACTTCATGAAGACACAATGATGGAGATCATGGTGTCATGCCGGTGACAAAGATGATCATGGTGCCCCGAAGATGGAGATCAAAGGAGCAAAATGCATTGGCCATATCATGTCACTATTTGATTGCATGTGATGTTTATCATGTTATGCATCTTATTTGCTTAGAACGACGGTCTGAATCGCTACGAGTACGACTCCCTCATCCGCGTTCTTGCAACGCTTCCGCATCGCGATCTACAAGGGTATGTAGATGCACTCCCCTTCCCCTCGTTGCTAGAGGACTCCATAGATTGATCTTGGTGATGCGTAGAAAATTTTGAATTTCTGCTACGTTCCCCAACACCGTCCGTTCGGCGCTAGGATCATCGGTGATTTGGATCACGACGAGTACGACTCCATCAACCCCGTTCTCTTGAACGCTTCCGCTCGTGATCTACAAGGGTATGTAGATGCACTCCTTCCCTCTCGTTGCTAGTAAACTCCATAGATTGATCTTGGTGATGCGTAGAAAATTTTGAATTTCTGCTACGTTCCCCAACAGTAACTTCGGCGTCCGTCCTGCATACCCCCCGGTCACGATACTTCTTTGCGATAATTTCTTTGTGCAGTGCCACGAAAGGATCTACCTCGTCTACGTGTTGTAGCACTACCAAGTTTGCTATGCCAAAGTCGCTGCATCAATCTGAGTATGCCACGTGCAGTTCCCTGCGACCGTTGGAGTGACCTTCTCCTTCGAGCCTCCCATCGTGCTTGTTAACGGGCAAACCAACACTAACATCAGGCGGCTGGTCTGCGCCATATAGAAAATTCTCGCAGAAAGAGATGCACTCTTGTGTCAGATAGCCCTGGGCGATGCTTCCATCCGGACGGGACATGTTAAGAACGAATCCTTTGATGATCCCATTCATCCTCTCAAACGGCATCATGTTGTGCAGAAATGACAGCCCCATGTCTATTATGTCGTCCACAATATGGACACACAGATGCACCATCACGTCAAAGAACACGGGCGGGAAGTAAATCTCAAGCTCATTCAGTATCACAACGATCTCTTCCTCACTACTAGGAAAAGGCCTGTTAGTGGCACACCTAATTTTGCCATTAATGGCGCACTATAGGTGCGCCACTATCACCACGCCACTAGTAACAAGTACTAATGGCGCACCTCTGGTGCGCCATTAGTATTGCAGGTAACAGTGGCGCACCTTGTAGTGCGCCATTACTATTGCTACAGGTGCGCCATTGGTTACTTTTTTTTGAAATTTATTGATTTTTTTTCTGAATTTGAAGGCGAGAAAATAGTAGTGGCGCACCGTCTAACCCCCACCGTGCGCCATCGCTATTTTTGAATTTTGAATTTGGATCTGGATCGTGATTTTGTTGCCCTTTTTTGCTCGTTTTTTTGCACGATATTTTTTCAAATTTTGTTCTCGTTTTTGGATCTTGTACGTTCTTTTGCCAGAGAGCAGTTCGCCGGAGAGGAGGGTCGAGGAGAGACCGTGAGGAGGAGAGGAGGGAGGAGGAGGAGGTCACCGGAGAGGAGCTCGCCTACATCGTCGGAGAGGAGGAGCAGGAGGTCACCGGAGAGGAGGGAGGAGGAGATCACCGGAGAGGAGGGAGGAGGAGCTCACCGGAGAGGAG